>NC_136590.1:23205791-23550791 GCF_910589615.1 Taurulus bubalis | reverse complement strand
TTATTTTTTAACAGTCTCCTCTTTAAGAGATGGAACGGCCGGCTCATGGAGGACAATAAACAATTAAAAAAACAGAAGTGTGCCGCTTACTCGGACAGATTAAAAAGCCGGCGTGCAAAACCGATAAGAGGAGAGGAGGGAAGGAGGAGAGGAGAGGAGGAGGAGGAGAAGAGGACAGGAGGGGAGAAGAAGGAGAGGAGGAAAGAGGAGAGGAGAGGAGAAAAGAGGAGAAGAGGAGAGAAGAGGAGAAGAGCAGAGGAGGAGAAGAGGAGGGCAGTGAAGGTAGGACGCTAGTAATAAAAAACCTGCCGTGTTTTACAACTTCTTGTTCTCTGGGTTTTAATGAGGGAAGCACATAATTAGGATCTAGCTGGAGAAACATGAGCATGTGTGCGTGCGTGTGTGTGTGTGTGTGTGCATATGTGGGGCCCCTTTTATTTTGCTCAAGAGTCACGGCTTAATTCTTTCATTTTGATTTCCTTCCATCGTTTCTTGTGTTCTCCGGTTGAACCTTTGAATCCTGAAGTCTCGTTAAAGCAGTATTTTTCAACCTGTTTTGAGCCGTGGCACATTTTCTACAATAAAAAAAATCCCGCAGCACCAACAACCCAAAAAGTTACAAAATGTCACATTGTACCATAATACAGCATATATAGTAGGTAATTATTGCGCTACCTACTGGCATGGAAGAGTATTCAGTGTTTCAAGTCAACCAGATTGCTCCATCAGACAAAAATAAATAAATATTATCACTTAAATAAAGTTATGCAAAATATAACTAATATTGAGTTACTACTAAATAGCTTACATAATATGTGCAGATGTGTGAGCATCAGGTTGTATCAGTATTAGTGGCTGCAGTGAGCTGCTTTCCTCTACACATCTTTTTAAAACGGAGTTGTAGATTTGATGCTCAATGTTGAGACGCAACAGCAGAAAAAACGACTAAACGGAGATCTCATAAAGATCGGCTTTTGGCGAAATGACAAGAATCGGCGAGTCGCGCATGCGCAAGCGTGACCTATTAACGGCGGACGGTGAACATTTAAAATCAGCATTTCCTCTTGCGCCCCACCTGTAATAATAAATACCACGCCAGTTTGATAAATACTGACTTAAAGGAAGCATGGTGTTCATTTATTTTAATGACAACCACAAAGTGTGCAGGCTTTGCCACTGCAGTATGTTTTTCGGGCTTTTGGAGAAATATCTCCAGAGCCTCTCGATATGCGAAGTCAGAAACGTCATTTATGGAGCTCGGCAGGCTGCAGGCTGTTTGCCTTGCCCTGCAAATACATTAACTGTTAGGCTTTAAAAGTGATCGCTGATACCTTAAAATACTGATAGCTTAAGGCAGCAAATCCCATTGTGAAAAGCACGCAACATATTTTTCGCCGCGCTCTGTCCGCTGTGTCTCACCTGTGTGCAGCACATCGGGGCGGAACTCCGCCGTGCGCGACACAGAGCAGAGAAGAGTTGTAAACGCGACCCAGATATGACATGCTGTCGTGTAGATACGATCAATAACATACGGCCATTTGTTTAATAGCAGAACAAGCTGTAGACCTGTTCTATATTACTCTGCCAGCCACTATATTGCAGGCTCAGACGCTCAACAATGGAAAATCATTTGCGGCAACTAAATAATATTTTTTTGGACCAATTTAGTGAAATTGGACATTTTCCCACGGCACACCTGACGATCTCTCACGGCACACTGGTGTGCTGCGGCACAGTGGTTGACAATCACTACGTTAAAGGAATCGGGGTGATGTCACTATCGTGCTGAGCTGGTTGGGGATTTTATTAAAGTTTGAACACCCGTAGTGTGCGTGTCTAATATTTACAGCCTCCCCCAACATAGTTTTTCACTTGCAGGTCCTCTTTGCATGTTAAAGCCCCGTTCACGCTGGACTCGTAGTACCTGGTGACCTCTAGAAACGCCCAATTACTGCCACGGTCATCTGGGATTTTAAATCTTTTACGAATCTACTGCTCTGTGATTTAATTTAAACAATTTTTTGCCAGGTGCGTTGACAATTATAAATGAAGGTTTTGACACCATTTTAAGTGCAAATACCTATTTGAGAGCACGAGGTCATAAACATAATATAATAATACATGAAATATTATGCATACATATTATACATATTGCGCAGAGCCTTGACATCACACCAGGGGGATTATGAAAAGTAAAACACACCCGTCATTCATGCAAACTGGGCTTCAGAAGATGTGTGACATCTGAAGAAGTAGAAAAGGATTCACTACTTTAGTGCAGATGAGTTTAAAGGCACATCGTGCAGCATTTATGGAGATCTACTGGCACAAATGGAATGAAATGTGTATTTTCATGAGTGTACAATCACTTGGAGCTAGGAATCGTCATGTTTTCGTCATCTTAGAAGGAGCCCTTCATATCAACAATTTTTTTAGTGCCACCTGAAGGCCACTGCAGACAGGAGGGGGAGAAGTCAGCAGCTTTCAGCAGCTTTCAGCCGGTTGTAAATCTAGAAGCTCGCTACTAGATGTCACTATATCCCACACGCTGCTCCTTTAACTGGAACGCCGCCCTGATACTTGAGTCCATAAAAGCATTGATTGATTGTATTCTCTGCATATTGGCATTTCAAAATAAATAAATAAACAAAGTACACACCAAGCTGATTCCGTTACGAGCACTTAGGAAACTTTAATTGAATTTTTGAATTACCTCGTGCTGGGCTGGTTGTTGTCAGAGTTTAAGTGTGCATGCGTTGCTGCCACGCTCTCAGCGACCAGGGCAGTAGTTGCCGTCGTGGCGGCGGCGGCACAGATCCTGCCACTGTTGCAGCGCTCGTCGGAGCCAGGAGCCGGCACAGAGTCCACCGAACAGATGCTGGAGCGGGACGAGATCTCGCTGTGACTCGAGTCCGACAGGTTGTCCGCCTTGCCGGCCGGGAGGAGGGTGTAACCTGGACAGAGGCGAGGAGGAGGGTGTGAAACACTGCAGGTTATAACATTATATATTTAAAAAAATTATAAAATGAGGAGAAATGTTGGTGTAGAAAGCAACTTCCAGGAGCATGAAAAAAGATCATTTCACTGAACCCAAAAGGTAATCTCTCTGTCTTTTATTTTGAAGGGCATGCTGGACAATCACATGAGGAGACGGTGTGACGTTGCTGTGCCTTTTTTTTCTTCTTTTTTTAAAGCAAATACTTTAAAATATGTCACCGTAAATCCACCGACTCAGAACGCTCACACCGACATCACGACCGACCGACCGACAGTCAGTCAGTCAGTCAGTCAGTCAGTCAGTCAGTCAGTCAGTCAGTCAGTCAGTCAGTCAGTCAGTCAGTCAGTCAGTCAGTCAGTCAGTCAGTCAGTCAGTCAGTCAGTCAGTCCGACCGACCGACCGACCGACCGACCGACCGACCGACCGACCGACCGACCGACCGACCGACCGACCGACCGACCGACCGACCGACCGACCGACCGACCGATAATGTCCAGAGCCAAAACAACTGGGACTGCCAATAAAATACTGCATCCAACAAAAGAAATTGTAAGATAAATGAATATACAACATTTCTGAAATCAGTCTTCGAATATTACTATGAACAAAATGTAACTTTGGGGTGAAAAAGTTCCTGCTTTGGACAATAATGTTTTTTTGCTACGACTGAAAGTGCAACACAAGATTGACAAAAGAAGAACAAACTGAAATAGTTAAATAAAATGTATTTTTTTCTGCTGGGAAAACAACCCTCTATCTCCCTCACGTGAGCCTTTTTATTTGTCAAGTCACACTTTGTTTCTGCGCTTCCAAAAAATTTAACGGGCGCTCTTTTCTCTCTGAAGTACGACGAGCTTTGTTTCTGTTTTTCTGTCCACGCTGTCAGACGTATCTCCTTGAGCTCCTGTCCCTGCAGAGCCAGAGGAAGGGGTTGGGGCTGACCGGCCTCCTGGCTCTCTGCTCTGCCTGAGGCGAGGAAGAGGAGGAAGAGGACACACTCTCTCCTGCTCCCTCTTCCTCCCCCTCACCGCTCAGACTCCCTCTGACTCCCTCCCGCCTCTCCCTGGACTGGCTCCTTTCCTTCAACACCCTAAACGGTGACATCATCCTCGTCCTGAAGGCAGACTCTGGGTGTCTGGGTCTTCCTCCTCCTCTCTGAGCTCCCTGGCTGTTCTGCCTCCCAGGTCTCCCTCTCCTTCGCTCTGACGGAAACAAGCCTTTCTCAACTGCCTCCTCCTGCATCACCTCCTCTTCCTCTTTCTCCTTTGCCCCTTTACTACTTTCCTCTTCCTCCTCCTCCTCTTCCTTCTCCTCCTCCACCTCTTCCTCTGTCTGACTCTTCCTCTCCCTGCTGGACTGCCTGGTCATCAGCAGGATCTTCTTGTGGAGGAGAGCCCCACCTATGCCGTAGCTCCGCAGGCTGGCGGCGCCGACCTTCGCGCTGGCGTCGCTGGTCAGAGACGACGAAGAACCTGACAAGTTCATCTGGCCACAGTTCTGGGACTTGGCCACGCCTCCAACTGGGAGAAAGAAAAGAGGGAAGGGCCACGAGGGGAGAGGTGAATTGTGGGCGTTTTTTTTATTCAACTTGAAACAAGCTCAGGTACTAAAACATGAGGAATCCAAAAAGTGTGAAATAAATCAATAATTGAATTCTAAACTTTACAATCAAGAGACATAGTTACATATGTCTTACTTAATCCCACCCAGCCCTTGAAGTAAGGAATAGTAATGCCACATTATTTGTTTGTGGAATCGTTCTCTGTTTGTTGTGTGTCGGCGTTTCGGAGCCTCAACAAAGCCAGGTCTCATATTTCACATGTCTGCACACAGCGGGTAAAATAAGTATTGAACACGTCACCATTTTTCTCAGTAAATATATTCATAAAAGTGCTATTGACATGAAATGTTCACCAGATGTCGGTAATCCATACATAAAGTACAAAGACAATCAAACAAATAAATTCAGAACTTAAATTATGCCTAATAAAATGGAATGACACAGGGAAAAAGTATTGAACACTCTGACTGAAATGTATTTAATACTTGGTACAAAAGTCTTTGTTGGTTCAAGACGCCTCCTGTATGAGAAACTAGTCCCATGCATTGCTCAGGTGTGATTTTGTTGCCCATTCTTCCACACTAACGGTCTTCAAATGTTTGGTTTTCTTTGTATGTATGGATTACTTGGGTTGTTACCGACAAATGGTGACGTGTTCAATACTTATTTTACCCGCTGTGTGCTATGACAATATTTATCCTCGATTTATTCATAGGCCCACATTTGGCCTGTTTCTGGGTCTATCGCTGTAGATTATACGATGTGATTTTTGCACATTATGTAGTTGCTTCCTCGAAGTCGGATTTTTGTCCCCATCACGAGACAATAATAACATAATAATAATAGAGTAAAGTACAATATCAGTTTGAGGAAAAGTCTGACTGCTTGCTCTCAGGAGTCCAACCCGATGCCCTCGACGGGAGGAAACAACCTGCTAAGAGGAAAAAAAGAGATCTGAGATCCGTTTCTAATGGAGATTATCTCTCTCTCTCTCTTTTTAAATATTATCGACCAATTCTCCACGAACAGTATTCGGGGACAGCCCTTCAGAAGAACTCTCTGGGTAAGATTAGCGTCCGTGTTTCACTGCGCTGGTTGATCTACTACAGGATGAAGCCCTCTGCCACTGACCTTTGCGCGGGGAGCCCTGAGGCGACGCTGTGGGGCTGGAGTGGAGGGAGGAGATCATGGACCCGCTGTCGTCAGAAGGCCTCTTGGAGATCCACTCCTCCGACGAGGCGGCGGGAGGCTTCTTCACCACCTGGGGTGAGATGGAGTCTGGGGAGGAGGGAAGATAAAGGTCACAGAAAGGTCAGTCAACCGGGGGGAGAAATGTTATCTTTCACTCATGAATAATCATAGAGATGAGTCTGATGATGGTGATGATGGTGTGCACTGACTCGGAGGGCCGATGTCCTTGGCTGTGCTCTTCTTTCGTAGAGGGTTCAGAGGGACCTGGACCTGAAGGACTTGGGACACCCGGTTCTGTGTCTTCCCCGAGGGCAGAGCCGAGCGCAGAGACACCGGAGACATGTCCGACTTGGTGGCCCGCCTCTCGTTCAGGTTCTTAGACACTGAGACCACAGGAGGAGGAAGAAAAAGGGTCAAAGAACTAGTTTTTACTATTAATATTACTATAAAATAATAAGGGCCAGTGAGTTTTCATCATAACATTTATTATCTGTTCATTACATTAGATGTATCGGATGTATACGGGGACTTTCGTTCTGGGCTCTAAATTTGTTCATTCAAGTCACATATTTATATTTAATATAACTAATACATTTTAAGACCTCTACAGAAACTATGAAATAAATCTGCTTTGCAGCAGTCGAACGAGAGACGTTTTCGATGACGTTTGCTGGAGTGTCTCTCAACTGATCAATGCATTCCTCTTATATTCTAGTACACTTGAAAGTACACTAGATGGCAGTGTAAGCCAATAATAAGTGTGTACTTTCAGATCAGGTGAAATTGCAGCTTTTCCAGCATTACATTTCCTCCAGTTAAACCCTGAGTTGCAACCAAAATATGAAGATATGACCCGAGCAGCAGGTCAGGCGAAGGTCAAAGGTCGAGGCCGCGATCACTCACAGGTGCTGTACGCCGGCTCGCATTGCAGCGACATGATCTGGTGCTTCTCCTCGTCGATCTCCACCGCCATGTTGGACAGGTACTGCTTCACCTTGCGGGCCATCTGGGCGTCTTCGTACAGTTTCTTGGCGTTGAGCAGCGAGCTGCGGCGCACTCGCTTCTTGTGGGCGCCGCCCTGCACGTCCAGCATGTTGGAGTTGGTGCTGCCCTGACTCAGAGACCTGAGGAGGTAGGGAGGGAGGACGATGAGGCGACAAGGGAAAGATTGAGGAAGATGAAGAGACGAGAGGGAGATGAATAAAATAAAAACAGGCACTTTCTCATCAAACACCTCCTCGACTGTACGGTCGGTCTTTGAGTCGTGAGCCTTTTAAAAACGGGAACATGCAACCGGGAGAGGGAGGCAGCTCCTCGCTGGCTAACATGCGATCACAGTGCAGAGCAGCATTCTCTCTGGATGGGGAGGGGTTAGGAAACCAAAAGATGCACAAGAGTCGAAATGCAGAATATTATGCCGGGGATGCAAATATGAACAGAGTCAAATAGCATCTGTCGATAGGTCTCGTGGTTAGTTTTTGAGAGAGGAGGACGGACCTGGAATAAAAAGTCCATAGTAAAAAACTACAGCGTGACATTCACAGTGAGACCAAAATGTATAAGCCAGGTCTTTGTGTGAAGCCGTTTGTCCCGCCTCTCCTCCACTGGGATTGGAAAGCTGGGTAGTGACGTGCACAGCATTTTACCCAAATTTAACCTTCAGCCACGGTTCGTTTAATAATTCTTCTGGAACTAATAGATCTTCCAATTTTCATCATTTCAATGACGGCTTAAAAGTCTGTTTAGTTCATTAGTTCTTTAAAACCAATATAAAAAATACATGGAGAATTGAACATCTGTAATTCCATAGCAAACGGGCAATAATCGATTCGTTTCATTGTCTCACGTTTATGAAGATGATGGGCAGGTCTTTGTTGATCCGTTTGTCGTTGACTCTCTGTCTTTAAACAAACACGTAAATGGACGAATAACTAATTCGCAAGAAGCTTTCAATTTGAAAACAATCCTCTTTACTTCCTGCCTACAGTATCAACACCTTGTGAATGTGTTTTATCTCAAGCTACTAAATGACTCAAACATACAGCCGGATGAACAGTGAATGAGTCGATGGTGCACCTCGGTATGGGTTCAGGTGAACTGGGACTGCAAATGGAAGTGTTAATGACACACAAGCACAGGCAGACACGCGTGGACACTCGGGTAAAGTAAAAAGGGGGAGGGGCATGCAGAGTTTATAGGTGGGGGGGATCTCTCCTGGTCCGGGCCGAAACAGGAAGAAACGGGTTCTAGGTCAAACTTACCCTAAACTCTTCCACCTCTTCTTCCTGAAAGCAAGAGGTGTGAAGATTGAAGCGTGACTTAAAGACAAATTCAGGGGGGTGGGGGAGGGACAAGACTATGTAGAGGTCATGCCACCACAAACAAACAGGAAATGATTGGCGATGGAAGGACACCAGACGTATGACATCTCCCCATATCAACCTGGAGAGAGGTGCGCATTGTGGCCTTGTGCATCATGAAAAAAGAAAAAAAAATGAAGAAAAAAAACAACGCCACGCCTCGAACTTTGCTTCCAGTCGAGCACCCTAACGCCCTGTGTCCTTGTTTCCTTTTGTTCTTGTACCCTTGAGTCCTTGTGCCGCCACATTCGAGCAAAATCGAGGACCAAGAAGAGACACGGACCAGACCAGGAAAGTCTGTGGTCCACTGTGGGTGAGGGATGGGCGGGCAGGTGGGCTGGTGGGGTGTGTGTGGTGGTTTAGTGCCCCCCCCCCCCTATTTTATCCGCCCAAAAATTCAGTCTTTTCTAAAACGCTCTCCTGATTCATGCCTCTCCTGTCTCTCTGATTTGTCAGTTTCAAAGAGACATATGTTGGAGGGAGTTGAGGTTTTGGCATCACTTACTAAACCTCCACAGATCTACTGTTCATTGGATCCTCTGATGACACAATTCTTTCCCCCCAATACAAAAAAAGACAATTCCCAACTTAATAACATATCTGCATGAGACACTTGCGTAATAATCTTTCTTAAAGGAACAGTACACCCAGGAAACCTAAAAACTGATTATTTCCTCTCATCTGAGGTTTTGGTGTCAGTTGCCAAGTGTTTCCTTCTCTCCAATATAACGGGACAAATAAGTATGTTTGGAAAAACTCAACATCAGTGTCTCTTTACCAGAAGTCATGACCTGGTTGCTGACATGAAACCGCCCACAACAAAGTCTGTGGCTTATCTTCAGTAGCCGCTTCATGATTTCTGGAAAAGAGACGTTGCTGCTGAGTTATTCAGTATTTTAGGCCGGCAAATATCTCCAAAACTCTTCCAAGTCAAACCAAAACAATTTAGATTGATAAAAAAAAAAGCTCTCCAGATGAGGAAACATATGTGCTTTTGATTCTGGGGTGAACTGTGCCTTTAAAGTCTCCTGTGTGTGTGTAGGGGGGTTAAGCAACAGCCACCGACCTCTGTCTGAACATGAGGGCCGGGTCCATGTTGGCCGAGGTCAGCCGCACCACGTGTCGGATCTCCTTGGCGATCATCCTCAGCTTCTCAAAGTTCACGAGGCCGTCGACGCTGGAGTCGTTGCCTGAGAGGAAGAAAAAAAACAAACGTCAGATGTCAACACTGCAGGAGGGATAAATGATTCACATCGTCATAATTTTTGAAAGTTTTAGTTTTAAAAAATCTCTTTGTTTTGGGTCTTCTCCTCATCTGGAAGATGGATCAAAGCGGCCTTTCATTCTCAGTAACGCTGGGCCATTTGACGATATATTTTATGCAACTTGCACAATTAGGGGAGAACTTTCTTTTCGGTTCCTAACATGGCCACCACACAGCCATATTGTACACCTTTAACCCAAGGACACAAAAGTCGGGTGATTTTTACCCGTGCGATTGTGGTTACGTTATTTTCATTGTGTTGCTTTTGTCTGAGTTGTATAGCTTCATGGTGCTCACTGACGTTATTGAAGGTATGCGTGTCTTATTGAAGGTGGCCGTGTCTCTCTGCTACACTCCCTAATTCTTCAACAGGCACGTGTTGGGGTGATTTTCACCCAACGTTAGTGATAGAGGGTGAAAACATTTCGGGTGGACATTACCATTGAAGGGAGACTTTTCCTTCACAGGTCCCAGGAACGGGTCCCAGGAACGGGTGGACCAAAGAACAAGTGCATAGCTCCATTATTTATATTTTTAATCACGTTTCATTGACGATTCCCAAATCTTTCACTCAATTTTATGCCTTTTTATAGCGTCCCCCATGATACCTGTTTTTCGTTTTATGAGAAGTTCTATAGGGTAAAATAAAAGAAGAGTACTTCAACTTGCCTTGTATTGTTGTATTTTAATATATTTGATGTGAAGTATATTTTATCAGGTACATTATATCGGGTAAAATACACCCGACGTTAGTGATAGTGTTACTGTTTGTAAAGTTAGTGTTCTAGGGTTAAGGAGAAGTCAGCTTGGGTAGTTTTGATCTGACTCAGTGTGATGTGCAAAAAAAAAAAAAAAGATGGGGAAGCCTTTAGCAGAAGTAAACCTTCTGAGTGAGACTGAAATTGATCAGAGGAAGTAGGCGACCTTAAACGGAGCACAGTCATGTCACGTCCCAGAAACGGCCTCAGTCTGAAATGAAAGGAAATGCAGCGACGTGCACAGAAAATAAAGACAGGCCGCCGTCTGACCTTCGTGCAGGAAGGTGAGGTCCTTCTTGACCACGGGGAACAGTGGGATGATGGGCGGCTGCATGCTCTGGCTGCTCAGGACGTTGCGGTACTTGGCCATGTTCCTGGACGGGTCGAAGACGTCCTGCAGGTCCACGAACAGCTTCTCGTACTTGCTGGGCAGCTTCTCCCATGAGCCGCGCAGCCGAGCCACCGGCGCCAAGTTCAGGCCACTAGGCGAGGATAAAGAGGAGTTTAGTTTTAGTGTGTGTGTTCAATGCATAGTCAAATATTACGTTTCTAGCGGATCCTGGAGGCGTGGCCTCATTTCGACTGATATTTATGACTGGCAGCATTTATCTCCGCTCTCCTCTTTCGTTATCTTTCCCGTCCCCTCCCTCCTCACTCCTCCACTTGATGTCCTCCATGTTTTTCTCACTTTCTTTCTCCGTTGGTCGGTATGTTTTAATTTTTTTGCACGTTTAACAGCTGTTGTTTGACAGAGGACAACAACAAAAAAAGATAATATCAACCTTTCTGTGAATATTATTAATGTAAATTTTCTCTGTATTTTGCACACACGCACGCACACACACACACACACACACACACACACACACACACACACACACACACACACACACACACACACACACACACACACACACACACACACACACACACACACACGCAGCAGCAGCAGCAGCAGCCGTGCACCCTGTCAGTGGGCAGGTTCAGCATCAGAGGGCCATATGTGCGAAGGCGACCTGCTGAAAGGAGGAGTGTCGAGGGTTACGGAGGTCGGACACTTCTGTTCTCAAGCGACCGTCACGCTGACTCAGACTCTAGTCTGTTATTAAACTCCGGAAAACACAAGATATAAAGTGGTGCTTTCATGCAATTCTTTGTGGAAGAAACTCAATTAAAAAAAAATATAAAAAATATTTATGCATTACACAAACTGTAATCCCCCCCAACTCATCCAAACACACAGCCTCACGTCTCCAGTGCTGTATCTTCAGCATTCAGGCAGCTGTAAATTGAGAAATCAACAAACAATAGGTGCAACTTCTGCCAAGGGTCGCCAGTTCTATTTCATCTTACTGACCGCCAGTCAGTTCGAGTATTGTATACCAAAACAGTCACGTGTGACCTCGGTCATCACCAGGTCGGCTATCTTCACACCGTGAAGCATCACCGGGTGAGATCGACTAATATTGTTTCTGCAACAGCAGATTCCACGGCGGGCAGCGCTCTCTCTCTGCCAACTAAGTGGAGCGCTAACGGAAGCGCGCCGCTCGGCGTGGCTACGTCGCTACTGTCGCGGCCGGCTTTCTGTGAGCAGCGTCCCGTTCAGGCTGACTGAGGGGACGCTAACGAGAGCGACGGCAGGTATCGATGATGGTATTAACAGCGATGACTGTACTGACAGCGCGTACGTCCACGTCGGTAAACATCGCGGCTGTGATGGTAGCAGAGGTAGCAGAGGATTCCCACGCAATGCCACAGGACCGGTTCCCCACTAGCCAATAATCACAGCTACTGGACGAGTGACGAGTGTGCTGCGCTCCCCTCTCCTAGACAGACTGTATCCCTACAGGGCCGGTTTCCACAATAGTACAGTGCTCTCGCTGAAGCTTACTAGTAGGACACACCAATAATCACAGCTACCGTACTAGTGAAGAGTGTCCTCGCTCCCCTCTCAACAGATAGACCAGACCTGGGCATCTTACGGCCCGCTGGCCACATCTCTCCCAGTCTGGCCTGCGTGAGGTCAATTAAAAATGAAAAATAAATAAATAAGGTGCACGCCATGAATGCAATACAAACGGCACTGCTTTTACTTTAAAGGCGATTTATTTATGTGTGCGCGCACGCTTACGCAGCCTCACAACGGGCAGTGTTGCCGACTTGGAGACTGAAGTGAAAGCCGGGTCCCTCTACCCTGAGGCTGTACATAGCTGCTGTTGGAGGAAATTGTTTATGTAATCAAAGAGCTATACAGTAATTATAGGAAGATCCATTATCTAGAGCTATATCCACTTGGGGGTAGAAGAAGGGTTAAATATCAGAGAAGAGAGATCTGTAATGACACTCAGGCCCACTTACGTAAGCATACTGCTGGTCTCCGTTTAAAGAACAGAGTTTTGGCAGGAGGTAAACCTATCTGGTCACGGTCACTGGCTCTGTCTAGCTCCCTTTTAGGGGACCTAACATGGAAGAAATGCAGGCCTCTGATGACGTCAGGCACTAGCATCTGAGAGTTGCAGAATAGTCAATAACAGGATGAGAGGTTAAGGGGTTGCAATAACAACAGTTTCTGGGAATACGCGGGGCTAGGCAAGGGGGGCCACATAGCACATTGCCGAAAACGTTAGTTAGTAATGATAGTAAGTGATCAGGCATTGGTTAGGTTGATAGGAGAAGGGCCGTTGGTTCTGGCACGAGAAGGAAGGAGGGTTTGGTGACGTACGATTGAGTGAGTATGACTACGTGATTTTGAAAGCACAAGTCAGTTGGGGCATTCCAGTACGAGGGGGAACCTATACTCTTTTTGTCTGTTGCCAGTCAGAACCAACCGTTTGTTCATAAACTTGCTGTTTGTGAATAAATAGACGTGGAACACTTCATCAGCCTGTCTCTGTCCATCTTTGATTCTTGGGGATTTCCTGAGTGAGCCATCTGACTGAGATTTGGGAGTACTCAGTAAAAGTCGAGAGCGTTATCCATTGGCGGGACGCCCACCGGCCGGGTGGGGCCGTTCATCAGCAAAATAGGCGTTTAATTCACTTCTACACTGCTATTTCAGGGCAGCATACTAAGGTCGACAATGACACGGTATTGAGCCACAGGCTGGTGTCCCTCTCCTTTAAAAGGGGGCGCAGCGACTGTGCCTTCGAGCACCCCGAAGGCTCCTCGGGACTTGCCAATGGTACTGGACGCCATATGTTCGCCTCTGGAAACCGAAGCAGAGCTGAGATGGCTGTCGGCAAAGACTGTTCTTTTTTCTCCTTTTTCTCCTTTTTTCTCCTTTTTCTCCTCCGTGCCCATTGGGGGGAGGGAAGGTCAGAGCTTCCGTGCCCGGTGCGGATCCTCGGAACCTAGGACAAAGCCATCGCATGCATACGCCGGTCGGGGCAGTTTGTTGTCTTAGGACGGACCTAAGAAGGGCTGTGCCCTTTCTAAACAGCGCCTGTCCCACTGGATAGTGGAGACCAGGGCCTGTGCACACAGAGCGAACGGCCGTGCTCTGCCATCCTGGGTAGGGTGCCAGACAGACTGTCTTTGCTGCTGATGTCAGCTAGATGTCTGAATTACAGACGGACTCAGCTCCCTTTTTCGCTACTAAGACTGAGACAAATATGGAAGTCAGATAAGGGGGTGTCTCACAGAAATGGGATAAATATCCATTGTTCTTAGAGAACGGGGCCCACTCTCATTCTGGGGGTGTGCTGGCTGTGTGCAGACTGTATGCAGAGCAGACCATCAGGGGAGCTGAGTCCAAGGCCTTGTAGGTATGCATTTCATGTATGTGTGTAATTGCTAAATAAATAACCTTAACTGTAATATAACCTGTTCTGTCAATTCTTGAACACTCGAGGAATATCCTGGCGTTGAGGATTCCTTTTCAGTACCCGTGGAGGATATAGGTGCTGCAGCCTCAAGGGCATCACCCAGCACATTTAACAGATACTACGGAGTGAACGTGGCCACCCCTCACCCACTGGGTGTGGTTCTTGGCCCAAATTCCTCTGCTTGAGCCATAGGAGGTAGTTCCTGTGGGATTCCTTGTGACTTTGTTGGTATAAGTCATCCAGTGTGAAACACTGCCTCTGGCGGTCAGTAAGGATGAAATAGAACGAAAGTTACGAAGGTAACTACGGTTCTATGAATCCTGGATGGTTGCCAGAATTCTGGGTCACTCGGAATCTCGTGATTTCGGGAGAAGATTCCGTAGAACTTATCTCAGGATGACGCCGGAAGTTATACCCGGCTGGGGGGGGTCATCCGAGGTCACACGTGACTTTTTTGGGATACAATACTCGAACTGCGCAAGCGCGAGACGGAATATCTAGGATTCATAGAACAGTAGTTACCTTTGTAACTTTCATTTTAAACACTGTGGTGTTGATGCAGAGTGTGTGTGGTTTTGGGGAGAATCAGGGCTGGTTTTAGTGATCTGGTGGGAGGAGGAGGATGGCTGAAGCTCATATGCCACAAAAGCTGTCGGGGGAAACGCTCACCTGATGATGGCGAACATGGAGTTGAAGTTCTTGCACTCCCTGCAGTGCAGGGCGATCTTGATGAAGTGCTTTATGATCTTCATCCTCTTCAGGGCGTTGGGCTCCTTCAGGATCTCCGTTGCGACCCAGAAGGTCTCCTGATTTATCACCTCCTCGAACTGCTTCAGGTTTCCACTTCCCACTGAGGAGTCAAGTTTGAACAAGTCGTCCACATACCTGGGAACCATGATGAGGAAGTAAACATATAAAAAAAAAAAAATATATATATATATATATATATATATATATATAGTAAAAAATATGCGATCTGGACATTCATGCTTTCTAGCTGCCAATCGCTGATACAGTGTCTGTGATGTCTGTGATGAAATTGACAGAGAGCTAGCAACACAGCTAAAGTACGGAGGAAAATGTTGGGTTGTGTTGGGGCGAAGGTAAATTATAACACTATCTACAGTCAAATGTAATCTCGTAAAATGGAGCTTTCGCGTGAGAAACAATTGCTCTGAGCAGCTTATAATACATCGTTAAAACTACTAATATTACAACATAGTATTGCCTATATCACTAGTAAAAGGATAACGTTGAAATTATCTTTGTGACAGTGGTGAAAGAAACTAGTCCGCAGCCTTGTAGACCAGCTGCTATAACAAAACAACGATCTGCATCTGCCGATATGGATCAGCGGCAAAAAGTTATATTCGATCTCTCTTTTTTCTTTGGCGCGGATTCGATCTGAGATCCATGACTCAAACCCGCGATACGATTTATATATTTAATAGCGTACAAGTCCGGGAAACATCGACATCACCACCAGCAGTTTTCTGTTTTAAAAACGTCAGACGTACTCGGTGGACTCGATGTTCCTGAAGAGCTCAAAGTCCCTCATGGAGAGCTGGGCTGCGACCTCCATGGTGCTGAGCTGCAGCAGAGAGATCTGGCTCTCTCGGAGCAGGTCTTGTGCGTCCTCGTCTGAACACAACGTCTCCGTCTCCATGTTGTTCTTCAGGTAGTACCTGGAGGGGGAGAGAGGGCGGGGCAAAGAGGGTGTTGGTACTATCAAGTGAGACATTAGCTTGGAAGTCCTGCTCAACTGTATAGATATCTGTCTGACATTATCTATAAAAATGTGCGATATACATCATGCTGTATTGACTTGAAACTAGAGATAGAGAAATAAATTCATGTTTAAAATGTTTACTGAGGGAATAAATCAAGAGAAAAGTAGAGTCATTAATATAGACTTCTATACAATCTGTCCCCCTGCTGGCCAGTAGAGAGAATGCAGGTTTAAGACACTTCTGCATTGTCTTCACTCTTCAGAACTGATGGTTGCCTCCTGACTGATCCTGATGGATGAAACCTGCCAAAACGATGTCCGTGACGTCCTCAAGATAAGATGAAGTGAAGTATTCGACAGCATCAGTAGTTCTTTTTCTAACTTCTTTCGGTGTTTCACTATGGAAATCGCCTCGACGTGACCAACTAAGGAAGCTCCAATGACACCACGTCTGTATGTGACAGACAGGTCGAACTGTTCTGGGGCCCGGCACCTCATATTATTACAGTTGACCGCTCTTCGCAAATCATTCTCGTTTTCTTTGCGTGAAGAAACTATTATAGCTCCCTAAGCTTATCTTGGCTAGTTTTGATTTTCTGCTTAACTGTTCACAGACAACCTGTTAAGGACACGTCGCCGAACGCAGTTCCTGGCTCTTGTCTGGATTTGCTGGGCAAGAACTTTGTAAGAAGTATATTTAGACACTACATAGTATTTAGGCAGTGCGAGCTGTTCTCCCGACTACCCGTTATTTGGTTACCAGTGTCGCCGGCGACTGTGTAACTTTATTATCTCTGGCTAATGCGTTACGGCGAGCCTACCAGGTCTCTGTTAGCATTAGCTTGCTAGTCGGTAGTACCCGGAGTTCTGCTAACGTCTCACGACGAGCGAACTCTTACTGTACACTATTAGCGGGCTAAACACCCATTTGCTGGAGCAATTTACCGCCAGGCTAACGCTAAGTGCTGCCACCAGCCCAACCACCATCAAAGCAACTTCTGCCAGCAGTGTCTATCTGCATGAAATAAATGGTCAGGTTCTGGTCCGGTCCGTTTAAGAGTAAGCGTCCCACCAAAGGCTACTCAAAACTGGAAGTTGAGGGGATGGGAGAGCTGGGTCTGGCTGGACCACCAGGAATGGGGCCGTCAGTGGCTTATCACCTCCACCCAGACCTCCGCTCTCTCTCAGTGTCCTCAAACATCTCTCTGCATAATAAAACGGAGCGCCTCACCACCTCCGTTTGGCAGAGAATGCATCGCTATGCAGCACAGTCAGTGTGCTCGCTCAACGCTATGACTCTGCTGTCCGCGTACCAGGGGGAATTCCTGGAGGTGATGGGCAAGCAGCTAGACTAAGGTTCACCAAACCCAGCCCTATGGGATGAGATTTGTGTGGTTAATAATCTCATCCTACACTCGTCTTGTGGTGCAGTGCAAGGCTGCGGCCGTCTAATGGGCCTCAATGTCTCAGGTGAGAGGGCCCTGTGGCTAAATCTCTCAGGCCTCAGTGATGCGCAGCAGGCAGAGGTAATGGATGTGGCATATGAACCAGCCAAAAGGTCTGTTCGGTCCTGCTCTGGAAAAAACGAGGGAGACCATCACCATCAGGAAACAAGAAGGCGAAGCCTTTGACCTCTGTTTACCCCAGAAGCACATCCCTCGTACCCCAGCGGCCGCAGCTGCAAGGGGGAGACAGGGAGGTGCCAGACCGCATAGACATACAGCGAGTCAGCAGACTAACCAGCAGCCTTGGGCGGAAAACCCCAAGCCATGGGGCAAACACTCCTTTGCAGGCCACAGCAGCAAGGAACCGCCCGTCCCACCCCGGGGAAAGGAAGAAGAAGTGCACGACCTAACAGGCATTGCTTCTCTCTCCCTCCACCTTCAAAGAAAAGAAGGAAGACAGAGGTGGAGGTGGGACTGAACCCCCAAGTTCATGTTTCAAAGTCCCTGGTGTTTTCCAGTTCTCCAGAGGAACTTTTGCAGTTTCTCCCCCCTCACGTTCAAGGGGAGGAGTATCGGGGACAGCAGGTAATGCAGTGTCACCAAGCACTTTTACCCAGTTCATTAAACAAATAAATAAAGTTAGTATTTTCGCAGCCAGGCCAAGGGTCAAGGGTGAAATACTCGATAAAAAAATAAAAATAAAACGCAGAGGGAGCTCACACTTGGGTTCAATATAAACTGGACAAAGAGTCGAGTTGAACCGGCTCAATGTACGGATTACTTGGGGCCACTCCTCCCAAAGGCAAGCCATTGTCCCGCCAGAGGCTGTCCCACTGGATTGTAGAGGCCATATCTCTAGCCTATAGTTGTAGGGGTTTACAGCCCCTCCCAGGGTTTGATAACAGAGTGAGGTGTTTCACCAACACATCCCTCTTTGCATTGACGCAGAAAGAAATCGGTCTAGAATGATTTGCGAGGGGCGGTCGACTGTGATAATATGAGTGGGTGGGGCCCCAGCACAGTTCGACCTGTCTGTCACTGACAGACGTGGTGTCAATGGAGCTTCCTTAGTTGGTCACGCCAAGGCAATCCCATAGTGAAAAGCCTCACTCTGTTATCAAAGAACCAGGGTTACGTTAAGTAACCCAAAGGTGCTGGGTGTTCATACCTCGGCCTTTAAAACAATTTTCCTACCAAGATCACAATGCAGCAATTTGTTTCGCTGCAGCTAAGCCATCCATCAAAAAGCACAGGGAAGGTGTTACCACAAGTATCCTCTGTTTGTGTGGGTGTGCTTCTTGTTTCCTGCTTACAGTTTGTGTGAATCCATGCATGTAAACGCAGCATTTGCATGTTTTTATTATGTGCACAGAGCAAGGCTGCGTTTAGGAAGGCGACTGTCTGCGCTTATCTCCTCCTGTGTGCATTTCAGTGTGTGAATAATTCCAGGACGTGCCGAGCCCCCCCCCCCCCACCTGACGGAGGATGAAATATTCATGCTAACCTAGTTGGGAGAGGACTGATGAGGGACCACATGAGACGAGGAGAGGCGGAGAGAACCGTGAAGACAGAGAGGCCGGTTTGAAGCCGACTTTTTACCGCTGCGGTTCAATTACCCTTGAGGTCCCACTCACTTTCGTCTTAAGAGGGAATGGTGATGTGCCAGACACCAAAATGAATTAAAATGGGGAAATAAGTGTGTCCTCCCTGAACATGCAAGTTGAAATAGAAAAACAAAATTTAATTTCCCCTACAGCACATTCATCGTAAACGGTTGTTTTTCTGTATTAAAAAGGCAGGCTTTGGTCATCTTGAGAAGCGAGCAGGAGCACGCTCCATTTAATGACACGATCCAGTGTTTCCAACTCTTTTTCGATAAAAGTAGCGAGCAACTCAACTTTCCAAACACTTTTAAGGGGAGAACGCCGCTTGTTATCTCGCTCCTCAGACTGAGGACATAGTTCTAAATGCAGCTGTCGCTCAAGCGTCTCACTCAGGAACTGATCTACACCTCGGAATATATATATATATATATATATATATATATATATATATATATATATATATATATATATATATATATATATATATATATACATATATGCATGTACAAACGGTCTGGAGCCGCTGTGTTCGCAGTGATTTGGGAAAGATGTGTCGTATTCTACGTGTGCAGAAGTAAAAGCTCACACTGGCACAAAGCACTGATCACTGTGTGGCCTTGCGTAATGTGAACCAACCCCAGAATTCATTTGAAATATGGAAAAAGGAAAAAGAAAATCTCATGTCTCAGGAGTCTGGGAGCTGAGTCTGGGCACAGTGGGCGTCGTCTTTGGTTTCAGCCGCTCTGGAGCTTTAACATGACATCGGTCAACATCAATTCTCAGAATTGTCTGTTTTGCTCTCCAGCTGCTTTTTGTCCAACATTTCCACAGTGGATCTGCCTCGAAGGCGTTTCCTTCACCGGGACACAGTGAAGGAAACGCCTTCAATCTGGTCGGTTGCCCTGCGTACTTTAAAGTGGCGATTGTGAAGATTTTCATTCAAACAAATGGTTTTTGAAGTAACAGAATGGCAATTGAGCCCACGGCCCCCTGATGAAAGTATTACATTAATTATATATTTGCAGTATAAGTAACTGAATGTCATGAACAGAAAAAAAAGTATTGCATTTATTTATTTTTCATTTGATACACACACAAAAAAGGAAACTGATTTGGTAAGTAGTCACTCTGGACAGCTTGTAAATAAGTGAATGTGTGATGATGGAAACATCGCATGAGCCATCGTTCATTAACTTATTTTTGTGGGCATATTGTTATAGTCCACATCATAATCCTCGTCTTCCTCACTGGCGACGAGCTCTTCTTGCACAAGAGGCGCTTTTTTGTATTCTAAAAAGTTTTTCTTTTTTTTTTAATCCAATTTAACTTTATCCCATTTGTTAATTTATATAGAAATAAAATGTCCCGTTTCTTTGAACAACCGCGCTCTCAGTTTAGTGGAAAGCATCCGATTGGACTCAAAGCAGACCGCTAAACTCAAAGCAGATTCTACGCATTTATAGGAATGATTGACACCATAAGCTGCAAAGACAGAAACACACACAACCACTATCTAAGACTAAAGCGTCTTAAAATGCATCCAGTTTATCTAAAACAAACCCTTTGACGCTCGTGCGTCCTACCTGCCGTTGAGCTGAATGCGGTCGGCCAGTTTGGAGAGCTGGTCGGGTAGACGCCGCTGCTTTATGACCTCCTCCGGGCTCACGGACACCTCGCACAGGGAGTAGGTCTCGGGTGCCGGGAGGAGGCCGAACTCATTGACGGCGTGGGCGACCACGTCCTTGGCGGTGGTGTCCTTGCTGATGATGATGTAGCAGCTCTGCTGGTCGGCCTTGAACACCCGGATCACCTGGTCAGGGATGTCTAAGAGCAGAGCGGAGCGGAGGGGTTATTGTTACAGTAAAAGTGGAAGCCAACACATGCCAACACATGCCAACAATGCAATAAAACAAAATGTAATGAAGTCCACGACCTCGATGAAAGAGTCATCTAAGAGCAGTTGGGAGGATTCGGCATCTTTCTTTGTCTGAGTAATGCACCGATAATGCGCTTGTTATGAGATGTGGGCTGTGCCAGGAAAGAAAGGAAGGCTATCGGGTTACATATTTTATTTTGATTATATTATCAGGTGGCAAGACTTATGTCCTCTTCTCTGGGGCAGATCCGCTGAGTTCGCTGCTCTCCTGTAAACCCAGACGGGCAAAGGACCAAAGACACGGCGCTGATCCGAGTATTTACATCTACCAAGAGCATGGTTCAGCCCAGTCGCAACACCCCGTCACATCTCAGGGTTCATACACATTTTGACCAATGGATTTCCATGACTTTAAATCAAATTTCCATTACCAGACATTTTGTGAAATCTCGGTGTATACATCAAAAAGTGAGAATATGTAGTATTTAAACTAACAATGAGAATTCCAAAGCATACAGTATATCTTAAATGACACACATCAATGAGACAATAGTTTGATTAGAAAGAATAAACAATTATAGATATACTCAGCGAATGCCTGCTTATATTTTGAGCGTCTTTCTTTTAAAAGCATATTCATTATTTCAAACTCAGCGTAAATGAACGTCATGAACATATGAATATAACAAGTTTCCATGACTTTTCCAAAACTTTTGGGATTTTATTTTTTTCAAAAAATGTCATGACTTTTCCAGGTTTTCCATGACCGTACGGACCCTGACATCTCCTATTATCAGCCAGTCTTTTTGGGACCCACCCAACCAGACCTGACGGACATGAACGCCACCGAAAACGGCGTCGACCCGCCCCAGAAGGAGAGTCGAGATGGAAGCTAAGCTAACCCAGCTATCACCTGAGGCTACCCAGCCTTCTCCTGATTAATGCCCAGTAAACTAGATGGATAAAAATATAAAGACAAATAAAGTAAAAAGTTGGGCAGCAACGGGAGGTCGGTGACTGTTGTGCCCACATCGTTACAGAGACCTGGCTCCAGCGCCGGACTCCGCTGAGACAAGCGGAGGTGTACTCTGTTGCATCAATGATGCTCAAACAGTCAAAACGTTGATGGACGGTGTTTCCCTGATGTTGAATTATTTTTAGATTTTGTTGCAGCTGTTTACGTTCCTCCTAAACAAATGCACCACAGGAATGCACTCTTTTTTTTTAATCCTTTTCATTTGTAGAAAATGGGGCGACAACTGCATTTCGTTGTGCAAACCATGTTGCATAATGGCAATAAATTATCCCTGAGTCCCCTGCAGGCTTATAATAATGTTATTTATACTAAAGACTTTGATAGGAGGAGGATGCAGACCGAAAAAACTAATCATGTCACCTTCCACTTAAAATGAGATTAAAACCTGTTAATACATTTTTAAAAAACAGCCTCATTAAGAATTTACAAGACCTGCAGTTGTAAAATTGAAAATAAAATACATAAACAAAACTTTCTTTATTCAATAACTAATACATTTAACATTATGTAATGCACCACTTAAGAGCAGTGAATGCAAACATTTTGTAAATCATCAAAAATACAAAAAAATTGTATATGAAAGGTGTGTTTAACTGATGAGTTGCATGAAACTTCATCAGTTCAAAACGGACATTAAGATTAATATTACAAATGTTATGAAATGTTATTTTTAAATATGCAAATGTTGCATTATCTAATGGTAATTTTTGGGCTGAATTTAGGAGAAATCGACACAAACAGGCGAAAAGTGGTAAAATAACCCCCTGAATGTGTATTTTAGATGTTTTCTTTCCACCAGTCTGGAAGAAGACATGTTATGGAAAAATAATATACATAACATGTATGAAAAAACAATGTTTTTGCCTGTAGTGTCTCACCTTAAAAGGACATGGCTGGTGTTATTTTACCTTTTAATTATTACCACCAAGCCCTGAAGAGACTAAAACCAACAACCCGTTCCGCCCCCGAAGCCAGAGCTGTTTCCTCTACGTGATAAAAGTCAGGTTTGTTTTTTCAGTCCACAGATCCACGCGACCTCATTAGGCGCCTCACTCTGTCGCCTCACTCTGTCACGCGGCTGCGTTTGAGTGACAGCAGCCTGCAGGCGGTGGAACGACATGTGCAGGTAAAGTGCTGTTGGAGAGTCAGAACCGGGCCGCACCGACATCTCCAGCTACGTTTAAATGTGCTGCAGCGGAGCAGCCGGAGCCGGAAGGAAAAGATATGAAAAGATGGGAGAGTGGAGGAAAAGTGGAATAAAGGATAAAAATAAAAGAAACTGCGGCACTGAGGCTATGTATACTTACAGTAGAGTCCCAGGGCTTTGCAGGCAGAGAAGAGAAAGAGAAAACACACATAGTGAATATGAGAGAGAGAGAGAGAGAGAGAGAGAGACCAGTGGAGTTTCTACTGTTGCTTTAATCTGTTAATGGGAAACCAGAGAGCAGAGTCTGACTCATCATTTCTACACGACAACATCTGTTTTAAACCACAGCGAGAGAGACGCAAGAGGGGTGAGGCAGCAAAGGAGGAGAGAGAGACAGTTGGAGAGAGAGAAAAACGATAATCTGAGCAGTACATGTAAATGAAGCATAATTAAATATGTGATAGAAACAATGATAAATGAAGTTTGTATCTTTAATGGATTTTGAATTATTCTAATAAATAAATAAACAAATTGTTGTCATATCTCTCTATTTGCAAATTTCTGAGAACAATAGCAAACCGACACATTTTCAAAAACTCAAAACCAGACAATCTCTGCTCGACAAACAATTCAAATGTGAACGTGTCCATCGAGACCGACAAAAAAACACCTTAAAACATGTAGAAAATGTACTTCTTTTGTTTTTTTATGCATCAGCGCTTCCTTTATATTGATGTAATTGCAGGTAGAACTTTAAACAGGTAGAAGAAGAGTTCGCTTTACTATTAAATCTAATGAGAAGCCAAAGGAGCCGAAGGAAACTTGATCTAATGGCAGATGATTAATGTGGCACAGTTTGTGTGTGTGTACTTCACTACAACACAGCTACATGTGTGTTTTGCCTGTGGAATTAATTTAGGACTGTATTCACTCTCTTGCTCTATTTCCCCTCTCTATTTTCATGTTCTCCCCTCTCTCAATATTTCATTCACACGATCCTGCAACAGCTCAGTGGCACCTTAAAAAAAAGAAGACCCCAGGGTGTGTGAGTGAGAGTGAGAGTGAGAGTGAGAGAGAGAGAATAGGTGTGTCAACATATCCAGTAACAAATCCAGTAACTATCCAGTAAAGTGACGGGTTGTTCTGGGATGTCTGACTGACCAGAGATCAGTCCTTCATCACACGGTGAGGCCTCCAGTCGAGTGAGACAAACGGCTTCGGGGAAGAAGAAGCGCTGAACTGAGACGCCATGAAGGGAACTGAAGACTGTATATGTGAAGTGGACGTAGTCGTCGTGACGTCACATTACAGTTTTTTTTGGAACCGATGAACAGAGGTGACCATGTTTAGAATACACTCACCTTGTAGCCCTGCCATAAAGCATCCCCTGCTTTATGGTCTGTTTGACTCTAAATCAGTGGTCCTTAAACTTTTTTGTCACGCCCCACTATGGAGGAAGAAAAATGTTCATGCCCCACCACAAAACAAATTGCCCATTGTGGCTGCAATTAACCTGAATATATATATATATATATATATATATATATATATATATATATATATATATATATATATATATAATATCTTATAAGATAATAACAATAATGTTAAACCTGTGCAAAACAAAACAAAATGAGTGCAGACGTGTCAGGTTGTATCAGTATTAGTGGCTGCAGTGAGCTGCTTTCCTCTACAAATCTTTTAAAAAAAACGAAGTTGTAGATTTGATACGGCCGCTCTCAATTCATGCTCAGCTGAGATCTGTATTCTGTTTTGAGAGACGCAACAGCAGAAAAGCCGATCTCACGGAGATCGGCTTTTGGCAAAACGGCAAGAATCGTCGAGTTGCGCAAGCGCAAGCGTAACCGGTTGACGGCGTAACAACGTAAAGTTCTCATGTAGCTCATGGGGAGAGTGGTCGTCCTGAAACCACAAGGTAGCCAGTTGGATTCCTGTTCTCCCCATAGTTTGCATGTTGAAGTGTCCTGGAGCAAGACACTGAAGCCCCAGAGCTTCACAGCAGCACACTGCTCCTTAATTACTGATGCTGTGTTCACACCGAACGCGACACGATTTGTCGCGTCGCGCTTACCGCTTCAGTTTACTCGCGCAGGTGAAAAGAGGGTGAAGCGCGACAAAGACAAATCTCGCCGCGACAAAGGGGCCGTGGCTTATCGCCGTTGCTTCTCTCCGTGAAAAAGAGTTATCTTTTCCGGTATCGACTATGGAATAAATAACCGCTAGTTCTGCTTTATACTTGTTGTGGAAGTCCCAAAAATGTGGGAACATCAAACGCCCTCGTGTTTGGGTTCATAATTCATAATTCATGAATTTCACCGACTCCTCCAGGAACTACGTCTGCCTTATCTTTGTAAAACGGATACCGTTTCCTTACGCTGATTGGCTGACGCAACTATGACTCACGCGATTTTGTCGCCGGAGTTGGGAAATTTCAACTCGCGCCGTGTCCTTCACCCTGTTCGCGCCGCCTCAAGCGCGTCAGTCACGTTGCCTTCGCAACCTGTCGCGTCTGTACATTGACTTTGCATGTAATCTGGTCGCGCGACAAAATCGTGTCATGTTCGGTGTGAACGCAGCATAAGGATGGGTAAATGCAGAGAATAATTTCCCCACTGTGAGATTAATAAAGGATTATTACAAAAATATGTATAAAATAAATTATAAATCTCCCCTTTGAGAACCACTGCTAAATTGATCATAATTTACTAAATTAACTTGAAGACTTGAAACTAGAGACTGAGACATAAACTCATGTTTACAATGTTTACTGAGGGAATAAATCAAGAGAGAGGTAGAGTCATTTTCTATAGACTTCTATACAGCCAGAGGAGTCACCCCCTGGTGGTCAGTAGAGATAATGCAGCTTTAACACATGAAGCACACTCAGCATTTCTTCCTACCTGCGGGGTTGGAGAAGTCCAGCACGCTGGTGGCCGGGTGCAGCAGGTCGGGGCTGCTGGACGACAGGTTGCCGGGGATCGGCATGATGGCCACGCTGTGGCGACACTGCTTGGTGCCCACGATGCTGTCGTCCTGAGACTGACTCACACCGCCATCACTGCAGTGGGAGGGAGGGAGAGAGGGAGAGATCATTAGATTTGCTACATCAGAATAACTAACATAATATTCTAAAATTGATTTGAGGCTTTTATTTTTGCAGCAGTAGACTTTTTTTTAAAGCACAAATATTGGAGTGAGTGCTTTCCCCTCCACCCTGACAGCATAACTCATAACGCCGTGGAGGCGCATATCAAGAGATAGAATCAAATGGTCTACTCTCGCAGAATGGCGACACAAAAACATCAATATCTCTAATATTTTGCCTTTTAATATGCAGCAGTGGACGCAGATGAAACTCATCTGCGAGGACGGTTTCACCAGCGGAGAGAGATAAGGAGAGAGAGAGAGATGGGCGAGTTTACCACACACACACACACACACACACACACAACACACACACACACACACAAGACGTTGAGACATACACATACACACACACACAACACACACGAGACGACCAGATACACGCACACGAGGCAAAACACACAAACGCGAGATGACGAGACACACACAGATGCGACGAGACACACACAGACGTGACAACACACACCCACGAGACAACGAGACACACACATGAGACAACAACACACAAGTACACATGCTCACAGAGACTCAAACAAGCATTGCAAACAGCAGATATGAAGATAAATGATAAGTAATGAGGATTTTAGCTCATTCAGATGTGACTTTGCAGATTTTTTTTATCCTTTGTGTCGCCTCTTTTTTTCCCTCCACACATGTTGGTGTCAGCATTTAGTTCTCTGCTCCCTGTTCTCCGTGTGCAGCTGCATTGTGAGGCAGAACTGGGCACCTTTCTGGCTCCACAGCCGCTCGAGGATATGCAAACGTCAACCTTTACGACCCCCCCCCCAATAGACTGCCTGGATCTGCATACATGGGATGGACCGATGAGATGATGAGATGACGAGCAGCCTCGCCTCAAACGGTATATGTCAGCTCCAGGATGTCGAAGTACATTTACAGTATTTCAGAAACCGGAAACATAAAAGAAGGAAATATACTTTCCTTTTTAACACTTATATATATATATCGCACAAATGTCAACATGTGGTCGCTGTGACTTTGACTCTCAGTCTGTAATCGAGCATATGAGGCGTCGGCGAGTTCACCCCGTCCTGCCTGCGTACTAAATCCTAGCTTGTGTGTGTGTGTGTGTGTGTGTGTGTGTCTGAACAGTGCACTGAACACGCTGCAGCAATGCAGGGCTTCCACGAACACGGCCGAGAGCTGCTGCAGCAAAGCCTCAGTAATCATCCAGTCAGCAGAGAGCACATGGAAGGGTGGTGCAAGCAGAAGAAAAAAGGAGGGAAGACGTAAAAAAAAAAATTAGGTGGAGGTCGGGGAACAAAGGAGATTCAGAAGGAGGGTAGTGGTGACGGATTGGGGTATCATGGGGCTTCATTGAGACCAGAATGGCTTTGTTGGACCTGGACTGATCACATTCTGGTTTGAGATCAGCACGATACATTTTGAAGATTTAGTCTCAAGCTTCTACGTTTTTATGTTTACGGATATTTATCCGCAGGTGTGCCAATTGTCAGGCGTAATTTTGTTTTAAACATCCGCAGCCTGTCTACTATTAAACGCTGTAATTGCATTATATTATAGAATAGATTTTTCTTTGTATAAATGATGGATGCACTGCACAATATACGTCCTAGTCCTCGACTGCACTAGATATCTGACTGTACTCTATTTATTTTTATTGTATTATTCTGTTTGTACTATTTTTAACTGTTTGTTGTTGTTCATGTTTTGCACGTTTTTTCAGCTAATGGGGATCCAGTTAATAAACTAAACTAAACTAAATCTCAGCCTCCTTGATACTTCCTCCAACATCCCTGCAGACTACTATCCATTTTGCAGAATGACAGAGTTGCAGAAAGAAGTCAAATCGGAGGGAAACAAAGAGAAGGAACGCCTCGACTTTGCGGGAAAAAAAGTGGAGGATTCATGAGTTTGATGAGTGTAGCATGAAATCTACAATTGCAGTCCGCTTGTAATGTAGCTGAAGGTCAGTGATGCCGGCATGTGTGTGTGTGTATGCAGGTGGACAAACTGGATGAAATGGTTTGAGGACGGGGAGTTACGCAGGAGGTCTTACCCAAACAGGCCCCTGAAGTGGGAGAGAGACGACATTGAAAAGGGTGTAAAAGAAAAGAAGAAAGCAAAAGAAAACAGAATCAGAGTGAATCTTTTTTCTCACACACACACACACACACACACACACACACACAGACAGACAGACAGACAGACAGACAGACAGACAGACAGACAGACAGACAGACACACACACACACACACAGGTTGACTGATTATACAACAGTGAAAGTGTGGACAGGTTCTGAAATAAATAAGCTGAAAAAGTGTCAGAAGCAAAGATTCATAGACAGCAACAAGACAGGAAGTTGCAACGTTCAGCAGGTTCTCTCCGTTCTCGACCGTCTAACCGTGAAATTTATGGCGGTTGATCCAGCCAGAGTGAGATGAAAGGCATGAATCTCCACACGTCCTTCTATCCACTCAACCCGCCACAAAAAAAAATGTAGCATGTGGAGAAATTTGGAAATGTGTTCTCGTTCTCAAGAAAATAAGGCAACCTGTCGTTAATCTGATAAAAACATTGAACTCAGTCATGTGTCAAAACCTTGTACTTTATATGTGCGTTTTCCTCTTTTGTGCTAATGCCAATGTTTTTTTTCCCCCTTCTCTTTCGTTGTTAGAAAAGAAGGACATACACTCATATACTATAAAAACATTCAGGATTATCAGATGAGAGTTTGACCATATAAGTGACGTCACTGTCTTTTAGTCTGTGTGTCTTTTTGTGAACAGTTCTCCTTGCAGCAGCAGCAGCGTAAAATGTGGACGTCTTGAGACGCACAAGCACGCACACTAACACAATAGTTACAGCGATAGCACTGTGATTTAGTGCACGTGGCAGAAAGATGTAGAGAAACTGAAAATGGCATCATGGGGGTCATTTCTCCATCGTCATCTCACTAAATCACAGAGACCTTTGAGACGAGCCGACTAAAGGCTGAAACCTCCGTCTATTGCTTTCCCATCTGCGGGATGTAAATCAACGGGTCCGGTCAATATCAGGGTGTGTGTATGTGTGTGTGTGTCAAGGCGCACGCACAACTTCATTTGGCAGAAAAACAACTTGTTTATTGCCCGCGTGTCCTTGTCGTATAAAAGAATCCTCGTCTGAAGTGGAGCACAAAGTCGGCCAAGAGCAGAGGAGGATGTTAATGTTATTGACTACTTTTGTTGAATTTTTTTCTTAAATTCACCAAAAGTGACCAATAGATAATGCCTCATTTGCATATTTAAACGTAACATTTAAGAAAACTTGGAATACAATAAATAATTAGTCTTTTTTTATGTTTTTTTAATGCTAAATTACTTATTTTCATGGACCCTATGCATCCATCTCTGGTAATAGTAATTATAATTATTTTGTGGATAACTCAGTTTTACAGACTCTTCCATTAGTCGACAAACTTGTAGTTATTGCAAGAAATTGTGTTAGTCGACGAGAAATTGATTTGATCAACGACAGCCCTCGTTTGTTCATGTATCATTGATGGATGAATGCCTCATTGGCAGACTCACACATTAACTTTTTTCTTTAAAACTTGTAACATAAAAAAATATTGTCAGAATGGAAGTAATCAAATTGTGACGATTCATGGAGATATTGATTGGTACATATTTGTTTTACCCTTATTCCCTTGTAGTGTCTCCCTTTCATCTCTTCAGAGCCTTAACATGGCAGTGACTCCGGTGTGTGTGTGTGCGTGTGTCTTTAAAACTGCATCTTCTTAAAAGCAGCCTGTCCCTTTGGTACTCCTGAGGGGCAATAAGTGGTTCGGTTTAGAGGCAAAAGCTTGCGGCTTAAAATTCTGCTCAGGGTTCCAAAATGCTCTGCCCGCAGATGGTTCACAGCTCGCGACAATATAGATGCAGAGACCGAAGAGCGACCCGGTCGCTGGAAGCTAAATCCATGTGAACTCACGTTACTGAGCGTTTAAAACCTGTAATAGATGGTTTTATTTTGGTGTTTATAGTTTGATTAGCAACTTGAGCTACAAGACTGGAGTTGAGAGATGACATATTTGCAACAGTTGTAGCACTTACACTATAAAAAGGTTGGAATAGATTTGAGCAACTACCAGGATTATACTTATTTACTAAATTAACATCATGCTGTATTGAAGACTTGAAACTAGAGATTGAGACATAAACTCATGTTTACAATGTTTACTGAGGGAATACATCAAGAGAGAAGTAGAGTCATTTATATAGTCTTCTATACAACCAGAGGAGTCGCCCCCTAGTGGTCAGTAGAGAAAATGCAACGTTAACACATGAAGAATATACTTCTATACAACCAGAGGAGTTGCCCCCTGGTGGTTAGTAGCGAGAGAATGCAGCTTTAACACATGCAGCATAGACTTCTATACAACCAGAGGAGTCGCACCCTGATGGTCAGTAGAGAGAATGCAGCTTTAAGACACTTCCGCGTTGGTTCCCGCCTGCTTTTACTCCATTGTTTTTAGCGGTGCGTTTGCATAAATCCTCTCACCTGAATGGTTTCGGCGGCAGTATGCTGAAGCGCGTTTTCTCCAGCATCTTCCGGATCTTGTTTCGTCCTCCCGACACAGTGTTGGCCTTCATCTTCTTGGTGCTCTTGTGGTCCGAGGAGAACTCCATGTCACCGGGGAGGTCAGGGATGGAGAAGCGGTTGCCCTTCTTCTCCTGGATCTTGGGAATGTGAGGGCCGCCGTTCTTCTTCTCGTGCACGATCCTGCTGAGGAGCTCTTTGAAGACTAGACGGATAGAAACGACGACAACTGACGTGAAGTCCAGAGACACAACGTGCGACAGTGTGCAAAAAAATACACTCAGGGCTCACCAAATATGTTGGTCTTGACCGTGATAGCGAGGTGCGTGTTGTTCCTCAGGATGTCAACAGCTTTGGAGAAGGAGATGTTCTCAAAGTTCTGACCATTGATCTCCATGATCTGAAACGAGGCGGACCGAAAAGGACCACATTTATAGCAGGAATAACAACAAAAATAAACATCGAACTAACTTATATTCTCTTTGGCTGCATTCTGTTTCGCTCCCAACTCGGCACACCTGTTAACAGTTTGCAGTGAACAGCGTGGTCCTCTCTGAAGGACATTGAATAAAAGGTAAATGTGCAGTGTGCAAGCTTGAATTGAACACTGTAGTTTCATGCCACCTTGAGAACGGATGAGTGTAGTTTTGCGGTCGTTACACATTGAAGGCAGTCAGTCAGAAAATGTGCCGTTTGGATGCAATAAAGAATTCTTCATAGTCATGAATGCAAACACAGTTGACCTGCATCAAATAACTCAGAAACTTCGTAGTCGGATATCATGTTCCACTTATTTTTTTTTACTGTGGTACCCGCGTGAGGTCAATCAAAAATGAAAAATAAATAAATAAGGTGCACGCCATGAGTGCAATACAAACGGCACTGCTTTTACTTTGAAGGCGATTTATTTATGTGTGCGCTTACGCAACCTCAAGAAGGGCAGTGTTGCCGACTTGGAGACTGAAGTGAAAGCGTATTGTTCTGCAGTTTCTGTCCTCAGAGAGCAGCGGGTGCTGCGGCGAGGCCCCCGCCTCCCAAGGAGCCTCGCGCTGCAGTCTCCGCCTCCAGATTCAAAATTAATCACGCAAAGCCGCCACTATGGCAGAGCACTTTAAGTCAGTATCACTTCTGGATTTTTATTCTTCTCTCAAAGAGGAGAATGTTCCTCACATGAGGAGGCCTGCTCAGAAGATGTTGGTTCTCTTTTGATCTACCTACATGAGAACAAACATTCTAGTGATGAAGTTCAACAGATCCTCTCTCTCAGCTGTCCACATCTCCACCTCATTCAACCAGACTTCATGCACTTGTTCAAGCCAACACAGACTGAACTTTTCTCACCGAGTAAGAACAACTGAACTGGAAAACATCAAAAGCACTGATTGCTTTTGTTTAAAGTTAATCAATTGCTGGTCTTTAACATACATATTTAAAGTAAGGTTTAAACAAATCTTAAAAACATTTTTTTTACTTATTTTCATAGCCTTATTGTAACATGCATTCTTACCAGTACCAGCTCAAAACCATATAATTTACAGTTTTTTAATAAAGTAATAACATTAATATTGAGTTAATTGAATTAAGTTCAGAATTGGTTCGTCCCTCCACAACGGTCCAAATTTTTCATGTGGCCCCTTGGGAAAATGAATTGCCCACAGATGAAGGTCCCGAATGGGAGTCCGAGATGTCCTATCTTTCAATTTAGGGAATCCTCGACACGGAAAAGGTTGAGAACCACAGCTCTAGACTGCAGAGTGTATTTACTTTTAAGGACCTCCCGTTACTATATCTGGTTCCCTTTTCTGTTTTATTTATACTTTATTTAACGAGAAATAAGGTCCAACTGAGACAGAATGAGTCTTCTTCCATAATTGTGGACACAAGCTTTCTCTTTGTCATTTGTTGTCCGGAAAACGGCCTAAAACCTCACAAACAGAAGTGGTCAAAAGGTTCTGCTCTCCTGCTGGCAAGATGAAGCGTCCCTGCTGCTGTTTACTACATCACACTGTGACTTTTGAGCAGTTTGGGGTCAAAATGACAGATTTTCTTTTTTCTCATGATTTAGTTGAAACGTGTCTACATCCCATGTTTCACGTCAGTTCTACCTCTATATCATATTTCATCCCGTACAAAATTTAATTAAGTCATTTTATGCGATATTTTCCACCTTCACCTGGGGAGTAAATGGATGCAGAGCCCTGTTGATTTCATCCAAACCATCTTATTGGGGACTAATTCCCCTCCAGGGAAGCACACCAATGCTGCGCGCTGGGACAGCGATGCATCTGAAGTAGAATCAACCACACTGACCTATAATCACATTAAAGTCGCTGTGAGGAACTTTTAACAGTTTAATCCTGAGTTTGAATCTCCTCTCTGGGAGCCGACACCAACACCACGCTGCTGGAGACCCAGGACGTATTGCTGGGCCAGCTGGAGGGAAAGGGGGCAACGAGAGAACCAGAACCAGGACTGAGAGGGGCAGACTGTCAGACCTTTTCGCAGCTTTAAATGACACTTCTTTAAAAACATTATTTTAAAAAGCATCATATCTGATAGTACCACTCTGTGTGTTATGCCCTCTCACCTGATCTCCCCGTTTGAGTCCGGTCTCTGCAGTCTTGCTGCCGACTTCCACAGACTCGATGAAGATGCCGAAACCTCTCTCGCTGCCGCCCTGCACGCTGAAGTAGAGCGGCGACTCCCTGGACACCTTCTGCAGGGTGATCTGCCTCCACTTCGCCTTGGCTGCACATGCGATGTTCAGCAGCCGCAAGTGGCCCTTCATTTTCTGAGGGAGACAGGGGGTCTTGCATTTTAACGTTTGATCTGAGCAGCTATTCTGACAAGGCGTGGGCCGCCGTGTAAAATGAACCAACTGCACTGAACAAAAATAAAAACCAAGTTTTAAATGGACGTTTGATCTTACCGTGGTTTCTAGGTGTCTCTCAAAGTCCTCCAAGAAGTGGGTCATGGCCGGGTCACCCTCAAAGTCATTGAAGTGGTTGTTGACCCACAGCAGCACTATTCTCGTTACCTGTGAGACACAACAGAGGGGCTTAATTTAGTGGAGCCACGAAACAATACACTCCTTTTTGATCAGCTCCCGTCACAGCTCACTTCTTACTGAGCTCAATCAGCTAAGAGCTGTCGCAAAACCAATTTTATTGGTAATGTTTTGGGTCAGAAGTCTTTAAGAACTCGTGTGCATGACCTTGGGAGCTGGTAGTTGCTAAGGGGCAATTTAGGTGGCTAAATGCTTGGCAACATGAGTGCCTTTACTCTCTATGCAACCATGCTGTCAAAAACTGTATTTCTCATCTATACTGAAAATAACATTAGACATGTCACAGATTTTTATTTTAGACATAAAAAAGGTAAACAAATAAAAGACGTGCAAGTCAATGCATTTTCCGCGACACCGGCCCGCAAAATGTTTCAGAATAAAAGCCTTGTGCTAACAAATAAAGGGATTTTTGTTGAATTAAAAATAAATATATATAAAAAGAAAATGTCATGTCTGTGAACTGTTCCACAGATATATAAATCTAAACTGTCTGATTTATGTCCGTGTTTTTTGGTAGGTTTTCTGTCTGATTGTTCGTATAGTTAGTAGTTATGCTGTCATGTATTATTTTTAATTTATTTAGTTGTTTATTGTTGTCTAGTTTGAGGCTTAAAGTATGAAACTAAAATAAAAATGATTGAAAGAATGAAATCTAAACTGAAGTAATGTAATATACTGTCAAAAGATCATTTTCATCTTTAGGCGTCAGTATAATCGAGGCACCGTCGACGAAATAGTCACATTTAAACTTTCTATTCAGACCATGAAAAAAAAAGCCGCAGTAAAACATGTGAAACAGAAGGGAGGCTAAATAATGACCGTGTCTGCATGTCTGCAGAGGAAATGTTTCACCACCTGTTTTTGACTGCTGCAATTTGTCCCACAGTAACTAAAAGGAAAAACCTGAAGCAAAGGGCATTTAGGAAAACAATTATTTCTGCGAATTTACACGGGTGGTAACATCGTTCAAACCTTTGCAAAAAGTTCAGAGTCGATCAACCAACGCTCACTTCTCTCTTCCCACAGTTACTTTCTCCCTCCCTACTCCTGCGCAGGATTCGATCCTGGAGGTTATGAACCTGAATGACGACCGCATGAAGACTATTGACAGTACGAGACTAATCTCGGGTTAAAGCGGTCTGTGCACAAAAAGGGGGAGTGTCGAGGCCGGAACAAATCGCTGCCGGGTTTCAGGACCGCTGAGCTGGCTGAACTCACATCGAGCGGCTTAACAAATTGCCATCGACGTGCACGAATGCAGCGCATTAGGAGCACTGATGGCCGGCGTCGTTGTAGAAAAGTGCACACGTCATAGCGTGCGGAGCAGATACAAAGTTCTGGCTTGGCAGCCATTTACCTCTTCGTTCCCGGCCCACTTGACCCATCACGTCCACTCTCACTCCCCCAGCCAATCGCCTTCCTGCTCACCGTGTCCCGGAGGCTGTCCACGTGAAACCATTCCAGTAGTTTCTTGCCGACCTCCATGGGATTGGACAGGAAGGTCCTGTAGGTCAGCAGGAAGTCCTCGATGTAGGTCGGGTCCACCACCGATGGCTCCTCCACCAGGTGCATGATCAGGCGCTCCGGGGTTCCCTGTGGATAAAAACGCGGTTAAAAATGTAGCCTCGCACACTCACGCAAACACGTGCAAGACGACTAGAATGACACAAGGACAAACATTATCCCCACACACACACACACACACACACACACACACGTGTACTCACCAATTTCAATAAATTATGTGGAGATAAATCATTAGAAGTGACAAGGACAAAGACTGTAAAGATGCAGCTATTGAACAGGTCATTGTGATGTTTTTTTCCCGTCTTGCTCTCAAACTGGTCCCCGTCCTCCCAGTAAGCTCCCGTCTGCAGGGTTTTACCTCGGGCCGACCGGTACTGAGCATGTGCAACTCTCAACTCGATCCATCACTTTGCCGTTGACCATAAATGAATCTGAAACTATTTTTAGACTTTTTAGGAAGAAAAAAAACTCTGATTCCAGCTTCCTAAATGTGAACATTATTCTGCTTTTCTTCTTCACTCTTCTGTGGCAGTGAACTGAATATCTTTGAGTCGGGGACTCAACAAGACATTAGAGGACGTCGCCTCTAGCTTTTCTCTCCATTTTCACCACTTTTCATAAACCAATCGATGAATCGAGGGGAAATAATTGAGAGATTAATGGACAACGTACAGCAACTGAGAGTGCAGCTCTACTTTCAGCAGAGATCAGAAGGAGGCGAGATGGCTCACGTTTAAAGTTTATTATTAATGTGAGATTTAGTCTTATTGTTTGGGAACAATCTTTTTGGATTTCTTTGTCTGGATCTTTTTAATTGTTATTAATTAGCAGCAGAAAGTCCGAGACACATCAAACTGTCCTCTTGCGGTTTCAGCGAGTTTGTCAGTGTCATCAGAGCAGAGGTTTCTGGGGGGAAATGATTCATCTCACAGGGAACAAAAACTAGAAAGGCATTCACTTTTTTTCATCATCATCATCATAAAAAAAAAAAAGGAGCCAAACACAAACGCAAACATTCGTGAAGTGACTCATCTCCACTGGATGTGTTTTGGAGCTGACAGCTTTCCTTTAGAGCGTTGGGCCAGGAGAATCATTCAGGCCCATTAAGTGATCAATACCCTGCTGCCTCTGGAGGCTCGGGGGGGTTCAAAGGGCCTTGAAGCCACGAGAGAAATCAGAGCAGCTGCATTGACGTGTCGTTGCTCTAATCAATCCAAAGTATTTCAGTGTATATTTAGTACATAACAATGACCAAAAAGAGGACAACCTCATGTTTTAAGAGGTTAGTCTAGGGAGAGATTAAACCAGCTCATTAGCAGCTCAACCAAACCACAAACTGCCCTGGAGTCCGTTATTTATGAGACAGGGACAGTGCACTTCTTTAGCAAGCAAGCTCATTTACACCCGGAGGCAGGAAACCAAGAATAACATCTCACCGTAGTACAAACAACTAAATGACAAGACACATGTTCACTAAACGATTACAACAACAACAACAACAACAACAACATCGAGTGTTGGCATTCATGATCGCCAAGAATTCATCTTGAATTAAAATTATATCAGCAAAGCTGCAGCGATCTCAAATATAACTTTGTGTTGAGGTCCAGAAAGTGTGTTGCTCTTATAGAGAAGAAGAAGAAGAAGAAGAAGAAGAAGAAGAAGAAGAAGAAGAAGAAGAAGAAGAAGAAGAAGAAGAAGAAGAAGAGGACAGTACAGTTCCTTGAACCCTTAAAAACAACTCCCACTCACCTTGATGACGATGTGGCCCTTCCTGGTGCCACTGCGGTCCAGCTCGCGGTGCTCCTTCACCATCACGATCTCGCCCTCCTCCTCCACCTTGTGCGTGTTCTTCTCCACATGGTTGAGGATGCGCCAGTAGTCCTCCTGGGCCACGCACACAAACTGGTCCAGGGTGACATGGGGGAAGCGGGTCAACTTGTAGTAGAGGAAGACGCTGCTCGGCACCACTGTCGGGTACTCGAACAGCAGCAGAGCGGCGGCACGGTGGCGGGCCGAGAGCGGCATGAAGGAAACTCCCACGACTCAACTCCTGAACTAAATCGGCTAAATCAACTTAAAAGAACCAATGCTGTTCCAGGATCTGCTCAACTCATAACTCCTCCTCCTCCTCACTCGCTGGGACACTCCGTCACGTTGAGCAGAAAGCGCCTGAGACGCGACTCCTCACTTCTCTATGGCGCCTCGTCACTCGCCGACTAAACCCTCAGTTCCTGCATTCTGAGCCCTACACCTCTGCAACTTCCTGTGTGTCAGAAGACAGGAAGCGATGCAGCGCGCGGCGGGAACAGGTCAGTGTGTGTGTGGGGCGACCACAAGCACACGCCAGCCTCCTTTGACCTTCGTGACCTCTTTAGTAGCACGAGCAGTTCTATATCGAGCTTCCTGCAAGAAGCAACCTGCACGGCTATTTGTGAACACGTCAGAAAAAAGCACACCGACCGAGATTATGACTTTTAGAAGAAGGTATCATGAATAACACAAACGTGCAACTCAAGTCTGAAAATCTCTTAATTGACGCGTGACATTATTTAGTTCTGGTGGCAAACTTCTACATTACAAAGAAACTTAAAAACAATTGAGTTAGTTGAAGGACTTTGGAAATAAAAGCCCAGATGCCCGTGCTGAATAAATGAAGCGCGCCTGTCAACAATAGATCACATTGAAGAAGTACATTACATTTAACTGACGCTTTCATTCAAAGCGACTTTTATACACCGTAGACACAGCAACGGGGAGAAATTCGGGGTTAAGTGTGTTGCTCAAGGACACATCGACATGGACTAGCGGAGCCGGGGCTCGAACCACTGATCCTCTGATTGAAAGAGGGACATGCTAACCACTGAGCACAACTATAGACGACATCATTGCATCACTTCTTCACTTCCCTCTCGTTACCTGGCAGTCGTCCCCCTTGGTGCGGACTTCTCCGTTCATGTACTGTTTGTCCAGAGAGGGCGAGATGCCGAAGCTGTTGCCCATGCACAGGGTCTCCAGCCGGACCTCCGGGGGGCTGATCTCCACGGCCCCGTTCAGGATGACGTACCACAGGTCCAGCTGGGGGAGGACAGACAACACCAACCACACGTTATCAAAACAGTCAGGCATGTAGCCGGCTTGTGGACAGAGTATATTTTGGGCTTTATGTATATTATTCCTTTGTTTCTATTTATTCTCGTCGCTCGCTTTGAAAGCGCCGCAACGACGAGGAACAGCAGATTTATGGAGTTGAAACGAAACGTTTTCTATTCACAAGAACCTACAGAAGGCGTCAAGAAGAGATCGCCTGAAAAGGTCTCTTAAAACGGGAAATATCAAAACATAAAACGTGCGTTTACTAGTTTAAAAGTACAAACGTCAGAGGACGGGTAAGTCCTCTGACTTGCCCACCCCTCCTCTTTGTTGATTAGTCTGCTTTTTTTTTTTTTTTTAATGCCTCTTTTATTCTATTCTTTTTAGCGGTTTGACTGTGGATCAAAAGAAGTGTGTTTCTCTTCAAAGGTTTCACTCTTTTGCAGACTCAGATCATTTACCGTCTTCTCGGCAGATCATTATCAGACCATATCAAGAAAAACAAAACGGGGCAACAGTCTGGAAACACAAATATTTTCCCATTCTCTCTTTCCTTTTTTTCGGAACTTATTCAGACCTGGAAACAGTCTGGAAACACGGACTGACATTTATTAATACGGTGGTGTAATATGTGTTATGTGGTTGCTTTTGCGAAAAAAAAAAAAAAAAAAAGGAAATGGCAGGCGTGATGTAACGAGGCGTTCCTCCAAGCGGATGGAGGGAAAGGGAACGAGCCCTGAGCGCCCTCCTCTTCATCACTGATATAACCTCTCCCTTCACTCTCAGTGCTTCTCTGCTTTCCTTTCTTAAAATCAGCCTCTCACTCTCCTTATTTCTCAGGAATGCTGAAATGAGAATCAGTGAGGTGAGGTAATAAAGTTTGCATTACTCTCAACAATTCTCATATTTCGTTTTATCGGAATCTCATGGCAGCCCGCAAACTATTATTTGTTGTTGTTCTTCCCTTTTTTTGTTGGTTTCGTCGCTTCTTCTCCTCTGAAGCGCTTCACCTCTTTCCATTTCTGTTTCGACCACTTTTCATCTTCCTCCCCTTCTCTCCCTCGCTCACTGAGCAGAGTTGTGTCCGTTTGCGAGAGGGGCCTTTGACCTTCAGCAGGCGTCCGCAGAGAGGCACGATCCACGCGTTTTTGTGTGCGTGTATGTGCGGTTTCCGTCCCGCTGACGTGGATGCATACAGTTTGTTGCAATTCATCACCCGTCGGTTCGAATGCTGCTGTGCTTAACTTGAACCCAACAGCCGTGACAGCGCTCCCGTTCCTTCGGCATGTAACTTCATTAATTAGCCGTGCAGCCGTCAGCTGATTGACGGCGTTTACTCTGCAGTGACACATTCTAGCTTCTGTTGAAGAATTAGCTCATGTCAACGCCTGTGTGTGGCTCTTTCAAATCAATATATATACATATATAAATATATATATACACACACACAAACATATATAAATATATATACATAAATAATGATATATGTATATATATAAATAGGGGTTGCACGGTGGTGTCGCCTCACAGCAAGAGGGTTCGGATCCCGGTCTGGCAGGTCCTTCTGTGTGGAGTTTGCATGTTCTCCCCGTGTCAGCGTGGGTTCCCGCCGGGTTCTCCGGCTTCCTCCCACAGTCCAAAGACATGCAGCTCAGGTTAATTGGACTCTAAATTGCTCGTAGGTGTGAATGGTTGTCTGTCTATATATGCGAGCCCTGTGATAGACTGGCAACTTGTCAAGGGTGTACCCTGCCTTTGCCCATTGACAGCTGGGATCGGTTCCAGCTCCCCCCGAGACCCTAAAACAGGATAAGCGGTTTGGATAATGGATGGATATATATAAATAAAGATATATATATATATAAAGATATACATATATACATTTATATACGGGTAGATCAAATCAAGCATTCTGATTGGTTGAGAGTGAGTCACGAGGTGTAGTTTATTCAGCCATAAAGTACTGTACAGCCTGTTTACATTTAGAGCGTTCCATATCAGTGTGCACTTAAAAATAACAGGTAGATTTAAATTGCGCGACCGTTAGTTGTCATTTCAAGCTTGACAGTTACCAAACATGTTTGTGTAAACTTTGATATTGTAACGTCCGCAGTAATGACTCGCAGACGTTGGTTTCCTTAACTTGCAGGTGTATTTGAGTGTTCACAGTATTACAACGGGGCTCTTCGCTAACAGCAACGTTAGCTCAAACGGAACAATAATGTACAATAATGTACAATAATGTACAGTTCAAGGGTTTGCCAACTCCCTTGAACAGTACATTATTGCACGACACAGTACTGCCTCTCGTACCTTATTGCTAATATATACACTCACCTAAAGGATTATTAGGAACACCATACTAATACTGTGTTTGACCCCCTTCCGCCTTCAGAACTGCCTTAATTCTACGTGGCATTGATTCAACAAGGTGCTGAAAGCATTCTTTAGAAATGTTGGCCCATATTGATAGGATAGCATCTTGCAGTTGATGGAGATTTGTGGGATGCACATTCAGGGCACGAAGCTCCCGTTCCACCACATCCCAAAGATGCTCTATTGGGTTGAGATCTGGTGACTGGGGGGACCATTTTAGTACAGTGAACTCATTGTCATGTTCAAGAAACCAATTAGAAATGATTCGAGCTTTGTGACATGGTGCATTATCCTGCTGGAAGTAGCCATCAGAGGATGGGTACATGGTGGCCATAAAGGGATGGACATGGTCAGAAACAATGCTCAGGTAGGCCGTGGCATTTAAACGATGCCCAATTGGCACGAAGGGGCCTAAAGTGTGCCAAGAAAACATCCCCCACACCATTACACCACCACCACCAGCCTGCACAGTGGTAACAAGGCATGATGTATCCATGTTCTCATTCTGTTTACGCCAAATTCTGACTCTACCATCTGAATGTCTCAACAGAAATCGAGACTCATCAGACCAGGCAACATTTTTCCAGTCTTCAACTGTCCAATTTTGGTGAGCTCTTGCAAATTGTAGCCTCTTTTTCCTATTTGTAGTGGAGATGAGTGGTACCCGGTGGGGTCTTCTGCTGTTGTAGCCCGTCCGCCTCAAGGTTGTGCGTGTTGTGGCTTCACAAATGCTTTGCTGCATACCTCGGTTGTAACGAGTGGTTATTTCAGTCAAAGTTGCTCTTCTATCAGCTTGAATCAGTCGGCCCATTCTCCTCTGACCTCTAGCATCAACAAAGCATTTTCGCCCACAGGACTGCCGCATACTGGATGTTTTTCCCTTTTCACACCATTCTTTGTAAGCCCTAGAAATGGTTGTGCGTGAAAATCCCAGTAACTGAGCAGATTGTGAAATACTCAGACCGGCCCGTCTGGCACCAACAACCATGCCATGCTCAAAATTGCTTAAATCACCTTTCTTTCCCATTCTGACATTCAGTTTGGAGTTCAGGAGATTGTCTTGACCAGAACCACACCCCTAAATGCATTGAAGCAACTGCCATGTGATTGGTTGATTAGATAATTGCATTAATGAGAAATTGAACAGGTGTTTCTAATAATCCTTTGAGTATATATATATATATATATATATATATATATATATATATATATATATATATATATATATATATATATATATCTTTATATATAAATATATATATATATATATATATATATATATATATATATATATATATATATATCTTTATATATAAATATATATACACACAAACATATACATAAATAAATATATATATAAATTTTAAAAAGAAGATATATATATATATATATAAATAAATAAAGACGAATACATATATAATGTAATTTCTTTAAATATATATATATATATATATATATATATATATATATATATATATACACAAATAAATATATACATATATTTAAAAGCAAAAAAAAAGGATGAACTATATTGAATAATAATAACTATATTAATTAATTAATCTATTAAATCCTTTAAAAAATAAGCATTGTGTACAATTTGGCTCTAGAGAGCCAGTTTTTGGTTTGTCCTTTCCGGGCAACCATAGAAACATGGCGACCGGATCCGTATGCAGAAATATATATGGCATTAAAGGCTCATCTTCAGGTTGTGAAAACACGACAAAAACAGTATTTGTAGGAGATTATGCACTAAACAAAATGTGCACTTATTAATATTATAGATTCTAATACTTTCCAGTAACTTGTGTTAACAAACGGTGGCGTGTGCTCTCGGCCGTACCTCCTGCTTGTCGTGCAGGATGACCGTGCCGGCCTGCTCCACCACCTCAAACACCATGACGCTGCACAAGTCCCTCCGCACGGACATGGTCATGTTGGCGAAGGCCGGCAGCTGGTGCATGAACTCTAGTAGTTGCTCTATTTGACACAGAAAGGGAGAGTAGGGGGAGAGGGGGAAAGCAATTAAATATGGCAGAAAATAAAACTTGGGAAACATTTAAAAAGCAGGAATCCATGTGTGTCCAAAGCAGAAAAAGAGAAAGAGATTTGGGGTTATAACATCCAAAATACACATTGTAGTGTTTATTTTACTACTTTTAGTCTGTTTGTGTCTGTAGATTTCTCCTAAATTCACCAAAAGTCAGCATTAGATAACACCTCATTTGGATATTTAAACATAACATTTCAGAAAACTTATAATACAAAAATACAAAAATACAAAAGAGACAAATCCTGTCAGTTTCTATTCATTCATGTTTTTCAGAGGGCTGAACCCGGCCCGGTGAACCCGACCAGTGGGCACCACTAATGAGGACGTCGCTTTGATTGCCGGCTTAAAAATACACACTGGAAGGGCACTGCTGTTTGGAGAGCACCGCGAGGGGGCTTCTTGTGAGCTTCCTGAATGATAGATGGAGTATGTGAAGTCTAAAAATAATAACCGGCACTCCTCGAGGGACATGCAGGCCCATACTGTACTGTACAAGCATCACCTTGTAGCCCCGCCCATAAAGCATACCGTGCTTTATGGTCTGTTTGACTCTAAATTACCATAATTTATTAAAAGAACATCATGCTGTATTGACGAAGACTTGAAACTAGAGATTGAGACATGAACTCATGTTTACAATGTTTACTGAGGGAATAAATCGAGAGAAGTAGAGTCATTTTCTATAGACTTCTATACAACCAGAGGAGTCGCCCCCTGCTGGACTTCAGAAAAGGTTTACAGACCTGGAGGTTGCTGTCAATTAAAATGTTAAGTATGCTTTTCAATATTTACTTATAGATAAGTAAGAAAAAACATTACTACGACATATCGGACAGAAACCCACAAAGTTAGACTCACCAATGTCGTCGTCGTTGCGGTCGGCCGGGTCTTTTTCCAGACACTCCCGAACCAGGTCTCGGCCTAGAAGAGCGTCTGACGCTCTCTCCAGGTCCTCATCTTCCTCTTCTTCTTCCTCGCTGTCCACCGCAGCCTCTGGAAGTCCAGACAGGTCCACGTCCCCCAGCTCACTCTCCGTGGCCTGCAGCAAAGACGGCAGAGAAGGCAACATTATGGACCACACATGACCTTGCAATGAGCCGCTGTACCTGTGACCCTGAGCTGAAACCTTACAAAACCAGACAAAGAGGCAAAGAGGCGAACAGCCAAATATTTTAATCCAGCAGTAATAATTCATATTCAACCGTATTTCCTCTGTGCGGGGTACACAGATGGTTGGCAGAGGATGGCTCTGAAAGGGGGCACGGGGGCTTTTAGGGTGGGTGGGAATTGAACCATCAACTTCGAGGTGGAGAGAGGAGCTCCCCAGTGGTGCTGGCGGCAGCATAGCAGGCCATCTGTTAGCTCTTGCAGGTCCGAGGGAATCGTCTGGCAAAATTGAGCCTCGAACGTTTAGCTCTGTCTCGGGTTGTTTTTAAAATTAGTAATATAGTTTTTGTAAAGAAACCAACCAGGCTTTCCAAGTTATAGTGACAAAAAGAGAGTTTTCTGAAAGTTTCCTGGACAGAAGTGCTCACTGCTCTACTGTCAAACAAGAATTGTAATACGTTTTAGATGCCAAATCACAGCACGGATGTTTCTGTGGTGTTCTCAAGTTCTTGGTGTCTCAATGTGGTATTTTGGAGGGATTATTTGTAAATGTTTGTAAAATATTGCTAAATTCAGCACCAAATAATAAATGGTGTCGACACAAAAACTTCTGCGACACACATCCATTATAATGAGACTTTCACAATTCATTAAAAAATCTCATTTTTGTGTGGATCATTTTAGCTTATCTGTATACCACTTCTATTGGATATGGATTATACTGTTGACCCCTTTAAAGATCCCCCGTCCCCCTTTGAAAACACAAAAAACGGTGCATGTGGGGCTCAAAAAGGTTAAAGGGAACTCTGGTAGAACCGATATGGATCTTAAAGGACTGACTGGATTTTGTCAATTTCATTGTCCTGTGTACATTTGTTTATTTATTTATTGTTTTCTTCTTTATTGTTATACATTTGCCTGTTACTGGGCAAATAGTGTGACATTATTTCAGTTTCTTTTGTTGTTGTTTTCTTTTGTCCATATACCTTTTTTGAGGCATAATTGGCGGTATTGATTGAGAAGAGTGGACTGAAGTTGTGGGAGAGAGTTGCCTCCCTGACCTCCACACTGCAGGATGAACTCACTCAACAACAATGCATTCCAGCTCCGGGGTTCTTTGGGGATTTGGGACCTGGCCAATGGGTTTTATGGGTTCCTCTGGAGGGACGGTGATTAAGCTAACGGTCCGTCCGGAGTTCAGGCACAGGTTCACTCTTGTTTACATACATTAGGTTGGACGAGGTCTTCGGAGGACTTTTAAAACACACAAGCTACACTCAGCTCTGCATTCATTTACATAGAATAGAAAAGAAAAAATACTTAACGGTACAAAATTAAATGTGAATGCTGATTTTGTTTACTTAGCTAAAGACTAACATCATAAAACTCTGATTTAATGAAATGGACTTTGTTTGGTTCTCTTCTGCAGAACCAAAGATTCATTAATAACCTTGAGTGGACACTTAAGGACACTCGAATCAGACATCTCAACAACAGCTTGTGTACAAAACATATTTTCCTTTTGCTTCACCTCTGATTTCTGAGTCTTCAAGGAATTTTGTCTCATGTATTGATCAGGCCAACACTGTGCAGAAAAAGACAGAAAAACACTTAAAGTACTACGAAAGTGTGTTTATTACAAGAGCACTTGTGTGACAGAATATACATTCATCAACGTCGTAAAAAGGGAAGCATTGGTATTAAGTGCAGAGGACTTGGAGACGATCGGCGCTCCACTGCCTACCAACGTGGGGAGAGATGGATGCTAAGCTAACTCGGCTAAGTGCCAAGACTACTCCACTCCCCAGCCCAATTAATGTCCGGTCGCAGGACAATAAGACGCAGTGTTTACCGGGACGCCCCCCTATTGTCATTTCTGTCTCTACACATGGTCGTGTTAACGCTTCTCCTCTGCTCTCTGCATCGCGCATGGCGGAGCTCCGCCCCGATGCGCACACACACACGCACACGCACACGCACACACGCAGACACACACGCACACGCACACACACACACACACGCACACACACACGCACACACACACGCACAGGTGAGCACTGAGCACACAGCAGCGGACAGAGAGCGTCGAAAAATATGTCGCGTGAACAGCAGAACGCTATATCTGCGTTTTAAACGCTCCCAGGGTGAAGTTGGCAACAGCAGCTCTCCTGTGAGGAGCACCGGCGCAGCTCTCTGAACCCGGAGCAGCTCTCCTGCTCCAGGTGAAACCAGCCAAAGTGCTCGTGTCTTCTACCCAACAATGAGCTGCTGGCTTCACATATTACAAAAGTACAAAGTACACAAGCATAAAACTAAGTCATTCATAAATACATGGAGAAATGCCTTTACTTTCGGATAAATGTTTACGCCGTTAACAGGTTACGCTTGCGCATGCGCGACTCGCCGATTATTGGCATTTTGCCAGAAGTCTCGTGAGGTCCTTTCTGCTGCTGCGTCTCTCAAAACAGAATACAGAGCTCACAATACTGATACAACTTGATGGCTGACACATATCTGCACTCATTCTGTTTTGTTTGGCAAAAAAAAAAAGGTTATTGTTTTCCACAATGAGCTATTTAGTAGTAATTTAGTTTTGCACAGATACTTTATTTTCATTGTTCTAAGTGATTGCAATTTAAAAAAAAAAAATTGTCTGATGGAGCAATCGGATTTACTTGAAAGTGATTGCAATTTTCTTTATTTTGTTATTTATAAAAGCACAGCATTTTTTTTGCATTCCTGTTTTAGTATTTGTTTGTCACGTCTTACTTGTGTTGCGACAATATGACTATAAATGCTCCTGGAATCTAGGACATTTCTCATGGTTGCCAATGAGAAATAAAACTCTATGTTGTCAGATGGAGTCTGCTACGGAGGTAAAATCCTGAAGAAAAGACTCCTTCGATTTTATTTTGTCGGAGAACGCAGACATTGAGGTTGCAGGAACAACCCGCCCGTATCTTTCAGTGCTTCTGAGAGCCTACGCCTCATCTAAAATGCAGGATGTGCCCTTTCGGTCCAATTCCCCCGGCCTCGGACTGAGTTTGAGCAAGGAGGACATTTCCTAGAGACGAGAGACATCAAATCTGCCCACGTTCTACAGCGCTGTGGCAGAAAGAATGAGGGAGAGCTGCACAAAGGTTCAGGATGAAAGAGAGAAAAGCACAGAAAGGAGGAGCGTGATGAGGGAGGGACGGAGAACAATAGGAGAGAATGGAGGGGAGTCAGCGACGAACTGATGGGACCGCATCCGTGTGTTAAATATCTGAATCTCAGGACCAAGAGATCGGGTCTCTGGGTTGAGCACTTGCAGACAGGAGGGGGAGGGAGGGCGATAAAGGAAGTAAAAAAATATATCTGAGTGATGTCATTTTAGTCTGTTTTCTAGTGAGAGTTCAATTCTGCTGACAATGATTGATGGATGACATCATTCATCGGCCATTCGCTTTATGATTTAACTAATTTAACGTTATTGCTCTGTGAGCCATTCTGAGCCATTCTCATGAGACCTTGCCTCGTGGTGACCAGGAGGAGCTCGGAAGATAGGGATATCATTTTTGTTGTATTTAGTGGCTAAACTGTGGAATTAAAACTTCCAGGTCTGTTACGTGATACCGTTGGGCCCAAAACATCTGTAAATCATAGGTAAATAGTTTGTAGGTAAATGATTAGGTCCTAAAAGTTGTAAAATGCACTAATAATAAAATCAGAGTTATTTTACTTCCTTTGTCCATATGAATGAGAACGACAACGAGCAGCTGGGAGGCGGGGCTTAAAGGGACCGCAGGTGCGCTTGCTCTTTAGTGTGCCCCAGGACGGCGTGTTTTTAAAAGCCGACGCCTGAAGTTAGCATTACTCTGCCTACCCTCGACTAAACGACATTGGGATTAGAAAATAAACAAACATTCATGACGCTTACAGTTTTAAGCAACTTGTTAGCTACCAAGATTGTAACTTTACTCGGAAGGCAAAATAAAAAATAAAATAATTCATGACCATATCGGGCATAAACGACCACCCTAATATACTGCCATTGAAAAATAAAGAAAACAGATAAGCATCGTTAACAGTCCTCACTGAAACAAGTGCTCATTAGTTTGAAGCTAATGGACCTTGAATGCTAACAATGCTAACAAGCTGGTATCAAATGGGAACACACACAAACACACACCGGGGAGCTGAAACACTGCAGCGCCCTGTGAAGAAGCGTCATAATATTGATGCGGTTCTTGGATTAATCACGACTCTCTGTGTAAAGAGGGGAGATTAGGAGAGCTGAGGGATTAAAATGACGAGATAACGGCCTTGTCATGTACCCTTTTATGGATTATTATCATTATATACATTATTTAAATACCCGACAATCTCGAGATTGGAGCACACTGAGCTCCTGAATGCTGTCACGAGAAGAGAGAGGCCGAGTAAGGAGATTTATTTTACACTTTGTGCATTAAAGAAGGGCGATTGCAATAAAAGCAACTGCAGAAAGAGCTTCCTAGTTCCTAGAGCAAGGACACATTTAGACAGATTAGATGAGTGTGTTTGTCTTCTTTTAGGTGATATGTTAATGTAATGTAGGGTGACCAGACGTCCTCTTTTTCCCGGACATGTCCTCTTTTCGAGACCTAAAAAATCCGTCTGGCAGGAATTCCAAAAATCCGGGATTTTGCCTCGTTGGATATTTGTGTTTCTCTGGGTCTTTCACAAACTAGTTATTACGCCCTTACAAGTTTTGGAAATGGTATCTCCAGTGCCGTAACGGAAACACATGAGGCCCTCCTGCAGAAAAACCCTGAGAGCCCCCCCGACCCCCCCATATGTAAGGATGTGTCTGGCGGTCATTATCCAAAGATAAACAAACAGGTATGTGAGCGAGTGTGTTTGTGCTCTTTTATTTTTCTAGGCAGTCCTTGCCAATCATTTATTCCCCGTAGTCCAGGCACTGTTTTGGCATGCAGATCTTCTCTCACCAAAAAGCCAACAGGGCTCACAATATACTCTGTCAATTTTGTGGGAGTAACACAGCCATTTGCATTGTATCTTGGTTCCTTTTTTTGACACTCTATGATACAAATCTTTCGAAAAACATCTCCCCTTTTTATCTTTAGGATACGGACCTTCACATTTAAATGGTCCCTGCCTTAAAATGAACTTTTTCATGTCAGCATCAGTAATGTCCACCGGGAAATGTGCCCGGTCACCAGGGTAAAGTGTAGTATTAGAAGTTTCATCTGACTCTGTCGCACGGCTACCCGAGGCCTCCTCACTGCAGCCTGACTTCGCTGGACTTGCAGAACCTTGGCGCACGCCTGGCTCTCCCTTATCCTCTGTCACAGAATATGATTTAAGTGTCAACGGTGAATGGGACTTTTATTTTGACGGCCACAGGGATCGGGAAGCAAAGGAAGTTTGGAACGTACACAAACCAGGCATCGTTCACATAGCAACTGTCAACTGTCAAATAGCAAACTGTGAAGACCCATTCCCCCGGTATTGGGGGAGCGTCTCAAGATTAAGTTTTCAAATAGTCGTTTGAACCACAAATGAGTTCTAATACTTGTATTATTTTATATCATTTTTTTCAGAATTTTCCTGTGAAGAAAATGTATATTTAAAAAAAAATAATGTTATAACATATTTTATCATAACTATGAACATCCAGCATGATCTAATTAAGAATGGCAGAAAAATGCTTTTCGAGCAGTTTCCGACATGTTCAAAATGTGTGCTTCAGACCCTTACCAAGGTCTCACATACTAATAACACCCCTTGTTAGAAAGAACAGAGCCTAAAGAACCCGAATATGCAATGAAACCGCACAAAACAAAGTGTTGGGGTCATTTGAAGGCTTTTCAGGGGAAAAACTGTGTAAATCGGTTCAAAAATGAAAAACGTCAAAGTTCTATAAGAAAACTACATTTCCCAGAAGCCAGCCCGGGTGCATTCTCTTCAGTAGACTGCGCATGTGCCGTCTGAGGGGGATCGTCCATTTGACAGGGGAAATGCTGGACCCAGAAATGTAAAATAAAAAAATCTCCGACGGTTGACGGAATTTAAAGTTACTTATAGGTGGCTGGTAAGGATCTAGATGGCGCCGTTCGACTCCTACATGCCCGCATGGTCACGGAGATGTGTTTATTATTGAAATCTGTTGTTTTAAAGGATAGTTACGAGCGATTTTGTGAAACGTTACTTGCGTCGCGGAAAGTTGGGAAAAAATAAAAAATAAATATATATTGCCAAGCGAGGCCCCCTGTTCCTGCGAGGCCCCCCCGCGGTGCGGGGGCTGCGGGGGTAATCTCTACGGGCCTGGGTATCTCCCTTACATTCCACCTTCTTGCGCGAGCTCTGACTGTAGAGAGAACTGCCATTGGTCGACCGATCTCAGTGTTGCCAGAGGCACGATAATTATCCTCCAAATATGACCATTTTGAGCCTTTGGTACGATACTTCGCCATTTCCAATTTGGCAACACTGAGCACCTTGCCACCTTCACTAGTTGCATTGTTTACAACAGCCACTGACATCTGCAGCACCCTCCCTCCCCCCCCCGTGACGAAGTGTCCTCTTTTTCACAAACTCAAATCTGGTCACCCTATGTAATGTCAACAACAAAGACTGGGAGGAAGTGGGACATTTCCTGATGAAAAACAATCCCACACAGTCTCCCCTTCCTGACATTCCGATCTAAATCAAGCATCAAGTCTGACATCATCTGTATAAGTGATGTGCGCTACATGTCATACGTGGAAGCAGACCTGCAGAACGGTTGTTATGAACCGGCTGCAGGGCCGACGTCACGGCTTCTGTACCTTTAGAACGGGTGTACGTAGAGGCTCCAAAAGGTTAGGTTCAGTTCCTGCAAAGTGACCTTTCGTCCGCAGCAGGGAGTGCAGAGGGAAACGGATCACCAGGATGCACGACAGATGCACAATCATTAGCGAGACACCGAGGACTACGAGGGAGGGAGGGCAGTGGGGGTTGACAGGTACACAACAGGTAGGAAAGCGCCGGAGCAAATCGAGCCAGGGAAGATCCACCGTCAGCAAGGGGCTTCATTACTTTTTGTATGAAATGTAAGACCGGTGACGGGGATAAAGTTGTCCGCCTTGAAGGCCTCGAGTTGGTGATCAAAAATGGCCGACGTCACTAGCTGTTTTTTTTTCTTCTTTTTCTGATTGTGGTGACCTTCGCTGGATATCCGGAGTTTATGAGGCGTGGCCGTAGTTACATGATGTCAACAGCAGGAGGCCGATAAGAGTGAGTACGTTGTTTTCATTCATTTAAACTGTGCTATTCACTAGTAGGTATTGTACAGTTCGTGGTTTGTGCTAAGCTAACGATAGCAATCATTCGGTGATTCCCGAGCAAACAGCTAAAAAACACTCTTTACGTTTCCACACTAATGGTGCAGTCTGAATAAAAATAGTAAAAATGGTTTAAACATGTAAAGGAGTACCCACCTGGTAAATGTCTGAGAGACTGCTGCTCCCCGAGTCGCTGGCGATGCTGCATCCTGATTGGCTGGGAGGCATGTGCATCACCTGCTGGTGGGCGTGGTCTGTTAAGTGCATCTTATTGAGGTCGGCAGGAAGCTGTTTCAGACAGACAGGAAGTGGTAGAAAGACGGAGGTAGAAAAAAAAAAACAGAAGAGGATGTGAGTTCAACGGAGGCAAACACACACACACACACACACACACACACACACACACACACACACACACACACACACACACACACACACACACACACACACACACACACACACACACACACACACAGCTGTTCCATCAGCCTGAGAGTCAAAGCTGGTTTGTCACGTTATACTCCGAGATAATTAACACGAAGAGGATGGAGGTGAAGACAATGCTGTCTGGGACTGGAGGTTGATATGATTTCTGATAGACGGAAAAAGTGGGAGGATCCTTTTATATTCTGTCCTTGTCTGTTATTCATGTGCCCACCGAATGAAGCACACTTTGTTTACTTCACAACAAGAAAGTTTGAGAATTGGATCCATTTGTTTCTACTTTTGTTATCACTTTTTGAACCGCATTCTCAAACGAACCCCCCTCAGATTCAGGAAGAGACAAAGACGTCAGTCAGGCAGCCGACTGGCTCTTAAAAAGCTTCAAGCACGTTCACTGACTAGAGAAATGACAACAAAAGTCACCAGATCAATACGTAACCTTTAAACTACTGTCACACCAACATCCAGCGTGCATTAAACCAAAAACACTGTCATGTTAAAGCAGTTCAAACAGTAAAGCTGGGTTAGTGATGAGGAGGCTTGAATTATGGCGAACATAACCAATTCATTCACATGTGCAAGCTGCTTGAGTTGGGCTGGTTTTGCCAAATATTTAGTAGATCACTGATACTGGACTGTATAGTACAGGGGTGCCCACACTTTTTTGGCTCGCGAGCTACTTTTAAAATGACCAAGTAAAAAAGATCTATCTACATTAATAATGGTAAATACCTATATATAGCGAGTATTCTTTATATTTACAATATTGGCGTACCTTGCATAACTGCATGAACCCTTATGACAATACAATTCTGTACATTTTTGGTTATTACATTTTACTCTGATGACTTCACTGAATGGAACCAGCAGGGTTGCATAGTCCAGACAGTAGCTGCTGGTAGCCAGCCTCAGGCAGACCAAATGGTCATCAGTCATGTTGGAACGGTGTTTGGCTTTAATATTTTTATAATATTATTATACAGTCGGCCTTCTCAAGATGCGCACAGAACAGCCGTGAACAGAACAGACGATCTTCGTTGCCACTTCCATGATCTCTTTCACGTTTAGGTTGGATTTTAGTCTGACTTGATCTCGACTTGATCTGACTTCATGCACACGTGGTCAACGATAATCTCACGAGAGCAAGGCAGCCCCCGATTTCAGAGCCAGGCGCCGCAGTAGCTCTCCACCGACTGCGTGGCGCAGTGCATGATGGGAAATGCCTGGCTGTCGCCACATCAGAGAGCTGATTGGCTCTTAGATTTGACAGCAAACACGTGTTGTAGAAAAACCTTATTTTATGTGTAGTTGGATTGGAACGCTGGATTGTTGACTATTAGTCTCATGTTTAATCTAAAAAGATATATTGTGTGGTTGATAATAAAAAATCGTATTTATACAACATATATCAAAACCAGTAGTAATGTATTTCACAGGCAGACATAAAAAGAACAAAGGATGCAGCTAGACCCACATTTCTACATAAATATATATTTATAAACACATATAATAACAAATCCAAACGTGATCTGTAAACTACAAGAGCCTAAAGTTCAGAACTAACAGGAAGTCATTTTTTCGGTGACTTCCTGCTACTGACTACTTTGAAGGCAGCTGAAAACTGTCCAACTTGACAACAGTTTTTTGACTCCGCCCCCTGCTGCTCCCGCCTGATCTCGTCTGGATTCCAGGCGAGGCGCAGCTCTTTCGAGCGAGCCTGTTAATTTGCCCACCCGGATCGCGATCGACGTATTGGGCACCCCTGGTATAGTAGTTGCAGAGATGTTGCACGGTGGTTCCAGCATTTGTCTGTGGATTGGTGTCAAAAGAGGGCGAGTGATACTGGGTTTGAATGTTTCAGCACCACGGAGAGAGACTGGACTTACTAATTATGAAATTCTACTTCTTTAAATCACATTAATTTCCATCTGAAGCTTTGCAACAAATAATAATAAAGAATTATTACATTTTATTCCGCTAAAAAGCAAATCATCACATCCCGGTGTGAAACTGTCTTCTCTTAATTAACAGACAGATTTACGCCATCAATTAACTGACCACAAGGTGCAGGAGTTCCTACGATTAGCGAGATTGAACTTAAGTGCCTAAAAAGAATCGCCCAAGCACACAACACCACTCAGTGGAAACGTTGTTCCACAAAACACAAAATCCTCCCCTTAAAATAATAACCCACAATAAAAGCCTGACTAAAGTCCAACTGAAGAAGAGAAAAGCCTGATTGAGGAAGTCTCTCAGCCTCAGACAATGACCAGAGTGTCTCGAGACCGACTGAGACAAGACCGAGATCAGACCGAGACCAGACCAAGACCAAAGCTTCTCGAGACCGAGACTTTGAGGGGTTGAGAGACAGACTTGCATTACAATGTGGAACATGCAAACCATAGACACTCCTCAAACTGATAAGAAAGATCCACATCACATAAAAACCAAAGATGTCCTCTTCGTTCACCTCTTTTACTGCCATATATACTGTATACGTGCTCTACCTGTGGGAATGTCCCTTTGTTTTCATTGAGCCATGACCGTAACGATGGTAATAAATAAATCAGGCAATCTAGCGATACCTCTGCAGTTGTGGACCAGAGTCCTCTTTGTCCGAGACCAAAACAAGTTCAGAAACGGTCCACCTGAGACCTTTAAAAAGTAGACTTCAGAACCAGACCTATCCCGAGCTCTACATCAGTAATGATTGCCTCTACAGCCAGGCAACTGGGTCGCGTCTCTATTCCTCGAGCAGGTCTCCAAACGTTCTTAGCGTTCCCCTCTCGGCTTATAATCCCAGAGCCTCTAATTCTCCAGTCTTACCAGTATGGATCGGGGCAGTGCCAGCATGAGAGACGAAGTCCTCCTGCGACACCGAGGGGACCTGCAGCACGCCTCCTCCATCGCCATCCAGACACTCAACACACCAACGCAAAGCCCCGCCAAGCCAAACTGGATCTCTGAAGCTAGCTGAGGCTTCCAACATGCAATATTAAAGACGTAGTAGAGTCTGGGGGGGGTACTCTCTTCTAATAGGCCTGTTGTACTGTAAGACCCCATCAGCACTTAAGCCCCCCCCCTCCCACTACCCTGTTCCCCAAACCCACAGGAAAGCACAGTACTAAGGGGTGGGGTCTAAGAAGTTCAATGGATTGTTCCTAATGTGTGGCACACTCAGAGGAGCACTGAACTGAATGTACACTGGATTTATTCACTGAAATTGTTGGGTTTTTTGGACCTTGATTCCACGATTGCATTTAGGTTTTATTTGGACATGTTCTTCTTCAGGACGATTAGCAACGTGCTACGGCAAAAGCTAACGGGGATACAATAACGTCAACAAATAAAATCCCCCTATTTACCACTTAGTGCACTACATTTACAATCGGAAATATTTGTTTGGGGAGTCTGTGGAAAAACACAAACATGAAGATTTATCCATCATTTGCATTTTTCTATAAGTGGCAGAGATCGGACTTTATTCAGCATCTAAGTCGAACCTCAGTGTAAAAACTACATTAAGTTAGCATCTTTAAACATTTTTAAACATTAACACTCCCCACACCTTGCCACATGCAATTAATGCATACAGTCCCATATTTCCACGGTAATAGTACTATTTGCAAACATTTAACCAGCATGATTCTAATTTCACAAACAAACCGACTCACAGATCTCACACATTAGTTTCAGTGCGACTAAATGAGTATTTAAGTGAAATCCATTTCCCATTAGGAACGGCACCGTAATGAATTGTGTGTTTTTACTCACTGAACCGCAGGCTATGCCTAATCCTCGACTGTTTGTGTTATTGCCTAAAACCACACATATATGCACAAGGAGAACCATTACTAGTTGGTTGTGTTTTAGATATTTATTATGTAGGTAGTTTGACTTTTTCTTAAAAACAAGGATCCTAAAAGGTCCTGAAAGGTTAAAAACGACTGAAAAGATCAAAACAAGGATCCTAAAATGTCCTCAAAGGATAAAACAAGAATCCTGAAAGAATACAACAAGGATCCTGAAAGGATAAAAACAAGGATCCTGAAAGGTCCTAAAAGGAGACAAAATTAGAATCCCGAAAGAATAAAACAAGAATCAACAAGGATAAAAAATGAGGATCCTAAAAGGTTAAAACATTAGGATGCTGACAGGATAAAAATGCATTAAAATAGCCAGACCTTCATCTCGTTAAGATCATAGAGGAAACATTTCTATTAGCTGTGAGTTGCTGATTCTGATATTTGGGAACAAGAACTGCAATAAGGAAGAGCCCCATAAATCAAGCAGTGTATACAGGAAGTAATGAAAAAGGTTGACATTTTGGGTAAGACCTTTTCAGACGTATAAAATGTGACATCGCTGGCTCCATCTCACTGTTACAGTATTGACATTTAGTCATCCAGACGGGTGGTGACTTCTACATTAATGTTCCTTGCATCTTTATTCATTATTATTATTATTATTATGACAGCACATTAAAAAGAAAGAGCAACAGTGAGACCCAAATGTTATAACATCCAGAGTTTCCTGTTCTTTTGCAGGCGGAATCATTGATTCTATCCTTTTGTTCACGCTTACGTGGTTGGATTTATTTCCTAACTAAAGACTAAAGACTTCAGGGATGAGATTAAGATTAGAAACGAAAGAGGAAGGTCCTTAAAAATGTGTGTTTTGGAGGTATGAAAACCGACAGACGAAGTTAATGAGTTTCTGTGAGTGTATGAGGGAGCGAAGGATGGAAGGGGGAGTGAATAATTGTGGCAGTCTCGTGGCTCCCATTCACACCACAGACTTAATCCTGCTCTTATGCTCCTCTTTCCTTCTCCCAGCGGGCTGAGCTGTGGGGTGGGAGGGGTCTCCCATTCTCCTCATGCATTAAGGATGAGAGCGAGGAGATTAAATATGAATGTGCGGAGGCTCCTTCAGCTGTACAGTTATATCATGTCAACGAGAGGGCACAGTCTAACCATGAAATGTTGTGTCGCAGTCAAACGGACCGAGCTTTCATGTCCCCGATCCCTTCCAGAGTCTCGATCCACTCCAGAGACGTGAATCCATCATCTATTATAATACAGGCCACAGAAGATTCAGCCCAACCAAGATAGTGTTCAATTCCACAAGGGACCAGCCTGAAGCCGTCACAACATCAAGTCGTTACCACAGACTAGAAGAAGTGGTGTATACTACGGTGTGCAACCAGAAGTGACATTTGAGCCAAGTACAACCGAACAATGAACAATTAACATTTTTAGGGGACCAACATTTTTACAATGAACTTTCATGAACTGAAAACACACTGTGAAAGGGTTAAAGTTGTACAACGAAGACCTGGACATGGACCAATCTTGGTCAATCAAACAGTAACCCCGCCCTAAAGCATATCCTGTTATATGGTCTATTTAAGTGTTTTTCAACCTTTTTTGAGCCGCGGCACATTTTCTACAATAAAAAAATCCCGCTGCACACCAACAACCTAAAAAGTTACAAAATGTCACATTGTAACATAATACAGCATATATGGTAGGTCATTATTGCGCTACCTACTGGCATGGAAGAGTATTCAGTGTTTCAAGTCAACCAGATCGCTGCATCAGACAAAAAAATTATAATATTATCACTTTGTTAGAAAAATATAAATACAGTTATGCAAAAATAACTAATATTTAGTTACTACTAAATAGCTTACATAATGAGTGCAGATGTGTGAGCCATCACATTGTATCAGCATTAGTGGCTGCTTTCCTCTACACATCTTTTTTAAATGGGGTTGTAGATTTGATACGGCCGCTCTCAATTCATGCTCAATATTGAGAGACGCAACAGCAGAAAAAACGACTAAACGGAGATCTCATAAAGATCGGCTTTTGGTGAAATGACAAGAATCGGCGAGTCGCGCATGCGTAACCTATTAACGGCGGATGGTGAACATTTAAAATCAGCATTTCCTCTTGCGCCCCACCTGTAATAAATACCGCCCCAGTTTGATAAATACTGACTTAAGGAAGCATGGTGTTCATTTATTTTAATGACAACCACAAACTGTGCAGGCTTTGTCACTGCAGTGTGTTTTTCGGGCTTTCGGAAAAATATCTCCAGAGCCTCTCGATGTGCAAAGTCAGAAACGTCATTTATGGAGCTCGGCAGGCTGCAGGCTGTTTGCCTTGCCCTGCAAATACATTAACTGTTAGGCTTTAAAAGTGATCGCTGATACCTTAAAATACTGATAGCTTAAGGCAGCAAATCCCATTGTGAAAAGCACGCAACATATTTTTCGCCGCGCTCTGTCCGCTGTGTCTCACCTGTGTGCAGCACATCGGGGCGGAACTCCGCCGTGCGCGACACAGAGCAGAGAAGAGTTGTAAACGCGACCCAGATATGACAAGGTGTCGTGTAGATACGATCAATAACATACGGCCATTTGTTTAATAGCAGAACAAGCTGTAGACCTGTTCTATATTACTCTGCCAGCCACTATATTGCAGGCTCAGACGCTCAACAATGGAAAATCATTTGCGGCAACTAAATAATATTTTTTTGGACCAATTTAGTGAAATTGGACATTTTCCCACGGCACACCTGACAATCTCTCACGGCACACTGGTGTGCTGCGGCACAGTGGTTGACAATCACTGGTCTATTTGACTCTGAGGGAATAAATCAAGAGAGAAGTAGAGTCATTTTCTCATAAACTTCTATACAACCAGAGGAGTCGCCCCCTGGTGGTCAGGAGAGAGAATGCAGCTTCAACACATGAAGCATTGATTTCACTTTTCAGAACCGGAGGTCGATGTCTGGTGTCTGGTGTCTGGTTGCTACCTAATTTGGTGGCTTGTAACTGAAAAATTAGGCTAATGTCGTCAACAAAGAACACAACTGGGAAGGCCGTGCAATATTTTCTAATATCACTGTTCGTATCACCCACTAAGTAATAATAATAATACAAACTTTTATAGCACTTTTCTAAGTACACAAAGACACTTTACATTGGGGACAAGAGACGGAGACAAACGGAACAAAAAAAAAGACAAAGCAAACATAAACAAACAGAACAGTTTTGGTAGCAAACAAAAAGAAAACTGGAGAGGCTGTGTGGGTGCGAGTGCAGGATAGGTGCAAGGGTTTAGCAGGTGAAGGCGAGTTGGAAGATAGGGTGGGAGCCTGACGGATATGGATGTGGATGGGCAGAGCGTTCCAGAGGGGGAGGGGGGTGCAGCAGCTGAGAAGACCCTGTCACCCCAGGTCCGGCGCTTGGTCCTGATGGTCTTCAGAGTGTTTGTACTGGCGGACCTGAGGCAACGGGTTGGGGCGTGGAGGGGGAGGAGGTCTGAAAGGTAGGGAGGGGCGAGATTGTTTGGGACGTATGAATTCTAATAATTTGTGGTGAGAATTAAAAGAATATCAGAATAAACGTTAGTTCTAATGGAGAGACATACTAACACAATGTCATATAGTTCATGGTAGTATACAACCCATCCATCAATGAGGGAAAATATGTCAATGACCGTATGAATGGCCAATCTGCAGTTGTTGTTTTTTTAGAATATTTGTCTTTCCAACTCAATTCCTTGAAGCAAAACCAGTCAAAACACATCATCTTCTGTTTTCTTTCTTCTATAAACCCGTGCTCTGCTTCACTTATTGCATCCAATCTTAACAATGAGATTAACTGGTTGTGGGGCTGAGTGCTCTGTTCACTTCCTCACTGATAAAACGGGCTATAAAAGACCAGACCGGCCATTTGGCCACACAGACAAGAGACTGGGTTCCCCAAAGGCATTTGAGCGCTGGGATAATCTTCCCTACATAGGAGGTCAATGCGCAGAGAGAGATGTTTTGGGGAATGGTTTTGGGAAACCTTGAAGACATTAATGGATGACGCTGGGCCTGGCTGGCATTATGGTCTGGAATTGGTTGGTTAACGGTCCCAGAAGGGGCCACGCCATTAAAACACATTCTCAAACACGGCTGCGACTTCACCTTGAATCAGGTTTTTCATTAACCATCAGTTAATCGTTTTCTGAGCCAATATTGTTTAAACACAGACTTCATCAGGATGCAGAGATACCAGTTAATGACTTAATGGCAGGACACACCTGAGACTCCACTAAACCTCTGCTAACCGTGGAGAAAGAGAGACGTCTGCGCAGAAACAGAGACCAGCTAATAGGAGGATAAGTGGGAGTATTTATCAAAGGAGATGGAGCGTGACGGAGACGTGCACAATGAGACAAAGAGGAACCGGAGAAAGAGCGAGGAACAGCGACATAATAATAAATAACAAAGAGGACCAGTGGCTCGGCTGAGTCGCTAAAGAAAATGTGACGACGCTGATGGATCCCGATGAGGGTGATAATTAAAGCCGGTTTCAGTGAACAATGACACAAACGAAGCTCAGTAGATATTAAGAGACAATGCATGCATGTATTTGGATCAAAACATATTTGGAGGTCGTCCATGTTGCTGGTGACCACAGAGGAGTTGTTGTTTTAGTTAAGGAGTATTTAATAACGTACTAAAAGGTGGAAAACAGAAACAAGGTGGTGGAAAAAGGTTCCATGTCTTCACAAATCGACAACACTGCATATAAAAAGAAAAGTGCTCCATTAAAGGTCTAAACACTATACTTTAAAACTACAATTTCCTCAAGTAATACTCAATACATCTAACTATAAAAAATGATGATGCCGATTAACGCTCATTCATGAATCACCCACAAGGAAAGTTCCCTGTCTGTCACAACCGTCACTAGACGGTAGTGCTTTTATTTTGTTGTCTTGTCACTTCCTGTTTTACTTTGAAATCATCCTCCTGTATCATGTCTGCTGTCTTTACTTCCTCATGTGTGATTACCTCTCCCTGCCCTGATGTGTTTCACCTGTGTCTCGTTAACTCCCCTCCCAGTGTGTATATATACTCTGTGCTTCACTTGTCTCGTTGCCAGTTCGTTTTTCTTCACCTGTGAGTCAACGTACCAGCGTTTTTCCTGCCTGATATCCTGTTCTGATTCCGACGTCCCTTCGTTTCCGAGTAAGCCCGATCCCTGCCTGTACCTCTGCCGAGTTTGACTGCCTTCCTGTGAATGACCCTGGACTGTTTACGTTGGCGATTCTACTCTCCCCTGAGTGAGACAGCTGCTCTCACCACAGCGGGTCAGAGCCTTGCCGACCGGCCTCAGTCCCTCCCCAGTTACATCGGGAGAACCTTCGGCGGTCCTTCTCCAGAGACTCGATCCTGTTGCAATATTACCTTTATCAATAAAGGAATCCTTGTGAACTTTACTCTCTGCCTCGGGTCGTGCATTTGGGTTCTTTCATTAGTGCTCTGGCGTGACACTGTCTACCAGTGGCAGTGTTTCCCCTAGGTTTACAGCTTCAGCGGCGAAGTTATTTCCATAAATAACTTCATTTTGTGACTCCATCTGTGCTTTTATAAATAACAGAATAAAGAAAATTAGAAAAACTTGCAATCACTTTCAAGTAAATCAGATTGCTCCATCAGACAATTTTTTATTTTTAAATTGCAATCACTTATAAGTTATATTGTGCAAAAAATAACTAACATTTAGTTACTACTAAATAGCTCATTGTGGAAAACAAACAGCTATTTTTTGCCAAACAAAACAGAATGCAGATATGTGTCAGCCATCAAGTTGCATCAGTATTAGTGGAGCATTGGGCCTCTACACATCTTTTATAAACGGGGTTGTAGATTTGATACAATTCATGCTCAACATTGATCTGAGATATTTTTTTCTGTTTTGAGACGCGCAGCAGCAGAAAGGACCTCACGGAGACTTCTGGCAAAGAGCCAAAAGTCGGCGAGTGGCGCATGCGCAAGCGTAACCTGTTAACGGCGTAAACATTTACCCGAAAGTAAAGGCATTTCTCCATGTATTTATTAATGTCTTAGTTTTGTGCCCGTGTACTTCGTACTTTTGTAATATGTGAAGCCAGCAGCTCATTGTTGGGTAGAAGACACGAGCACTTTGGCTCTTTTCACCTGCAGGAGAGCTGCTGCGGTGTGATGAGCAACTCCGCTGCTCATCACATGAGAGCTGCTGTTGCCATCTTCACCCTGGGAGCGTTTAAAACGCAGATATAGCGGTCTGCTTTTCACGCGACATATTTTTCGACGCTCTCTGTCCGCTGCTGTGTGCTCAGTGCTCACCTGTGTGCGCGCGCACGTGTCTGTGCGCATCGGGGCGGAACTCTGCCGTGCGCGATGCAGAGCAGAGGAGAAGAAGTGTTAACGCGACCACGTAGAGACCGAAATGACTGTCTGTGGATAATATAAATAAAATATGACCGTTTAGTTTGTTTAATAACAGAACAAGGTGTAGACCTGTTCTATAGGAAAGAGAACCTTAGATGACGACTTGTGATCTGGCGCTATCGAGAAAATTACAGGGGGGGGGGGTCCTCAGGGGGGCGCCCCGCCCCCCTATTATAACTTTAGGGGAAACGCTGAGTGGTGTATAGTAACGAAGTATTTCTACTTTGTTACTGTACCTAAGTAGTTTTTTTTTTTTTGGATATCTGTACTCTACTTTACTATTTATATTTCTGTTGACTTTTACTTTTACTTCACTACATTTTGCAAAGAAAACTGGTACTTTTACTCCGATACGTTTCCCATGAAACCTTCATTACTCGCTACAAAATCAAATCTATCTTTAGAAGAAAAAAAACACATCCGGGACTGTGGTGGAACACAGCAAGCAGGTTTTGCGAATCACAATAGTATGCATTTGCCCTCTACATCTGCCTAGTCCAGCGCTCCACAACCTTTATTGCGCCACGGACCGGTTACGTGAAGACAACATTGTCACGGACCGGGTCCGACCTCGGGGAGACGGGAGACAACAACACCCGACGTGTGTTCGTTATGTCCAGTCTACTGCTTAACTTTATACACCACTGCTGTCTACCGACTGATGGTTGCAGAGGTTTTAGAACCCCTTGGCTTCACTGCTCATAACATCCCAGCTGAGTAAATACGGCCCGGTGATGAACGGAGAGGTCAATGGTGGGGTATCTGGCATGAGCGTGGCCGGCCTGCAGATGTCAGCAGTGAAAAACTACCTCGACATGAGGAGGAGAACCACAAACATACAGACACGATAAACCATGTTAAAAAAACGATTATTTGTTGTTGTTTTTTTGTCATTCTGGTGCTGAAATACAAGTTTTTATTGCATCACAGATACGCATCTCCCTTTTGGGTGAAATCTTAAATAAGGCCCTACAGCTTTTCCAAAATCACGCACAATATTCCCAATTAACACGATAATGGAAATTCACAATAATCAACAAAATTGTACGTCGTGCTTTTCCAAGCCAAACCCACGGTGACAACCACACTTTCAAATAGACACATCTGAGAAAAAGGAATTAAATGCCTTCCCACTATGTATTTACAGTGTAATTGCACATTAAGAGTTTAACGCGTGTCTTCCCTCATAACAGCTCTCAGATCAGGTTGTTACACAAGCAGCCACAACACCTCCTCGGAGCGAAGACGCATCCTTTGATGTAACTTGACTGCACGTCTCAATCGGATTCCCCTGCTCTCGCCGCCTCGTTCTGACTGACCTCCCCTCTCCGCTTTGATCGTCTTGCTAATTAACTCCGTCTGCAGTCTGCCTCCATGTCCCAGTCCAGTCTTACTTGCTGCCACCTTCATCCCTCCCAGTCTATATATATATATATATATATATATATATATTGTTTGTATTTATCCCCCCGACTGGATCAAACCCTCGTTTCCGCTCCCGCACACGCAAGCCGCAATACAAATACGAGGAGGAGGAAAACCCACACACATACACAGACTCATATTCAGGCACAGCTGTGCCTCCGTTAACACACAATCACGCCAACCTTGCAGACACACACAAAGAGATAGAGAGAGAGAGAGCACCCATAAACATACACTGAGCTCAGCACACTATCACTGGAAAGTCCATAGACTGTTGAATAGAGATACAGCGACGGGGAGACGGATGATGGTGTGAATATGACGGAGTGTGAGAGCGAGGGAAGGACCGAGAGAGTGAAAGAGGAGACAGTGAGGGAGGCAGAGTGTGATTTAGATTGGAGAGTGTATGTGTAGTAGGGAGAGAGAGAGCAGTAGGGGAAGAGCTTAGAATGAAGATAGGACTGACAGCGAGAGGTGGAATGAGGGTAAACTAAAAGGGAGGGAAAAGATGAAGATAAAAAGTCTCAAATACTCTGTTAAAAATCCAATTCTACCTCCAGACTACCACATCTCTGGCAGCATGGCAGTGCGTGTGTGTGTGTTTGTGTGAGCGCCAGCTGGGGAAAAGGGAGACCTAATGAATTGAGGCTCGAATTGGAGGTGACAACTGCAAAGGCAGAGAAAGAGAAGGAGAGAGAGAAATATAGGGTGGGAGGGTGGTGCATGAAGACTATATGTGCACAGACAAAAACATTAATTCAAACATATGCGCTCCATCCCTCTCTCACACAATTGTTTGGGTGCATCTCCAACCAGCCCTACTTTGTGAAAAGTGGCTCTTAGTTGCAGTAAAAACTGGATTTGCAGACTAAAGTGCGATGGATTGGAACATCTCGTGAAAATTGCGTGTGTTACTTCTGCATTAAAATATAATGTTATGCTGGACAGCAAATGAAGATCATAGTAAGAGGAATAAACTCCGCTTTACTGACTTAATGGGACACAAATAAAACAGCATTTTACCGCAGCTTTTTTACAGCTCCATCTTGGATTTAAATTCCAATGCTGCAAAGTTCTAACTTCAAAGTTTGAAGAGTTGCATTTTGGGAAGTGTAGCAGCCATAGTTTCTGGGCGTGACTGCTACTAAGGACTAAAAGTCCGAATATCTCAGCCTCTGGGGCTTTTATTTTGGCAATTCTTTATTATATCCGTTTCTTACAAGCCCCACAACATTATGGGGTGGAGTACCCTTTTAAGAGCAAGTTCAATGAATCTCAAAATGAAAAGAGACAATAGATACTGTAAGGAAACTATATATATATATATATATATATATATATATATATATATATATATATATATATATATATATATATATATATATATAAAAAAAAGCTACAAATAGCTATGAATAGCTAATTTTAGTGAGTTCCTCGACACAAAGTTTGAGTAGCTACACAGAACTTGTGTCAATATTGTGGAGTTTAAGTTGCGTAACTTAAACTCCACAATATTGACACAGATTGTGTTATTGTTGCATATTGTAGCAACCTTCTCTACGGGTTGTTTTGTTCCCAGCAACATGTTCTCAAAATGTTTTGGAAGATAATATGAGACGCCAACAGGTGGAGCCTGAAGATGTGGCAGTTTGAAAAGACAACCTTTTATTTTGTCCAACATAAGGGGATTCAGCAAAGCATCACCCAGAAATATCTCTAAAACACACTTTAATCTCAGCGTCCTGTGGTTTTAACTGGTTTGTGAGGTTCAACGTTCATTTGGCTGGACGGACGCGAGCCTCCACATCGGGTAAACAGCCATCAGCTGGCCGTCTCCACACTGTGCCGTGCCAGTGTTGTGACAGACGGGATGCTGAATGGCGCTGTCACCAACACCGCCCGAGGCCCGTGACTTTTGCCCCAGTTGTCTGGGAGTGACGGAGGAGAGGGATGCAGAGAGGGATGCAGTGAGGGGAGAGACGCGCGGGGGGATAAGGGAGGGAGGTGTACACGACCGCATCCTAAAGACACAACTTTGACCCGACTTTCTGTCAAAAAATAAATAAATAATAATAATTAAAAAAACTTCTAATTTCAGAGCTTTTCCAGGAATTTCATGACCCGATCATCCAAAATGGCGTCTGAAAAAGCAGATTCAGTTCGTTCATTCGTCCCCGGCACAGAGCAAAGTGATGCAGCTTTGCAAACAAAGGATGAGATTAAACAGCAGTGATCATGCTGTGGCTGCAACTAACACTTGTTTTCATTGGCTTCATTATTATCGATTAGGCGATTAGTTGTTGGGCCTAAAAAACTTCAGAAAATGTCGAGAAATGTCGTACATCAGTGTTTCCCAAAGCCCAAAGATGGCACCCTGTTTATTGCACCGACGTTATTAACAATAAAACTCTTCGGACTCAGTGTACAAGGTTTTTGTGTGGATTTAAAAAAATGCATAAAAAGTGTGCAAAGCTCTTAAATCTCAAGTCAATGATGAGTAAAGTAAAAAATATTGAGTCCTAAACAAGTCGTCATCTGTTGTCATCTCCTGCTGGTGCATACGGACAAACGCACCTTTCCCTCATGCACTATGACGTCATAGTTTATTCGATATTACGATAGCACGCGAGTCATTTGTCAGTCTGGATTTTCTTGGCGAGTAAAGGCTTGTAATTGGCTGCGTGCTCACTCATCAGTCCTCACCGCTCCTCCAGGCTGCTGCTGGTAAACAGGGTCAGCACCTGCAGAGTCCAGTGTTTTACTCTGGAGGACTGGACTCATTACAGCCGGCCTCGAGAGGACATTCCTTCCAGTTGTTAGCGAGTGTTAAGTATCTGTGTGTGTGTGTGTGTGTGTATTTATGTGTGTATGTGTGTGTGTAACCCGTAGTTGCTGCGAAACAGTGTGTAGATGTTCCTGAAAGGAATATTCTTCTCTTTGTGAGGACATTTTCAACAATGGGTAGTTAACTACCATTGAAAAACAAGATGATGTCAATCAATGTTTTTTTGTAAGTGCTATTTATTTTCTTCTATTTCAGCCTCTTCATGCTCTCCATTTTTTTCTTCATTCATCCTCCTGTTGTGGACAGTACAAACTATCCCTCTGTCAATTTTACATCCATTCCTGTTCAAAATGCCATCACTTCATCATGTCATGCTATTGTCATAATTAGCATCCAGATTCTTGAGTAAAAAAAAAACTTTCTAATCAGTAAAACCTTGAGTCCAATTAAAAGTTTCTTTGTGGTGTTGCAGAGATATCACAGGAGCGAACGGGAATCACGGCGATCTTTGGCCACCGAAATTGAACCGGACAGACGTTTGTACGCATGTGAGGACAGACAGACAGACGGATAACCCCAAAACATTCGGTCTGTCGCCGAAGTGGAGGCAAAATATAACGGATGTGTGTATTCGGGTTTGTAATAGAGCGAACTTGATCCTGTACACTATCAACTATTTCTTTTGTTCTGCGTGTGTGTGTGTGTGTGTGTGTTACAGGAAGCTGCGAGGCGTCTCTGTCTGGGTCCCTGAGGAAGGTGGGCCACGGCCAGGTCTGCCGGATATGGGAGGGAAGGCTGAACACTTGGCTTTAATGATGACAAAACTACTTGTGCACACACACGCACGCACGCGCACACGCACACACACACACACACACACACACACACACACACACACACACACACACACACACACACACGCACACACACACCCCTTACCAACTCCTGGCTCCCCTCTGGTAACAGATGCTTGCTGCACACTACTTTACACATACACAACACAGAACATGCAGCACACACACGCACGCACACACGGCCCCCACCTTGTTTTTGTTAACGTTGGCCTCGCTCACCTCCGCCCAGACGGAGCTCGCTACGACTTCAGGACCATCGGCCGGACAGGAAATTAACATCGCTTCCTGAACTCCCAACATTTATCAGACTTTTTTATAATTCTTTTCCTCAGACCAAAACTATTTTTTATGCGAGCCTGGTTGAATAAAGCAATGCTTCCCATCAGCGGTTTTAATTTATAATCGTTTGGCAGCTTTTGGTGTGAATGTTCTGCGCTGCGCTCGACAGACTGCTGATGTGCCTTTGTGTTTGATATGCTTGTGAATATTCATCGGAAATATGCTTTAATAAACAGTCAAAAGCAGAGAAAGAAATACTTAATTTTAAAAATATGTTTTTCATCTTCACTGAAGCAAATGTTTTTTGTAGGTATCTGTCATTCTGCATATTAAATAAAGAATAATTCATTGGCAAATTAATCGGGTTTCTTTTCTTTTTTTAACCGTCTTCTTGCCCGATAACCTTTGTTGTCGAAATCACACATTGTCCGCCCCCCCCCCTCCCTCTATCTCTCGTTCTCACAAAAATTCCCAAACACCCAGAGAGCGATTACCCTCCATCCCGTCTTGTATTTATAAACGCCCTTGAAAATTATCCAGGAAAAGCTCCAGAGGATGGGACGGGGATCAATATCAGTGAGGTAATGGGAGCGAGAGAAATTTAGGCGGGGGGGAGGGGATATGGGTGGTTGAAATATCAGCGCATGGATATGTGTGTGTGTGTGTGTGTGTGTGTGTGTGTGTGGGTTGCAGAGGAGTCGTTTACACGTATCGTATGCAATATGTGTGTATTATGATGATGATGTCGTCACCATTGCAGAGTTTTAGTATATTTGTTCGTTGCATTTGTGGGTGTTTGAACTGCAGTCGGACGGTCGGACGCCAACAAGGTCAAGGGTCACATGCATGCATGTGCACGTGTACAGACATCGGGTGTGTGTGTCCTTTGATCATTCATTATTGTTATTAATTGTGTATTAGCTGGGCAATGTTCCTATACAGGTCTTTTTGTATCACTATAACAATTTATATCGCAATACAGCGTGTTTTTTATATATGTATGTATTTCTTTTTTCTAAAAAAAACTAATGATGTGAAATAAAACGATGACATGATAATGCATTTTTATATCAAAAAACTATGTCCAGAATTATAAAGGGGACCTAATCTAAGAGATGCATATGAAAAAATAAACTTTTATCACAATGCATGTTTTTGTTGAGAAGGCCTGAGCAGTGATTTATGAATTATGGGAGGTGATTCGGGCTTGGCCGGCCCTAATGCAACCCATATCGATCTTTATCACCCCTACTTCCTGTACATATGATATCCTAGCCCTCCCTCGGCCTGCTAATATCTCTCTCTCTCTCTCTCTCTCTCTCTCTCTCTCTCTCTCTCTCTCTCTCTCTCTCTCTCTCTCTCTCTCTCTCTCTCTCTCTCTCTCTCTCTCTCTATGCGCTTACCTGACGATGCAGAGGATTACAGTGCAAAGTGCCTTTCATGATGGACAGCTGCTATTAGTGCAACCTGTTGACATTGTTTTTATATATAAAGCAAATATTATCAGGATGCTGAGGCTATTGACCCCCCAAAGGATTTCACTTCCTTTTGCTTATAAGACTTGTTTGCAATGTTACAGCAATAATCAGTATTATGGACCACTGCTTTTTAGAAACTCTGCTTTGCAACGTATTGTTCTTCTCAAGTAATCTGGGTAACACGTTTTCCAGGTTTAGAAAACAACATTTCACCTTTTTAAGATTGCACATGTGACGACATGACTACTGATTATTTGATTGAAGAATTAACAGAAAGGTTTCTCCAACCATTTGGAAGCAAATTAAACCCTATATCTGTTCGATGTCACCATCATTTCCAGGTCTTTTTTTTGTGTGCCAATTGCTCCTTCAATTAAACTGCAGAATTCACTTAACTTACTCTCTAAATTGATATCAGTTTGGTAATTACTGGTGGTTGATGTCTTTATCCCTCAGAGTGACATCTGACTGTGTACCTTCCTGAAAAAGAAGTTTCTAATCAGAACTCGTAGAGTACAACGGGTCAATAGACTGAACTGAGGAATAATTAATCTCCTCATTGCATATATAGCACAAATTTCCTCTCTCATTTAAATATACTTTGCACCCAATGAAAATGACATGTTACGATGCTTTCATGTGTTAAAGCTGCATTCTCTCTCCTGACCAAAAGGCTTGAAATCAGTGCAAGTAGCCGACTTTGAATCCACTTTTAGATGCAGTTTAAGTGCCTTGTTACGCAACAGTACCGAGAAGCTACAAAGACCAGAGTGAAGAGGAAATGCGGAGCATCTGGAGGGGTAATACGTACGCTATGGGTGCCCTTTGGTGCATAAACAGAGCGCAAAGGCTGGACATATGAGGATGCAGATGGTTCTAGAAGGAGTTGGCATGATTGATAAGACAGGAAGCAGCAGATGAGTGAGGATGCACCCAGCAGGGCAGCAACATCAGGCTGGCAACAACAGCAACAACAACAGGCCCCATTATTGATGCTTAAATAATAGATGGGGGGAAAAGAGAGAGGGAGACGAAGACAAGTAATAGAGGATAGAGGAAGAGTCGCTCACGAGAAAGAAGGAAGCGGGAAGACCTTCGCTAAAAACCGAAAGAGAAAGAAAGAGGAAGACCAGGTCCCATGGAGGCAGCGGGGAGGGTCAGAGGAACATGTTGACAAGTCCCTAAAAAAGGGATTAAAATAAGATGTATTTCTATTGTAGGAGTTCAATTATGGAACATAGCTAACATGAATGTAACAATGGTCAACTTATTTTTGGTTTTCAAAAGGATTGTTTATAAAAACAATTGTGAAATGTGAATGAAATGTATGTAGATATATATATATATATGTTATTTTTTTTCTTTATATCTAATTCATTATCTGGTTTAATTGATAATAATTTAGGATAGGAATATATAAGCATTATGCTTCTACCTATACCTTTTCAGTCTTACTGTTTTTTGTATATTAAATTGTGGCTTTACCTATTGTATTGTAATGATTGAATAAAACACACAAACAAACAAACTAGTCTTTCGGCAGAGGGGAGGACGTGGACGGAGGTCGAGTCCCGCCGGAATGAGTGGGACAGGATTTAAAAAGGACAGTTCACCCATAAACACGACACAGTACAATACATGAGATGTGGAAACCCCCTGAAAGGCAGCGGCCGACTGCTTTCTTTAGAGACTTCTTCTTTTTAAAGCCCTGTGTTGTTTATTGGGGATGCAAATAAATCTGGGCCTCATAAACTGCTCAGTGCGTCAGGAGCAAAAGGCCCCACAGGCCCCACAGAGCAGCTCCACTGGCCTACATTTCCCGCCCGTCATCCGATGCCAACTTTCAATCCACGCTGTCAATATTTGGTAAAAAATAAAAAATAAAAGATGCCAGCGGCGAAAACCCTGAGGCTTTCAAGGCAGCGGTCGATAAACCAACGGGTGACCTCACGATGAATACGTCAACTCTTTACACGACTATAGTTGCAGCAACAACAACAAAAAGTGCCGAAATGGTAAAATAAACTGTTTGCTTTCCGTAGCAGTTCAGCCGGGAGGGCTGTTGAGCACGTCTGTAGTAAACAAGGCAGTAAAAAGCTGGTTGGCAGCAGCAGATTCCCTGCAGAGACGTAAAACTAATTGATTCTCATGAATCAAACAATGGCGTGCTCGCTGCTGCTTTTTTTCTTCTTCTCTTCGATCTCCAACTAGTTTAGTCGTCAGACTCAGACTGGTGGAAAAGGTATGACATGTAGGTCCTTCAAGATGAAGCAACGAGTATAGAAGCGGCTGTGAATCGGTAAACAGAACCGAACTAAAACTATCAAAAGAGACTTCTAGAGAAAATAATCGGCTGCTATTCTGAGTAATATAGTGAAAAAAAAGAATATCTGCTTCAGAAGAACTTTTTTGTTTGTTGCATCTTTCGCCCTTTTCTGTCTTTCTCCTTTAATTTAAAATTACACACCAGGATGGCTCTTCGCCGTCCTTCCTTGAGAGCCCAGAATAAATTGCCCAAAACCTTTTTCAGGAAGTTAAAATCCCTCCGCGGACCACCCTGACTAACACTTCAGTCTTCCACATTGCTTCACTTCCCCTCCCGACTCAACTGCAGTGTTTCTTTTCTTTTTAATTGCTCTTGTACCTACAGACAGAGCGCACATCGCCTAATGGGAGGGGAGAAGGGAAACTTAATTAACCTTTTACGAAAAGTGGACTCATCACAGACACAGACCAATTAACCTGTGGACTTCAAACTGGGCGAGCCAGATGAAAACCTGTGGCTCTAAAGTGAGGAGGAATCAGCCGGACTGGAGGCAGAAAAGAAGCTTCGTCCAAGTCGCTCTTTGGAGCTAAAGCGATCCGCTTTATGAATCTTTGACTTATGCGACGGAAAATCAAAGCTGGTGCAACAACGCCAAAGAAAAGTCTGTTTCACAAGCAGAGATGAAACTATCAGAATATGAAACAGCTAATTAACGAATATGGCACACAAAGAGCCCTTCATACCTACACAGGTGAGCAGGTCCTCTTCAGGGAGTCCGCCATGTTGCTCCCAAAGAAGACGGACCCACAGGATCCATAAAAGACCACAAAAGATAAATAAAAATGTCATGCAGCTGCTTTCCAAACTAACTCTGGCGGATTATTGTGAGCGACGTCAAACTGTTCATTACAGCCACTGTTAGCAGATTACACAGATCAGATGGATTACACGCCTAAACTGACAGATTAGAGACGAGCGAGACGATACCGGGCAATTAAATGATATGGTTTTATACAGTATATACACATTGTATGCTGGAATTTGACTTCCTGTTTAAGTTTTTTTACTGATTTGTCGCCTCATTTAAAAAGGTTCACACTGGCATTGTAAAAAGTAGCTGGCATGTGATTTCTTTTAACAAATTTAAATAATAAATAACAACTCAGTAAATGCATGTATTTAATTGTTGATGTTGCCTTTCACATTAAAGAATAATCCCAGTCACTTCCACACAGTTTACTGATTCATCGTCGGATCGGTACCCAGAGCACAAGGTATCGGAATCGGGACCTGAAAAAGTCAGTCATCATGTATCGCCAATGGTTCATTGCCCAGGACGACCTCGGTGCCGGTCTCCCCAAAGTTCTCCTCAAGGAAGGAGGGGTTAAATGCATAGTCCACATTTCAATATAATGAATGTAATAAAGTGTAAGCTCATGAACTGAAAATAGCGGCAAATATTTTTTCAACCTTTTGTCACCATCATCTGCTGTCAAAAAAAGTATATTTTAAATATTATCTAGAGCCACAAGAGGGGAGATCAGTTGGAGCTCTGGAGAGAGGTGAGTGAGGTGATTGAAGCGTGGTGCTGAGAATAATGGGAGCCTTTTCAACGTCTTCATGGCATCAAAGACCACATGTGTGTGGATACGTAGACTGCCGTCAGGTTTAACTTCATTACCTTTATAAACGTCTCTAAACACTGAACACACACGAGGGAGCGACACACACAAGTCTCTCCATCACACACGCTAAATGCAATCTAGTCGTCTATTGAGTCACAAAGCAGGAGTATGTTTCTCAAAAGCCACAATAAATGAAGAGAGAGATGGAAGAGGGACAGAGAGAATGAGAGAGAGAGAAAAAGACAGAGAGAGAGAGAGGCAGAGAGAGGGTGAGAGAGAGACAGAGAGAGAGAGGCAGAGAGAGGGAGAGGCAGGGAGAGAATGAGAGATAGAGGGGGAGAGAGGAGAGAGAGAGACAGCATCCCAGCCAGAAAAAGGGATTACGACATCGCTTACTTTGGAGGACCACGGCTGCAAGCAGTTGGCATAGCAACGGACCAGGAAAGCCATTTTCCACGGGAGGGAGGGCTTCCCCTCGTTCACAGAGAGATGAAGAAAAAAATAAAATAAGTAAAAAAAAAAGAGAGGAGGACGAAAAGGGGGCTGACGTTGATGTCCTTGGTGCAAGATGAGAAAAAAAGGAAGAAAATTCCTCGCAATGAATCGGATGTCGCTGGAGAGAAAGACTTAAAGTGGAGGAAGATCCGTTCACACGTCAGTTTCTCTTCCTCTCCGCTACGAAAGCATTCAGAGGAACCGCAACAGAGAAGCTCAGAGTTTTCAAAAGATTAAAAAGAACATAAAAATTCAGTCGATTTCTTTTTGGTTTCAAGTTCAATTTAGAAACTCAACGAGTCTTTTTCCCTCCTTTAAAGATGAGCCGTTGTTGGAAGGAAGAGAGGGGCTCGTCTGTGCATCTGCAGCCCCCCCGGGAGGAAGCCTCTCGCCTGGCTTTTAAAGTCCTGCAAACAAGTCTGGATCCCTCGCCTGCTCCTCATGCAAAGAGTCCGCCGGTTGAACTCCTTCCTCCGTCTCTTTCAACTCTTTATCTCTCTCCGGGGCTTCAGCTGTGCAGCTCCATGTCAAGGGGGGTGTGTGTGTGTGGGGGCGGGGGGGCCTGCTCCCCTTAAACCCCAGTTGTCAAGCTTCCTCCCTCCTTTTTATCTCTCACACCTCACGCCGGCGGTCTTCTTCCTCTCCCGTCAGAGAGAAAGCCGCCGCGGTGAGGACGCTGCGCTGTGGAGAGCCAGCTGCTAACGGGGAACGCTGGAGAGAGAGTGAGGAGGGAGGAGAATCCAGCTGAAAAAGAATGACATCACCTGTGCAGCGAGCGGTGGAGAGAGAGAGGGGGAGGGGAGAGGATGGGAGGTGGTGTGCATGACGTGAGATCAAGCGGGAGGGAAACTGCATTAGATGGATTGGCTGCTGAACAGATGTGGATGAAATAGAGAGAGAGATAGAGAGGAAAGAGAGGGAGCATCTTTATTGATCTGCTGGTAACATAAAGCTGAGTGTATTGAGGCAACCCCCCGACCCCGACCCCCCTCTGGGTGAGCGTGCCGCATAAATCACAAAAAAAAGGGGGAGTGGTATGGGGGGCATAAATCACGGCGCTCCGATCAGATGCAAAGACAGACGCTGGTGAATGTGAACGTGCGACACAATAGACACAAGGCGATAATGGGCTCTTCCCCCCCTGTCAAAAATAAATAAATAAAACTTGCTGTCTGGTGGATTTGCGGCACAGTAGACGTGTTTCTGATGAAAACAATCACAGATAAATGAGCTAAATACAAAGTTTAATGAAGGCGTTCAGCTGTAGGTGTGAATCTGGTGGTGTTCTTCCCGCTTATCCAGATGTGTAATATATATATATATATATATATATATATATATATATATATACACACACACACACACACACACAATTATATATATTTATATATATATAAACAGTGTTTATATCTAGGGTATAAAAGAGCCTGAAAGAGGTCAAACCGACATGATGACAAAGGTCACTTTCAATTTGAAGCAAGTCATCGAAATGAATTTAAAAACAAGGCATGTGTAAAAGTATATTTTAACCAAATCAATTCTTAATGGGAAGCCCCGACCCTTTAATGGGAATACAAATAGTAACACCGTGACTCAAACAGGGATTTATTTTTCTAAAAAAAAAAAGGTACTAAAGCAGCATCGTACGATAAACATTTAAACCTCACAACCTCAGAAATACAGGTTTTTTTATTCATGCTTCTAACTTTTTTAAATATAATTCATCAAACTCAAGTAAACGCCGCTCCACGTCCGTCGCAGTGACTTCTGGGTAAAGTTGAATTATTTACTGCTTCACTTCTTCCGACGAGGCCGGAGAGCTTTAAGTTGCACGAACCAAAACCCTTTAGTACAAAGTCTTCTGTCGAATCCCTTTCCCTTCTTTCTAATGTATGTTCCTGTCTTAAGAGAGGAAGACGAAGGAAAGGAGGGACGTGCTCTCTTGTTTCCAGCTCCTGCTCATCCTCTCCCTTCCTCTGTTTCTGACCCTCCCTCCCTCTGATTTGAAATCCCCCATTTTGCAAATCTCTGCCTTTATCACGTTGCCGTCAAATGATCACTTTGCCCTTTTTTCGTCTTTTCTTTAAAGATCATTTTTATCAGCTGTTCATCTCTCCGTCTCTCTCTTTCGGCTACATTGTATCTCATACCCTCCATTCTCTCTCCTCTACGTGTGTGTGTGTGTGTGTCTTTTCTCTCTCTCTCACAAACTCACACACACACACACACACACACACACACACACACACACACACACACACAACTAGGAATGACATCATCTTTTTACTCCACAGCCAATCGGATGCCAGCACATGGAGCTCTGCCTTCAGAAAATCAGGAAAATAAATAAATAAACGTGTTAAAACTAGATTGACAATAACAAGGGCCAAACATTTCAACAGTTAAGAGCATAGTAAAATACACATTTAAAAAAAGATGGAGCAGTAAAAAACACAATAAACCAAATAATGAAAATAAATAAATAAAAACAGATAAAAAGCAGGTCATAGAGCATGTGTTCAACCAAATGTCAGTGTAAACAGGGTTTCTAAAAGACGATACTGAATCAGCAAAACATAGAGGTGCAGGCAGAGCATTACAAAGCTTAGGAGCTACTGCCTCAAAAGCTCGGTCACCACGTGTCTTAAAGCGAATGTGTGGGATGGACAGAAGGTTTAACTGGTTGAACCTGAATAAGGGTGAAGTAGTTCAGCCACATATGAAGGAGCCTGGCCGTGTAGTGCTCTGTATGTGAGGTGAGGATTTTAAATTGGATCCTATGCTCTACTGGGACCAGTAAAGAGACCTGAGAATGGGGGTGATATGAGACCGTTTATTTGTCCTCGTCAGTACTCTGGCAGCAGCATTTTGGATTATCTGCAACCGGTTAATCGCAGATTTGGTGAGTGTGGAGAAAAGTGCGTTGCTGTAATCAATACGAGAAGAGATAAAAGCGTGTATGATCATCTCTAATTCAGTCGTAGATAAAACAGATCTCAGTTTGGTAATGTTTCTTAGGTGGAAGAAACAAGATCGAGACAGCTGCTTCACATCAGGGTCAAACGACAAGGATTTATCAAATATTACCACGGGTTTATACAGGTGGACAGCAGAGGAGAGTGGACCAATGCTCTGCTTGATCGTAGGGACAGCATCATCAGGTGCAATAACTAGAACCTCCGTCTTATTATTATTTAGTTGTAAGCAATTTACTGCTGTGCAGTCCTTAATAGCATTTACATCAGTGGTCACCAATCTTTTTAAGCCCAAGATCCGTGACCTCTGCCTCGGTGACAGGAAAGATCTACCTATTGATGCGTTGAGAGAAAAAGACTGTCCGGACTGTACTTACAGCGTGAGGCTTTTTATTTGGCCTAATTGTAATGAATGAAAGCAAACACTTTGGTCCAGCTTTCAATTTGATGTGACCAAGAACACACTAAATTACTTAATTTTAGTGCAACATGAAAAGAAAATTATTTGTTAACCGCACACCATATGAACAAGAAAAAACACATTTGCAATGAGCAGGCTGGATGAACTACCAATATTAACTGTTGTATTTATCAACTGTTGTATTTATCAACTGTTTGAATTGAAGCATAATTTTAGCAAAATGTTAGAAATTATCTATTTGAAAAATACAAAATCATTTCAGTTTTTACTTTGTAAAAAATCTGAATTGGTAAAGTTAAGATATTTTTATTCGGATGTGGTCAGAAATGTCCTGAACACAAATATTAGTCAGATATAATTGCATTAATTATCTTTCCATTAACCCTCAAATCAAATAATAAATACACTTCAAACACAATTGAGTTGTATTTTCTCTTTAACTCAATAGTTGAAGGTCACATGTTTTGCTTAATGTGAATATTATTTATTTATTTTGAAAACCGGATGCTGTGTCACGTGGATCTTTCCGCTAACTTTGTGAAAACCCTCGCTCGCTCCAGGTCTGGGTCGTTTGGATGTGTTTGCCGTGAATGTCAGTACATAGGTGCAGTGACATTTTAGTGTCTGCTGATTTGACTACGGAAATCCGAGTGTCTGCTGAGTTGACCGCAATTCGCTTTGACATGACTTTAATCAGTCTGGAGTTGCTTTCACGCTGCCTGTGGAGTCCATCAAGTGTGCTCACGTCTCTTTAGTTGCATGCCCTTATAAGGAGCTGGCGGGGCGTTTCTGTATGCAAATCCAGGTGCACGAGAAATCCTCATCGGGGAGCACAGCTGAGAACGCTTTGGCTGCGTAATTTAAAAAACCTGATATAGGCCTGTAGTTCAAGGGCAAAGCAGGATCTAAGTTAGTTTTTTTTATAACGGCTAGATAGTGGCATGTTTGAAATAGGAGGGGACACTTCCTGTAGACAACAAGGAATTAAAAAACATTGTTATAGCAGGACCAATAATTAGCAGGATTTTCTAAAATAGAGAAAATGGTAAAATATCCAGAGAGCAAGACGATGGTTTTGATTTATTAATTAAGTCCATTAGCTCTTGTAGGCTGATCGTAAAACCGTAGGAGATTAAGAGGAGCTACAGTTGGGTGAACAAATCCCAGGAGCAATACCAGACCTAATCGCCATTACCTTATCAATGAAATAGGTAAGGGACTTATTACACTCATCAGTAGAAAAGCAAGGCAATATAGCGAAACAATGGTGTTAAGTTTGAAAAGTACGCAGTTCTAGCTTCCTTCACTACAAGATTAAAATAAACTGAGGTATTTAAGATATGTGTGATGCGCTTCCAGCTCAGTGGCTTTTCATAGCCACTCTGTCCTGCGACACTTCTGTCTTAAGGAGTAGACCGCATCTGTCATCCATGGAGAAGTGTTGTTTGCAGTTCTAGTCCTTTTCTTAACAGAGAGATCAAAGAAAATACATTTGTGATCACTGATCAGTAGGTCCTCACAACGGACATGATCAATATCTAGACCCAGAGAGAACACAATGTCCAAGGTGTGACCACCTCTGTGAGTGGAGCCAGAAACATGCTGTGTGAAATTAAAAGATTCAGTAATGTTCAGGAACTCCGTGGCTACACAGTTTGTGGCATCACTGACATGCAGATTAAAAATCACCAACCAGTATCACTTTATCTAGCTTGATAATAGAGGTCAGGAAGTCTGTGAACTCTGGTAAAAACTAACCAACTGGACCAGGATGTCGATAAATTAAAACACAATAAAACGGCTTTAGCTGACCGACTTTAGTCAGCTGGAGTTAAAAAGTAGTAAAAGGTTCTGTGCTCCCCATTTGGCAGGAAAAGAGATTCTTCCAGACCACGGCAAGACCTCCACCGCGGCCTGTCAAGCGCGGAGTCCCAATAAAAGAACAGTTCTCAGAGCAAAGTTCATTTAGATGGAAGAAATTCCATTTCCCGTTGCCAGGTTTCAGTCAGAAATAGGAACGACTTGTTACGACATTGAACATTTGGGTGGACGCCATCGGGGCAAAAAAAGGCAGAACGTTTCTAAAAAAGATTAAAGTTGTCAATAAAAAAAACACATTTCACACTGCGCAGGTGGAGCCACGAATGGAGACTCAGCAAGTGGCTGAAACGGCCCATGCCGCGGTTGTGTGGGGGGATAGGTCCACTGATAAAGACCCATCTACCAAGGACCTCAAGGGAGTCCAGGAGAATGCTGAATTCCTGTTTCAGTAATTCAGAGGACTGGTTGGAAATGTCATTGTATCCCACATGCACGACCACGTCCTGGACAATTGGGTGTTTGGCCAGGATACTGGGAAACTTTTCAAGTATTTCAGTTACCTTTGCGCCCGGAAAACTAAAAGTAGCTGCCGCTTTTCTCCTCACGATCGAGTCCCCAATGATGAGCGTAGTGGGAGAGGGAGGAATCGGAGGAGAGAACTTTATCTGCGACGGTGGAGAGGATGCAGAAGGACGGACGGAGCTGGCGGCTGGAGCGCTCTTTGGTGCCGGTGTGAATTGAGGAATGGAGCGGCAGGGGAGTGCAGGAGGGGGGGAGCACCTCCCTCTCCTGCTGCGAGCAACGATCAGGGACCATGGCTACTGATGGTGTGGAGATGAGCTGACCAGGGCTTCAGGCTTAGCCTAGAGTTGTATCCAGGAATCCCCGTGGACGGTGACCAGAGGAGCATCAGCAGCAGCTGGACAGCGAGCAGCAACACCGGACAAAGAAGGCGAGGCAGTCCCTGCGGCCATAGCAGCGGGACAAGGAGCAGTGGAATCAGGCACTCGGGCACAAGTTGTGTCGGCTTGTGTTGATCCGAAGATGATGGTATCCATTAACTGCTCGGCTCTTTGGATCTGGAACAGCGTAGAGATTCTCTCCTCCAGCTCTCAGATTTTATCGCCCAGGCGGGAGCAGCTGGCACAGTTTGATGGAGAGGTGAGTGGAACCATAGAAGTCTTGAGTCCGGTGCTAAAAGCTTACGGTTAGCTAAGTTAAGCTAGCATGCTAGCTAACTCTCGCTGAGGTGGCCAGTAGACGTTTGCTCGTGGATTTTTGTTAACCTTCTCTTATGTTTGTTTTGTTTTCTTGAATACACCTTTGCTGTATGATCTACATGGAGTGAGTGCAGTAGCAGAAGTAGTAGCAGCCGTAGTAAGACCAGGAGCGAGCATGTCAAAGTCCTGGTAGAGAGATAGATAGAGAGAGAGACAGGTAGATAGATACGTAAATAGATAGATAGAGAGAGAGAGAGAGAGAGAGATAGATAGAGAGACAGGTAGGTGGTCTGCGAGAGCAGGGGTTCTTAACCTTTTTGACCTTGGGGCCCAACTTTTGAAGTACAAAGTGCCCCGGGGCCCATTCAAATATTAATACTGTATTTATTAAGTAATTGATCACACTCTTGGTTTAACTTGTATTGAATAACTAAATCAAATATACCTACAGTTTACCGAGCAAAAACCGTGTCAAATAAATGACATGATACAATGTGATCATCACAAAGACATTTATTGATCATGTGTATGTAAACCTGAACAGACAACAAGTCATGGAACAAATCAAGCTAATACAATAACTAATTTAAAGGCTCAAGTCAGGCGTAACCCGTTAAGCTCCATGGCATTTTTTTAGGATTTAGCTCGAAATAGCATACCCAAACTAAAAAGGGTGTATCCCTGCAACCACAAGGGCTATTTGAATAATTTTGGTGTTATAATAAAGGCAACCCTTGTGAGCTTTTGGTCAGATGTGTAAATATTAGTATATATGTTGCTGGCTAAGAGTAAATAAAGATTGAAACACAGAAAAAATTGAAGTTTCGGGTCCGCCTATAAAAAAAAGCACTTTCAGGATGATTATCTCCTTGAAATGATGCTTCACTAAGCCCTGAAGCTCTCCCAAATCATAGCACAATATGTGAACAGTCTCTCTGCACTGTTTTCACTTGAAAAAGTGAAGCAGAACAAAGTCAGAGACGTAAAGTACAGAGAGAATTCAGGCGAGGTTTCCAAAATTTGCATTTGGGCACATTTGCGCATATTTTCGCGCATCTGTGACATTTGTAGCAAACCTTATATTTCACTTGTATATGACTTATGGTTTTCAATAAACTTGCATTAGTGGGAATTTACTGAGGGAAATGCATTTTTTCTTTTAATTGCTATTTTCTCAAATAAAAAATAAAAATTGCTGACAGCGATTTATGTTGCAGTGTTCTTTGGTTCATATCTCGGTGATGCTTTGCAGCACAGGGATTTGGTGAATAGATTTGGAATCTGTGTGGAATTGTCTTGCTTTTTGCCAATTGGTTTCTTATGATAGCACCAAGCTACGGGATGAAATGTCTGACTAATTATTGTAGCCCAGGTTCTCTTGTTTAATTTGATGTGTAGCATCAATATATTTGTTCATGATTATTGTAATGTTTTACACAGTTTAACTAAAATGTCTAAAAAAGGACCTATATAGGTTCATTCGGGGCTTAAATGACAACAATAACTAATAATAAACTAATAATTCGATTTTTCAACAAAAACAAGGGAGACTCTCAAAGAAACTGAGAAAAAAATGAAAATTTGATAAATAATATGTGGTAATAAAATAAATACACTGCACAATTATTAGGAAAGTAGTTTTTTTGAGGATTAATTGTATTATTGAACAACTACAGTGCTCTTGGTCAATCCAAAATGTTAATACACCTTAAACCTGAATATTTAAGACAGTAAAAGTGAGGTTTTTACATATCTGTGTGTTCTCAATTATTGGGCAACTATTAGTGTGCAGACAAGTGTGCACACAAAATAATAATCTTCAAATTAAATTAACAGCAAATAACATTTAAATGAAGTGCAAATTAAAATATAGCCTTATGATGTAAATGATATGCTTCAGCAGTCTTCATGTTTGTAGAACCAGAAGTTGCTCTTCATATCTGTGACAGCTGGCTTTCACAGCACATTTGGAGTTGCAAGTCAGTGACAGGCAGACCTTTTCTGCATCTGTAGTACACTGTCCTATATCTGGAAAAATCCCACCGGCTTTCCCACGAGCGTTGGATGTTTTGTCTCTAGATACCGCTTTAGCTGTGACGCCTTCAGTGCTGCATTAGCTAGCGAGGCTAGCGTTAGCCCTCACTCCACACAGGCTCAAGGCTCCGCCTCGTTACCTCCGTTCACAAAGCTCTACTTCGTGAAGTCAGGATCATACTTGCACAAACATTTAGACATTTGGGGGAGGGGGGGGGACTACATCATCCCCTTGCCCTGCTGTCAAAGACCCTAATAAACATGAACACAGACACACACACACACTTCTGAAAGAAATATAGCAAGGCTAACTATGAGAAAGAAACATGAAGAGAAAGTTCGGACCTCGTTTAGTGAAGCTGCAACGGGTTAATTCAATTGCCCCCCGGGACACCACGCACACTAATTTGCATGGCCTCATGTACGTGTGTGTGTGTGTGTGGCTACTGTTCACAGCTAATCATTTCTGCCAGGCTAATTAAAAGGAGTCAGCTGACTAAAGCCCCTGTAGCTTTGTCTCTCTCTCTGTGTGTGTGTGTGTGTGTGTGTGTGTGTGTGTGTGTGTGTGTGTATATATATATATATATATATATATATATATATATATATATATATATATATATATATATATATATATATATACACACACACACACACACACACATATACATATATATATATATATATATATATATATATATATATATATATATATATATATATATACACACACACACACACACACGCACACACACACACACTGTGTCTCGGTCCTTCTTTGCCCGACTTTCACCACATAGTCCATCCAGAGATGTTGAAAGCTAACATTATAAATATAATGTCTCCTATCATCAGGGACTAGTGTAGGGTACAAACTCTGTGTGTGTGTGTGTGTGTGTGTCTGTGTCTGTAGGACAAGACAGGAATTCCTGCTATTTAAACCAGCCCTTCCCTTTCCGCATACACAGAGACAGATTCAAGCCCAGAGGAGCTTTAAAAAAAACATGAAAAAACAGGCCGTGAAAAAGTGGTATGCATCCCAGATATGCTGGTACGACACTCTCGGCCAATCGGCGACAAGCGTCTATGTTTTGAACTTGAACTGCGGATCCCAGAATGAAACACGGTGGTTAAACAAGCGGATGAAAGCATAGCCTTCACCTCCTCTTCCGGTGGAGAACGTTAAATAGAGACGAGTAGGTCCTGGTGAACGTTAAGGAACACCTCGGAGGGTCAGAAGAGTGAGATGAGACGGTGAGTCAGAGACGAGCAAAATAAATAAAACGTTGAGAGAGAGGAGCAGAGTCTTGAATGAAAAATGTAAACAAACAGACTGAAGGAAAGAGGGGGGGAAGGAGAGGTGAGGGAGAAAGTGGAAAGGCTTTGTTTTTCCTCAGAATGTAAGTTGTGTGTTTGTTTTTTTACAGACATTTATTTCCAAGGATAAGACAATGTTTTCTGATCTCCTAATGGAGCCTTGAAGACAACATGAACTGAAGACATAACTGTGTTGCGTCTTCATAACATTCCTCTGGTCGTATAGAAGTCTTTGCTTCATGTGTTAAAGCTGCATTCTCTACTGACCACCAGGGGGTGAATCCTATGGTTGTATAGAAGTCTGTCGTGAACATTATAAACATGAGTTTATGTCTCAATCTCTAGTTTTAAGTCTTCTTCAATACAGCATGATGTTCATTTAGTAAATTATGGTAATTTAGAGTCAGACAGACCAAAGCAGGGGATGCAAGGTGATTGACAGAGCGCTGGCACTAACGCAGCCGTATACGGGGTCTCTACATCACTCCTCCACACTCCTCTGTTGCAAAAAAAGCCAGGTATTACTCCACTACACCATCAAAAAACAACAACAAGATAATGTCCGTATGTATGGCCATATACTTCCTTCATTAAATAATGTGCAATATTATCCAGCAGAAGCCGAAAAACAGGGAAGATGAAGGTGATGCAGAGGGAGATAGCAGAGAGGATATGGGACAGAGATAAGAGGAGGCAGAAGAAGCAGAGCGGGAAATGGAGAGGGGAGTTCAACAGGGTTGTCATTTTACTGCCGCTGATGTAATCCCTAAAATTAGCAGCAGAGATAGAGCCCTGCGCTGCCCAACATATTGTTTTCTACACATGATGACATCAGCAGCATTTAAGAAGCCGAGCTGTCATCACACGTTAAAAACACCATCTATCAAAACTCTTTGCCAGATCATTTATTTAAAGTCTTCCTAAGGACTATGTACGTGGGGTGGTGAAGGCAGCCGGAGTTTAGCACTGGAGCGCCGCTGGGCTACCGGGGTTTTGTTGGTGGTTTTGAAAAGGCATCCCTTCAAGACGGCGCTGAGGGTTCAGAGCCTGAGTCAGCATTTGAGGAAGTAAACAAGCCGCTGATTGGCATGTTGTTGATGTGGTTCAGACACCGCCGGCTGATTGGATGAAAACATTTTAGGCCTTCTTATCTCACGGCAGAAGAATCATGGGAGGGTGAGTGAGTGAGCGAGCTAGTCAGTGAGCGAGTGAGCCAGTGAGTGAGTGAGCGAGCGAGCCAGTGAGCCAGTGAGTGAGTGAGTGAGGGAGTCAGTGAGCGAGTGAGTGAGTGAATGAGCGAGCACCTCTGTGTCTGTCCACGGTTAATCCGGCCTTCTTCTTTAAACTGTCATATTTGGTTTAGGATTCCTTGCAGCCCATCGGTTTGAGATCTGAACCTTTCTGGTTGATTCTGATCTTTTGAGCCTTTCCATATTTTTTGTAGCTGCAGAAGGTAGAAAAACATCCCGACATCCTTCCGTGGATTTCTGCAGGTACGTTCCAAAGCTGGAGTTTCGTTGTCCTCCTTGTGAGTTGTTTGGAGCCATAAAATTAAACTGACAACAAGGACAGTTAGTTAGATAATCTGGTGTGATAATAAATAACATTAATAACAACATCAAGATGATCATATATATATATATATATATAAATATATATATATATATATATATATATATGATCATCTTGATATATATGAATGAGACAAAAGGCGACAAAAGGTTTCCACTACGAAGCGCTCATCACTTTGTCGAGGTACTCAAGTTAAAACGATGCTACGTGTTCATCCAATGAGCATCCAATTAACCCTCGATGGATCCTTTCCTCCATGACGTCATCCTCCCTCGCTCTCCTGTCTTAACCCTGCCTCTCTCTCTCCGTCTGACCTTCCCACAACCCTGACCTTTTCCGCCCCATCCCTCCATCCCCATCCCATTACCTGTCAACCCCCATTATCTTCCAGTCTTTATTTCCCCTTCCCTTCCTCCTCCCTCAACTTCCTCTTCTCCGTTGGTCCTTCGGAGCCCTCTCACTCCTCCAGCACCATCTTTTGTTCATGCTTTGATTCAACCCGCCATCTCCTACTCTTCTTTTTCAAGCCCTCAGATCCTTCTTCTTGCTGCCCTCCTTCCTCTCCTCTTTGATAAAATGTTTTAAAAGGTTATTTTCATGGCGTCTCTGCTTCGGGGAAAGGTTAAACAGGAAAAAGAGGAGAGGAAATCTAGATCAAAATAAAGTGGCAGCGCCAAGTCAGGGTTTTCTTTCTTTACCTGCTGAGTCACATGAATGCTGAGTTTTTTTTTTCATTTTTTTCTTATGCCCGGTGAGACGAATAACAAGTAAAATCAACCATCCCACGAACTGAAAGGTGAAATAAGCTGCTGACCTTCATACATCTGCTAATCAATACCAATCTATGGATTTCATAACTCACTTTGTAGGCCATGATGTCATCATCCTGCTGCATTTCCTCCTCACCTCATCATTAATGTGAATCTCTGTCCACGAGTATAAGAACTGAAGTTCAAAAACATTCACAGTATTTGCATGACTGAAACTAGAAATAATCAATAAATATGCAATACAAACTAATAATTATAGCCTGTTGTGCAGTTGCACCATTTTCTGAGTGAAAACTGAGTTCCTTATTTCCTTCCTCCCCCCCATTTCTTCCTGGATCCTCATCCCTCCCTGGGGGCCCTGCTTGGTCTAGCAGTAGCAGAGCTGCTGGAGGCCCTTGGGTTTTTTAGCTGGCCCCACCTGCATTCTGATAGAATGAGACCAGATGAGCTCCGGAAGCGGACTCGCTGCATTAAAGCATCGCGGAGGCCTTTAAAACAGAGGCAGCCCAGAAGGTTGAGGCTCTGCAGAAGTCTCTCTGTTTAAATAAAATAAAAGAAGTACTAAAAAAAGCCAGACACTGGGAGAAAGTCACACGCAGATTTAAAAAAAAAAAACATGTACCCCAAATAAAAATGGAAATGAAGCCAGGAATATTATAGAAATGTTAACAACTCCGTTGCTCCACGATGCCAAGCAAAACTCCATAAAACCGCCCAACGGCAGTGAGCTCACTCCAACACAATAAGTGCAGGAAATTGACTTCTTTTTTTTCTCAACAGACCACCGCGGTGGCTGCAGCGCCACAGATTTCCCAACACACATGTTGGCTGTTTAACCAAACCGACCTAACCGTTTACAGTGTCCGGTAACACACACCGTCCCGAGGGCCGGGTCTGATTCACCAGAATTATCTGAAACAAAGCAAAAGCATTGTCCCATCCCCTTCCCATGACCTTAAAACCTGAGCAGAGATTTGAAAGATGATCATTTTTCCACTACTGGTTGACACCGGTATGACAAAGCATTTGCGTGAGTCAAACTAAATGATGAACGCAACCTTGAATCTCACTCGATTGTGGGCAGCGGTGACGGGACGGTAACTCCAGTAAAGTCACGGCACTAGCTCATCAGATGGAGCTGATGTGATACCACCGAACACGGAGTCATCGAGCTGAAAGCCTAAAAATAAACTTGCATCGCATGTATATGAGTAATAATGAATGTGACATGCAAATGTGAATATTTTTTAAATATATCACTACTCACTGTAACCGTGTCTTTGCGGTTGCAGCCCCCTAGACGGTGGAAAAGCATCCTCCTCCCACTTAGATCCTCAAGTCCAGACTCAAAACACATTTTTACCCACAAAGCGTTCGGTTTTTAAAACGTGTTTTATGAATGAATCTGATGGATTTATCATCAACAATAATGGGCTCAGCTGTCTGCTTGTTTAGTTAACACTTTAGGTGTGATTTGTTGCTTCCTGTGTGCAGAGATTTCCAGCATCTAAAAACACATCAAATACACACAGTAAAGTGGACAAGCGAGTGTAATTTTAGAAAAAAATCTCGCTTTCACAAACCTCCCCACAAAGCAGTTTCATGAGATGTTCTCTGCCGGCTGACTCTTTAAATTATTAATGTTTTCACACTTAACTCTCGTGTGTCTCAGGTCGGCCGGAGAGGGGAAACCAACGCTAAAGTGTTTGAAAGGGGGTGAAAAAACAGACAAAGAAACAGACGTCAGACGGTTTGACTTGTGAAACAGGAAGTTTGCCGACCACAGACGTTGCAAGAGACATGGTGTTTCTGGCGGTGCTTGAAAAACAGCAGAGAAGATGCCTCTTTACGCTCTGCACGTTCTCCACAAGCCAGTTGGATACGACTTCAGCTGCTTTGAGTGCAAGGGGGGGGGAGCAGCAACCCAGAGAGGCATCCGATGTCTTAATGAAGTGACTTTCTCTGTGTGTGCGTGTCTGTTTCTGTGCAATGCATGTGTGTGAGTCATTACTGAATCACGAAGGTCCGTCATAGTAGTGAGAGAAGGCACGAGATCTGGTGTCTCTCGCCCCGCTGGAAGAGGAATCGGGTTTCAGGATCAATGGGGGATCAATGGGAGATCAATGGCCACCAGTCATCGCGGAGAATACAATTAATACAAGGAATAAAATGATAGAATGCGGCCCGAGCCAATCAGCAGTTTGCACTTTTCTGCCTCTGAAGGTCCAGAACAACCTGCCCAGTGTTCCCACTCGGCGGTGTGATTTGCAGGTAGCATCTCTATTGTCCTTTGTTCTCGGCTCAGTTTTACATCGTCTTCCTATATTCATGCACCATTTTGTTGAAGTCGCTTCTTAATTCATAGCTTCAGAAACTTTCATTCACTCCAGAGCGAGCCATTAAGAGTGAGAGAGAGAGAGAGAGAGAGAAAGATGCACACCAGTGATAATGGATTACTGATGTGATTATGGTTCAATAAGGCCTCTGAACAACATCCTCTGATCCAATGCCAGAAAGACAGTTCCCTTTGTGTGTGTGTGTGTGTGTGTGTGTGTGTGTGTGTGTGTGTGTGTGTGTGTGTGTGTGTTTGTAGCCATTATCATTAGACCATCGCAAATGGGCGACCCCGTAAGAAAACATTGAAACAAGTAGAAAAGTAAAAGAAAGAGAGATCGCACTCGGTGTTTGTACAAAAACATTTCAGTGCTTTTACCTTTGACCTGCGAGTTCATTAAAAACAGAGAGAAGGAAGCGGCCAAAATGGTCAGTGAATCAAAGATTCCGCCTCCGACACGGACCTGTTTCTAAACAACAGGTGTCTGAACCAGAAGTGAGTCTCACACACACACTAGCTATTCAAGACAAAGGGACAGGCCTTAACATGGGGAAAGATTCATTTTGTAATGTGTTCTACCTGTTGACATAATCCTGAAGACCTTGGCAGAAACAGGGCAAGAGAAGTGAAAGAAACAGTCACGCAAACTGTGTGTGTGTGTGTGTGTGTGTGTGTGTGTGTGTGTGTGTGTGTGTGTGTGTGTGTGTGTGTGTGTGTGTGTGTGGTTAATCCTGCTTTCCAATCTTACTTATATTCAAGAACTAAAATGATTATCTATCTTTGACCTTCACACTGTTCCATATAGCTTTTGTCTGCTTCATCATGCTGCGCTAATGCATCCGAGTGGCTTCGCCTTTACATAATAAAACAGTCACACAAAAAAAAGATAATGTGGTGAGATTTGGTGATGCCGAAGGCGAGCAATGTAATTTAAAAAAGGTGGAACAATCACTGCCGAGCAACGACAGGGTCGGCAGAGGACGCGTTAAGTCCCTTTGTAACACCCAAGGGAGCGTTGTATGAGCTGTGTTTGTGTGCCTTTGTGACTGTGGTTGTGTGTGTGTGTGGTTGTGTGTGTGTGTGTGTGTGTGTGTGTGTGTGTGTGTGCCTATGTGACTGTGTGTGAGGCAAAGTGTGGCTTCCAGTGATTAGTCAAAACTGTAACTGACACAAGGCCGGCTCCAGTGATCCTATCAGAGGGAGGGAAACTCAACACACACACACAGTTTCGATTCTTTTCTCACACAGACTTTCTTCGAGTGGCCTTCAGAGAGACCGATATGTGTTTTCCCTATCAAATTTCCCCTTTCATTTACTTCTGGCATTTCATGTTCTCTGTGAAAACTCAAAAGACTTCGACAACTGTTCAATTCCGCTGGAAAACAAACATAAACTGTCAAAAGAAAATGCTTTTTTTCCCCAACGATAAATCTCCATCATATCTTCAAATCTCAAAGCAGACTTTGATCTCTGCACTGAGAGTAAAAGCACTACTCAAAGAAGACTTTGAGATAAGTTCGACAAACAGTTAATTTAAAGAACCTCTGTGAACCTCACGAAAAGTTTCCTCCTCGTTTAATCTAAAAGTGAGAGTAACAACGGCTCTCTTACCGTGTTGTAGCCGGCGGGTTGAGGCCCGTCTGTGATGAGTTCCCGTTCTCCCTGGGGGTTGACTCTCCTGAAGCGCCGCCTGGACCTCCGTTGGGAACCGTCCCTGTGCAGAAAACCGTCGTCCCCCTCGCTGCCGTTGTCCACCTGCAACACACAGTCAACACCCTCCTCAGAACGGAAGCTCCCACGGGATTCAAACCCGCAACCTTCGGGCGCGCAGGGACAGCTGGGGGGTCGATCCTTGCGGCTCGAAACCTGGGAGCATGGCTCAGAGCGGCTCCGTTTCAGCTGAGCAACCGCGTTTGGATTTGTAAATTCCAAGTTCTGGTTCCTGATTTCTGATTCCTGCTTCTTGTAATCCACCGTTTGGGTCTCGAGTCCCGTTGGGTTTCGAGAGTCCGGGTTGTGGTTCTCGGAGTCGGGGTCCCCTTCCTTTCTCTCACGCCCCGGCTCGCTTGCCGGCTCCTGGCTGAACATCCAGTTCCTCCAGAGCGCAGAGAGCCGGTGCCAGCGGAGAGCACTCATCCAGACGCGAGGAGGGGATCAGAACAACGCATACAAACAGGAAATACCACTGAGGGTGAGGGGGGACAATAAAGAGGGGGGGGGGAGGGGAATCTTCTGAACAAAAGATGAATAGAAGCGCTGCGTCCAAATTTTGAAGAAAGAAAAAAAAGCTTACAAATCCAGAGGGCTCCCAAAACATTACATCCTTTTTGAGGCGAGCATCCACAAGAAAAGAAAGCAGCAAATTAAAGGAGCAAACAAGTTAACAACGAGGCCCAAAAAAACAAAAACAAAAAGGTCGTCTCTATCGTCCTCTTCCGAGAGCCGGATAGTTGGTTCAGCTGCTCAACACGTTGCACACTGACGGACTGACTCACATGCTCTCTGAGACACGCGCTGAGCGCACACTGAGCACACAGTTTCCTCCAGGAAGCCGTAAATACACAAATATCCTCTTCGCCAGGCAGAAGAAGAAGTAGAAGAAGAAGAAAAAGTAGTAGAAGAAGAAGACGTAGAAAAAGGAGAAGAACAAAAAGTAGAAGAAGAACAAAAGGAAGTAGAAGAAGAAGAAGAACAAAAAGTAGAAGAAAACGAACAAAAGGAAGTGGAAGAAGAAGAAGAAGAAGAAGAAGAAGAAGGGGATCCATCTTGTCATTGCATGTAATGATATCAGAGTGCTCCTCTTTAAAACAAGTAGAATCAGCAGGTTTTACGTCCTGAAGCCGAGTTGAGGAAACAACTGAAAAATGGTAGTACTGTTCTGTTGTTCTGTCATTTCTTTTCACCGCTGCGTGATGTTCAGAGAGTCAATAGTCTCATTATGTCTCATTATGTCAGTGATTACAATATTAAAACAAATATATTGTTATATATATGTTGAGACTGGGAGGGGACCCACTTTGCTTTGAGTTTTATGAATTTGTCTTCTATTCTTTTTGTTTTTTACTTCTCTTAGAGTTGAATATTTTATGATTGTTAGTTTGAATATTGTTATTTTGTTTGCGAGAGAGCAGAAATACAATGAGATATTTCAACTCTGACACTCCCTGTTGTGTTCTTTTTTTCAGTGTTTCTGACAAAAAAAAGGAGTATTAGCTTTGCATTTTCACAAAACCCGCCTACATTACCCATAATGCAGCTCAGACACCGACAGTTCGGTTGGAGGTTTGGGTGTGTCATGCCAGAGGAGGCTAGACTGTGCTACATTACCCATAATGCAGCTCAACGTAGTTCACGTCTTCTCACTCGACAATCAGCTGAAGATGCCTCATGTCTAAATTGTTAATTGACACATTTTTAATGAGTGTGCTCTATGTTTCTGTTTGGTGGTGTTAGACTTTTTATTTTTATTATAAAAAAGGTGCACCTTCATCGCTCCCCTTACCCGGTTAGTTGTGAGACTCTCTTGCTCCTTCTGAACTTATTCCTCATCTTCATCGTCCAGCAAGGTCATGTTGCTTTGTATGAAAGAGTAGGTTTTTGTGTATAAATGCAACAGAAACTGATTCTATAAGTTGCTATTGTTTCCCCCCCCCCCCATCCCTCCAAGGCCACGTGTCCATCATTAGTGGCCTTCAAACAGACTCATGGTCGACCATGAGTTGCCTCCTGAGAGATGAGTAAAAGGGCTGAAATACTGAATGAATACTTCCTGTATTTCCCCACGTACATTAACACCTGCGGCACCGTGAAGAGACGAGGGTGACATCTCATCACACAGCGTTTGATGGAGACGGCAATTAGAAAGTTAAGTAAAACCCAGAGAGGGCAGATGGACCCAAAGATGCTCTGTCACCGCTGGAATTGGGACTCAATGCTGCTGCAACACAGAACAACTGTATCGTGGGTAGTTTAGCAGTAATGGACTCTCTCGACTGACTATCAAGGAGCGACTCCTCTGGTTGTATAGAAGTCTTTATAAATGGCTCTACTTCTCTCTTGATTTGTTCCCTCAGTAAACATTGTAAACATGAGTTTATGTCTCAATCTCTAGTTTCACGTCTTCTTCAATACACCATGATGTTCATTTAGTAAATGATGGTAATTTAGAGTCAAACAGACCATAAAGCTTTCGGGCGGGGCTACAAGGTGATTGACAGGTCAACGCCAGAGCCGTATACAGCGTCTCTACATCACTCTGCATTCCAAATATGCCAACTTTGGTTCATTGGATGCAAAAAAGAACAACACGGCAACGTCCGTAATCAAAGATGGCGAACTCAAGGCTTCATAACGGCGGTCCACGAACCAATGGGTGACAGCATGACGATGACTATGTTTACTTCTCAGAAACATTCTCTGCTTCTGACTGGAAACAAACCAACATCTATCCAGTGGCCGACAATGTCCGCCATTGAGACATCTGGCCTTTGTGACCGTCATAGAACATAACGTGACCATGTTTTCTGTCCATTTAAGTGTGTGTCAGTTTACATTCCTCTCTGCTTTATTCATTCAATCTCCTCTTCCCCACCACTTGCCTCCTTTCATTCCCACGACGCTCCACTCAAGACTCAAATACAAGCCCCGTCCCCGCCCTGTGAATGTCATCCCCCCCCACCCGTCCGTCCCGTGACCACAGTCACGGCGATGGCCTGCAAATTGCCCTCTCTCTCCTATTCCCATGGCCCTAATTAGCTGATTTGCTGCAATGCAGTGTGACTAAACACACGGCCCTCTGCTCCCGTGTGCTGACGGGTTCATGTGGAAGTTCTTCATCAAGTATTTCTTCATGGAGCCTGAAGGCGTCGTCTGTGATAAAAATCAGCAGTACTACGAGGTGTTCTTGTGGGTTTGGGGAAAAAGATGCACCCGATCTTCGTCTGCATGCACCAATTGGTCATTTGTATGAAGGGTCAGATGGTGAAACCACTCTTTAGCCTTGAAAGATCATGAACGGGTCTGTGTGGCTCTCTCAACGCGCTTTTAACCCTCTGAGGTAATTTTCTTGTTTTTTACATAATTTCTTAATTCACCTTTTTAAAGTCACTTGAATATGATACATACTCATGTGTTGTGTATTAACATTTGCAGAACAGTCTCAGCTCTCTATATAATGAGGCACCATTGTCCTAAGGCACAAGTGTAAAGAGGCCTACTAAAGAGATACTATGCCTTAAAGCTGAAAAATTGAAGCTACATTTTTGAAATTCTTCAAATCTCTAAATTACTCAATATAATATATATATATATATAAATAATACACATAATATATATATATATATATTATACTAAATATAAAAAATAATTATCCTGAGTAAGAAAAAAGAAAATTATTATTATCTACACTAAGAAAAGACATGATATATATATGTGTCTTTTCTTAGTGTAGATAATAATAATTTTCTTCTTTCTTACTCAGGATAATTATTTTTTATATTTAGTATATATTTAGAGAGAGAGAGAGAGAGAGAGAGTCTATTTTCTTACTGTAATTTATATTTGATATCTTATTTTCTATTACTTTGAATATTCTGACTGAAAGGTAATTCCCTTTCCTTCCAAAGCGTCTCGATGCTTCAGACCCACAGACCATTTAAACAGCTGGACAAGACGAGGATGAGCTTGGATATTAACAACAACAACAACAGCCTCTATGTAATCTAATTTCCTGCTTCTCAGACAAAAATGCTAAATGTTTGAAAACAGAAGTGCCCATGGGAGCAGACGAGAGAAAAACACCTCCTGTTGTCCCCGAGGCTCCGATCAGCTGATCCACTTTGTCTCTTCCACTCGGCCCTCATCCACCGACATCTCTCTCTTCACTCGTTCACGCAGCCAACCGGGGAAAGACCCTCTTTCTACTCAAAGGATCCTTTATTCCCCAGGAATAAACCACAGGCTCGTTGGCTCTCGTCCCGTAATACCCAAATACACTCACACTGTATCGCACAATCACACCTGGGAGATCTTCAGCACCCTCCAACCCCCTCTGAACGGACCCACGGGGGTAGTTTTTGGTATTAAGTGCCTTGAATAAAAGGGCATCTCGCTATTATAACACGTTTTCATTGCAGGAACCTTCCAGGAAAAAGATGTTTTCCGATGTCTCTGGAACCATTGTGGTGGAGTTAGTAGTCCGCTGACCGGTCAACCAGTATTTATTGTAATATTTACTGATGTAAAAAAATAGTTGCAACTTCTGCTTTGGCACATCTCAGTCTTTACAGTCAAGCAACAGTTAAAAAGTCCCTGCTTTGTTATCTTATTTATTGATCTGTAACGGCCCTTTAGATGAGGTAGTTATACGAAAGAAGTGAAAGGGACTTTCTGATTTTAGTTGCTGCAGCTCTGTGTTTCCCGCCGTTATTTAGGGCGGGAAACAAACGTCATACTTTTGGCTGCATCCGCTTTGTACACTGCCAGACTGTGTACAAAGGTTGTTTTCAATGCATATGTGTGTATATAATTTGAGAGATGTTTGTAAGTTTACTGTACAAAAAGCTAAAAAAGGGATTAAAGAAGATGTATTTCTATTGTAGGATTAAATTACGGAATTCTTTATATATCGAAATTAATCATCTGATTTAATGGATAAGAATTTAGAATAGGAATATATAAGCGTTATGCTTCTACCTATACTTTTTCAGTCTTTCTGTTTTGTATATTAGATTGTGGCTTTACTGTTTTATTGTATTGCAGTGGCGGGCCGTGCATTTCCTACCTAGGCCTGCTGTCTGGTATCATATAGATAAATACGAGCATGACGGGTGCTGTTCGGTGCAAAAAGAAAACAATTATAAAATGTAATTATAAAATAGCTATAACTTTGTGATTCTGTTTAGGCCAGCAGAGAAGGCTTAGTATTAGATTGACTGAATAAAACACATACTACTAATATGAACCTGGTTGGTTCAATCGGTACAAAAACAAGAAGTCTACAAATGACAAATCAAGAATACATAGCCCGCCATTAAATATATGCTTTTCCCTAAAATGTATTTGCTTTTTTAACTGTTTAATTTACTCTATAAAGTCCGCGTGGTACCATGTTTACGTTTTGTTTATATTCATATCTTCGCGATAATACGGCACAGAAATATAGTTACAATATTACCGGAATCAGTAGACTTTCCACTTCTGCGGCCTTCTTCACACGAGACTTGTGCCTTAGAACAATGGTGCCTCGTTATATAGAGAGCTGAGATTGTTCTGCAAATTTTTATATACAACACATGGGTATATATCTTATGCAAGGTGAATTCAAGAAATGATGTAAAATCGAAAAAATGACCTCAGACCTCAGGGTGTTAAGCAATAATTGTAGATATAACAACAGTATTATCAACGCTACAGTGAAATACAATCAGTGGTGCAAAAAAAAAAGGCTCTGCAAGATGCACTATATTTGTCTTCTATTAAGCTGCAATGGAACAAATGCTTCCTGTAAATCTGGGGAGTTTTCCCAATGAAGAACCGCCTGCAGCACTAAATATAAAACACTGTGGTTGGATAATTAGTGTTAAAACACAAAGTGATAAATAGCACAAAAAAAGTGGCATTCACTCAAATAAAAATCTTTCACGTTATTGCCTCAGTTTAGAGTTAATAGAGCGACGGTCTGTCTAAGACAATAAGATTTCATCATCGTTCCACTGCAGCGATGGCAGTTATGCAACTCTCCACAGTCCCAGACGAGGGATTCTTTTTTATTAATGCACAAAAACTTTGCAGAGGACTTCCTGTGAGACGTGAGAGACCTTTGACCTCACTGATAATATGTAAAAATACAATCTGTTTTATATTCCTTCTTATATTCATACACTGCAAGCACAGGAAGAGATCGTTATCTATTATACATCACTTCTTAATTATATTCTTAGTGTAAAGTTTTTTTTTCCTGCTTTTATAATTATCATTAATATTATTGTATTATTATGTGTTTATGTTTTAATTCATCGCTATATGTATTATTTTGTATTAATGTATTCATTTGTTCATTGTTGTTGTTTTTATTGTGTCTGATTGGTTATATTGTTTTATATATTGTACTGTTTTATCAGCGTTTAAAATGAATTATGACTTGTGGAGGGACAATATAGCATGACAAATGCTATATATATGTAGCGCCCTGCTAATTAGTTTACATGCGTTTTGTTGTCATTTCTGTTAAACAGTACAGTTGCCTTTGTGTTCATGGGCCAAGAAGTATAGTTTAGAAAAGTAGCACCAACACCAGCAGATGACATGGCACCCCAAACCATCACTGACTGTGGAAAACGTGGATTATGTGTCTCTCCTCTCTTCCTCAAGACTCTGGTACCCTGGTGGAAGAGAGGAGAGACACACAATCCACGTTGCTTGAGGTCCAGTGTAAAGTTTCCACAGTCAGTGATGGTTTGGGGTGCCATGTCATCTGCTGGTGTTGGTCCACTGTGTTTTATGAGGTCCAAGGTCAACACAGCCGTATACCAGGAAGTTTTAGACCAACTTTATGGAGATGCAGATTTCATTTTCCAACAGGACTTGGCACCTGCACACAGTGCCAAAGCAACCAGTACCTGGTTTAAGGACCATGGTATCCCTGTTCTTAATTGGCCAGCAAACTCGCCCGACCTTAACCCCATAGAAAATCTATGGGGTATTGTGAAGAGGATGATGCGAAATGCCAGACCCAACAATGCAGAAGAGCTGAAGGCCACTATCAGAGCAACCTTGGCTCTCGTAACACCTGAACAGTGCCACAGACTGATCGACTCCATGCCACGCCGCATTGCTGCAGTAATTGAGGCAAAAGGAGCCCCAACTAAGTATTGAGTGCTGTACATGCTCATACGTTTCATGTTCATACTCTTCAGTTGGCCAAGATTTCTAAAAATCCTTTCTTTGTATTGGTCTTAAGTAATATTCTAATTTTCTGAGATGCTGAATTTGGAATTTTCCTTAGTTGTCAGTTATAATCATCAAAATTAAAATAAATAAATATTTGAAATATATCAGTCTCTGTGTAATGAATGAATATAATAGACAAGTTTCACCTTTTTGAATGGAATTAGCAAAATAAATCAACCTTTTGATGATATTCTAATTATATGACCAGCACCTGTATATATCGCTCTCTCACAAACCGTGAGTACTGACCATTTTTTGCCATGGTCGAGGATTTAAATGAGCGCCAACAAGCGCGCCTGGTACCATCGCACAGACTTTTAAATCCCGGGTATTATCTTGTTTTATTTTTATAATCTGTAGGTAACTGTTTTTGTGTTATAATACATGTTGACTGTGTTGTGTTCCATATGTTTGTGGTTGAAATGAATGGGTTAAAGTAATGTTATTTTCACTTAGAATATAAGGGTTTCAAAACAGGGCTATATAATTGCATGGGAGTTTGAGCTCACCCTACAGTATTTCTGTATTTTAAGAGAACCTGGCCTCTTTGCACTTTATAGTAAATTGAATTGGGCTCTTTCAGACGCATTCTTGGAATCTATATTTTGGTGGACCCTTTCCAATTCACCTCCCATGCAACAGGGTGTGAGGACCCTGACTGGAATTGAAATTGAGAAGGTGGGCTACATATACTTTTTACACTTTTAGATATTCTGCCAAGTGAAAGTGTTCCCAGTGCTTCCGGTCTGTGTGCTGGGTAAGAACCACTATGACTAATAATATGGGTTTGAGAACACCACAAGATCAATGGAAAGGATGATTTTGGAGGTAAACTTGCAAGCATCAAGGCTAAAAACAACCCATGATGCAACACTCCGTAGCAGCTGGTGCGTGTGTTTTTTATTATTACTTTTTCCCACTTTATTTGAAGACTTGAAACTTCATGCATAATTCAACCTCGCTTCTCAAGAGATATCATCGTATATATAATATACATGTCATTTCATTAGTGCATCTAGATTGCCCAGGCTTGAAAATTGCTACATAAGACATTTTTTTTTCTTTTTTTTCCTGTGGTGAAGCTCTGGCAACACATCCGGCCAGTGAGGCTCATTTGAATTTGTAGACAGAGTGTTGCAGCTGATAGAGCGAGGGGGAGGAAGAGGGAGAGAGATGAAAGAAGGGGGATGAAGCATGAACAAGAGAAAGAAAAACATGTGATACATACATCAAATAAAGACGAGTAAAACAGGGACTAACATCAAAGGACAGATGGGAAATGTGGCAGCATTAAAAAGGGTGGGGCTTGGGCGAGAGACAAAGACTCACCACAATCATGTCTGACGGCTCCAAAGTGATGCATTCACAGCCTCGTCTGCCCTCCAGCTGCTTTCCGAAACTGTGGAGAGAGGGACAACACAAGAAGCCAACGTTAAAGTAGAAAACAAAACCAGAAGGCACAGATTGGGACGATTGTCTCACACCAAAATCACTTCAGATGTGTGAGGTTTAAAGGTGAAAATGGTGCCAAGGGTTCATGCAGATACTGTGTGTCTTTATAGAAGTAGCATCTGCTAGCTTTATCGTGTGTTTACATGAAACTTAGGCCACTCATCCACCTCCTGTCCATGCGCCAATCATTAAACATTTGGCTGATCGCAAGTGAGTCAGGGGAAGGTGACACAGATTCAGGAGAGATGATACAACTGAAGACTCTGTTCAGATCCAGCCAATTGACAGTAAACATTTAACCCATTAAAGGATGGACTTTTTCCTCACATTGTGAAAGAAAACTATCTGAGGTTACATATTCATCAGTGGTCCTGAAGAGATTCTTTCATAAAAGCATTATTTACAAAGTATTTTATGAAGCAGTTTATTAGTATAATTTACTAAATGAACATCATGCTGTATTGAAGAAGACTTGAAACTAGAGATTGAAACATTGTAAACTCTTGTTTACAATGTTCACTGAGGGAATAAATCAAGATAGAAGTAGAGTCATTTTCTATAGACTTCTATACAACCAGAGGAGTCGCCCCCTGGTGGTCAGAAGAGATAATGCAGCTTTAAGACATCATAGACTTCTATAAAAACCAGAGGAGTCGCCCCTGGTGGTCAGTAGAGAGAACGCAGCTTTAAGACACTTCACTCAGCAGAACCAGAGGTCAGCTACAGGTGAGAGAGACTGGGATGTACAACTTGTCATCAGCCACTTTGTCTACAACTTGATTGCATTAGAAAAGAACAATAAACCAACCGTTTGCATTGAAGGCCTAACAACTTAGAGAAAAGAGAGTGCAGATCAATAAGCCTTCATGGTTGACACCTCACTATAACTGCAGAGTCCGCAGAGACTAAAAACATAATCAGCGCTCGACCAACTTTGATCCCCTCAAAAAAAATTGGGAGTTGGGAGTCTGAAATAGCATCAATAGTATTTATTTAGCCTCAGATCATCATCGATTGGACCGCAAAATGGTTCAAATGTAATAAAAATAAGTAATTTACAGAGATATTTAATCGTTATTTCTCTAAATTTGCTCAAGAATTCACATAAATAAAAAAGCAACAAATACATTAAAACGAGTTATTTTTGATCATCGCGAATCATCAGCTGGAGACAAACGTGTTTTACCACCGTTAGCAAGCTAACGTTAAGCGACACAAAATGGGTCATTTTCAAAGGAAAGAGTGATGTGGGAAACTATTTGTGCTTGTAAAAGCTTCAAAGCATGTGGTGAGAAAATACATTACACTTTTATTCATAATGGCAAGAAGTGATTGGTGAGGGTGAGCAGAACATTCATTTCGGGCAATACAGCTGATGGTGGTATGCCACATATTCATAGCCAGGTTTACATCTATATTATATTTGGGAACGTGGTCCTTTAGAGATCGTTTCCCATTCAGAAGTGGCCCTGAAGTTACAAAAAGGTTGAGCACTGCATCAGCAGCTGATTGATGTTGACATCCATCATTCAAATCAACAGGTACGACTGACCACAACCATCTCAGCCAGTCTCAGCGTCGTTACAACACCGTGTTCCCAGTTAGCAGCTTTTGTTTTGGACAATGCCACGCTGTGTCTAAGGGCCTCTCGGGGCTTCTCTGCAGTCGGCTGTCGAGTCCTCTGACGAGCAGGAGGAGAGCAGCTGACGGCGTGCCGAGACCACGAGGGTCCGTCTGCTGAACGAGGATTCTTCGTGAAAGGCTGACGAAGGTATTTTCCCACTTGGACCCAAACTATTACAATGATCAAATAAGACTAGGATATATCAATTAAGGGTACTTGATGTTTGTTGTTTTACATCAAGTTTCTTTAGGTTTTTTATTAACAGTTGGATGTGTCTCGGTGTCCCTCAGGAATATAGATGCTCGTAAAACTGGAAAGGTGAGGCCATAAAACATGAGTGTCCGGCAACATTATAGAGCACTCTGCAGGAAAAAGCCTCATTCTGAATATTACCCTGCAAAAAAAAGAACACAAACGATGTATTTTCACACCGCAAATAAAAGTATCAACGGGCTGAGTTGCACCTTTATTTATGAAATAAAGTAGGTAAAAACTTTTTTACTCCTTTCAAAATCGACAAAAGCAGCGCAGGCCAGATCTGATCCTTCGTTCTGTTCTCACCTTTCACAATAAAAGCCAGAGACACACAACATTCACAGGAGAGTATTTTGCATTTTTGTGCCGGTTACTCGTCATTGCAATTGATCTCTTTCAGCCTTTTTCTCCTCACAACCCCAGTTTGACGCTTGCAGAAGCAAAGCATTTTGGGTAGAATTCTAAACTAATTTAACAAAAGATGATTTGAAACATTTCTTCTATAAACAAAGAAAATGCTTCAAATTTGGAGATTTGAGAAGCCAGCACACACAAAAGAATTGCCGTATAATTTTCTGACGATAGTCAAATCTATTAATGTTCGTTATGTTTGTGCACAATTTGTGCAACAGAAGTAGTGAAGCTTCTCGTTCTCCAGTAATCAGCGTTGTTGAGGCTGCTTGTTTTAACTATGGAAGCGTGCTGAGCTGGGAGGAAGTCAACGTTCCCTCTCTGGTTCCCACACTCCTTCACTCCTGGTTTCCAGCTTTTTCAGTCAAGGCTCCTCCTTTTACCTCTTCACCTCCACTCGCCTTTTTCTTTCCCCCTTTCCGTTTGTTGCTTGCATGTTTCATCCGATGCCAATTGTAAATATTTCCTCCCCTTTAAGCTCTTTTTGATGTCTTCCACCTCCATCCCTCCCACTCCCATTCCCTTTCATGTATTCATCCTTTCCTTCCTGTTGTTCTTCCCTTGCCTTCTTCCTCATGTCCTGTCCACTTCTCACCCTTTTTCTAGTACTCATCTGGAGCTAGCAATGTTCTTTCCCTATGCTGTGAAAAGTGTGTGGTTGAAACATTTAGTTGTTAAATACCTGCAAATGTAGCTGCTGGCTAATTAGCTCGCTAACTCCACCTAGCTTGAACCCAGGGACAGTAAAAGCCATTATTTCTCTGTATTTAATTTTCTCATTTCAGTAATGTTTATAGCATTGAGAGAGAAAGAAGCACATTAGTTAACCTAGTAAAACCCAGGGAGAAACGAAAATGAGGCAAATGGGTTTTAACCATGAACCTTATCTGAGAAGTGAACGCAGTCGTTGTGACGTCAACCGCTAGTTTGTCGACTGATTTTAAGAAGGTATTTTGGCTGTCGCTATCTTGGTTTTTGCAACCAATGAACCGAAGTGACCATATTTGGACCTATTACAGACGGCGTACGTCTCCAGTAGAAACCTGTCAATCACCTTGTAGCCCCGCCCTCAAGCATACCCTGTTTCTGACTCTAAATGATTTACTAAATATACATCATGCTGGTTTGAAGAAGACTTGAGACTAGAGATTGATACATAAACTCATGTTTACAATGTTTACTGAGGGAATGAATCAAGAGAAAAGTAGATTCATCTTCTATAGACTTCTATACAACCAGAGGAGTCGCACACCCCAAGGAACTGTGTGTTTTTTGTCGTATCTTTGAGAATTAAACATCACATTTATTTAAATATTCTGAACTGGTTTGCTATAAATACCTTTTTAAAAAAAACATACATTTCACGCATCACAAAGCCCAGTGAGAGAATGAATACATTCTATATTCAGGAGCTCCCACCAGAACATGGACACCCCGGCGTGGTCTGTGGAGTTCCCAGGGAGGAATGCAGTCGGCTGGGGCTTGCAGCGCTCCCAGAACCCCGAGCCTGGCGGTCATCGCCGCTCTGGCAGATCTCTCCACACTCCAGTGAGGCGAGACGCATGGTCCCTGTCAGCGCTGCACAAAGCCTGCCAAACTCATCTCTTCACTCTGTGTGAGAGTGTGTGTGAGTGTGTGTGTGTGTGTGTCAGACAGATTGTGTGAGACAAACAGAGGAGACGTACAGCTTTCTACTTAGAAAGCTGCAGGAGGAGAAGCTGGAGTTTGCTGAATTGCACGTTTACTGTATTTGGACCTACTTTATGTGCAAAGATAAATAAAATTCCCCTCTTCCTGACCTCCTGCTTTACCCGCTGAAGTTGAAGAATCAACAATCTTGAGTCCACTCATAAGGGAGTGATCGAGTTTGTTCAAACCAAATAATGATCAAATAATGACTAAATGAAAACTTGCATAATCACGATATCATTATGTATTTCGTCATGATATGATTCCATTGAAAGAAGTTCAGTTATCAAATTGATTATTAATTATGGCCAAGCCCTACAGTATACAGTGTAGTGTGAATCATTATTATAGTAGACAGGTGTTACTATATCTAAGAACTTTAAAAAGTACAAAATACATTGGATGTATTTTTTTATTTTTTATAAACTCACTAAAACAATTGAGTCCTGGACAAAAACCCTCACAGCAACATTTTGTTGGATGAGCTGAGTTATGAGTTATTCTTTTTTTTTTTTTAAACGAGTCATTTTTCCCTGGCATGAGAAGCTCTTCTCACAGCACTGACGTCGTGCCTGAGTTGCCTTTCAGCAGGTGATGAGTTCTCGCCCCTCTTTTTCCTGCAGAAACAAGTTGTTGGCAGACGGGAGAACAGGTTCAGCTCCGGTCCAGAGACAGCTGCAGCTCCCCGGGGCAACAAACCACGACAGCCGGCACATAAGCTAAAGGCCCCCCACACACCCACACCCACACCCACACACACACACACACACACACACACACACGTGCACGCACGCACGCACGCACGCACGCACGCACGCACGCACACACTCTCAAGCCCTGATCTGTTGTCAAAAACCAGAGAAGTGACTGCGAGTGCAAAATACTAATAAAATAAAAACACACCAACAATAAAACACTATGAAATTAGAGCTTATATACATTTTAAACGATGAAAGCTTAGGACTTGGTTTCCGTGTAACTATGAGACATAAAATATAGAATCCAGAGTCAGGTTTGAGTAAGAATCCACATGTCTAAAGGCTTATCAGACGCAAAAGCATGGCACCGCGGTTCATAAAAATATGACAATTATTGTATCTTTTTGATCATGAGGTAAATAGTGTTTCTCATTTTACGTGCTTTTTTCCGAACGTCCAGCAATTTCTGCTTGTTACATGCAGGCAGTATTTTCAATGTAAACTACCGTCTTTACAGGAAACTACTTGGTTAGGTTCAGGCAAAAAAGATTGTGGTTTAGGTAAAACAAAAATATTGAAATTATGTGACAAATATCAACGATAACTTTTCTTTTGACACACAAAGACGTCTTTTTTTTTTACCCATCTACCTCCACCTCTACCCGCCCCGAGGGACTTTTTGCCGTCTCACACAAGATTTACCTTCGAGGGATATCTTGGTGTCTGTAGCCGTGTTTCCACTCAATTGTCAAGAATTTAAAATGTTCTAAACACAAATGCAATCTGTCCATTTGTTTGGTCAGACGTTGGCGCTATATAATAAGTGTGGCTGTAATCTGCCAGTAAAGGGAGTAGAAGATGAAAGAAGAAAAACAAGTGGCGTGTGTGATGGATGTTCAATGAGTCAAAACAAAGTTTGAGTTTTGGTCAAAAATTAAACCCAAAAACGGAGATCCGGGTCCATTTGGCAGCCATGTCTCCATGGTAGCGATGACCAACAGTAAAGGGAGAAAAACCACCGACCGCAGTATCACACACACACACACACACACACACACACACACACACACACACACACACACACACACACACACACACACACACACACCAGACTCAAAGGGATGACGTAGGAGTCGGTCATTCAGAAACATTACGACTCGTTTGCAAAACAGCAGCGTGATCGGTTGAGAGCCTCATTCAAGCCTCAGCACATCAGAGCAAAGCGAAGGTTTTAGTTTTAAAGTAGAGAAAGTAAAGCCAGATAACCGCTCCCACGTCACCGGACGCTCGATCCTGTCACGCCACTGCAGATTATCTGGCTGTAAAAACAGCTTGAGGTCACGGACGAAAAATGAGAAGCAATGCCAATGTTTGACTTGTGGCGCTTCCAGGAAGTCAAGTTCCAAACTAACCCAGCAGAGGGTCGGGGGTTCAGTAGCATTCGAATAATGAAACCAAATCATCAAACCCCAAAAATAAAAAATAAGTTGAGCTTTCGTCACAGAATGAGTCCTAAAACCTGGAGATTTCAGCATTTTTGCACTTCTTGTTCCCTCGTCTCAGAGTCAATGTGTTTTATTAAATGCTTTTCTAGTTGTTGAATGTCTGAAATAAGGTCTGTGTTTAACCGAAAAGGCGAAATGCCTGTACTTTCGTAGAATTGTTTACGTTGCGCTGTTAACAGGTTACACTTGGACAGGCGCGTCTCGCCGATTTTTACCGTTTTGCCAAAAGCCGATCTCCGTGAGATCTCCGTGAGGAAAGCAGGCTCATTGCAGCCACTAATATTGATACAATGGGATGGCCCACATATCTGCACAAATGTTTAGTTTTTCACATGTTGCACTTTATTGTTATTATCTTGAAATGATATTCGGTGCAAAACAGGTTAATTGTAGCCACAAATAAGCTATTTTTTTTGCCAAATATTAGTTATTTTTTGCACAGACAGAACTTTATTTGCACTGTTCTAACAAAGGGATTGGACATTTCATTTGTTTTTGTCTGATGGAGCAATCCGGTTTACTTGAAAGTGATTTCAATTTTCTTTATTCGAAAAAGCATGGATGGAGGAGTCACAAAAATGTCCGTAAATACCCGCCTGACGGTTGCTAAAAAGAGGCTTGATGAGACGACTAGACATCATTGTATCGGGGTGGTTGTTGTATTGTATTCATATACGACATATTTAAATGTGTCAAATAGACAAAACTTTTACTTCCAAGTTAAAGTTACTAAGATCTTCCTCACTACGGGGCCAGAACGTCCGAAAACCAGAACTTGAGTTTCACTTCCGGTTCCCTCATCTCAAAGTCACTGTTTTTTATATTTAATAATTCTTTAGATGTCTCTAATGACAACCATGGTGAACAAAAGCTTAAGAATTTTTTTCCCTACGCTATAAAATACCTGTCTTAAAAAAATAAGCTAAATCAATTAAAGTAAAGATAGCCTAATTATTTTCCACACATTGTTGATGAGGGGAGCCGCAGTAGATTAATTGATATAATTCAAAAATAATAGATCATAATACGAGGCCAAAGAGCTCCAACTATTGCGAACATACAATATGTGACATGCCACAAAGCCCACTGTAGCTTGTGTCCACATAAGGGTTTGGACTCCAGAGTTTCTCCTCCTCACTGCCCGCTAAACCTCTAACAGCGTACCAACCGCCCTCGACTAAAACATCTGAACCTGGAGCCAAGCTCCCGCCAGACGCTTTGATTTATTTTTACCGTTTAAGTGAAGGAAAAGTCTGATTCTCTTTAGGATACAATCCGTGTTGATTTCTTCGCACCAAAGCGCCGCGGGGGAATTCCTGGCTATGCAGCCGGTTAAAGTGACGGCAAGGCAGGAAGCGGAGCACGCTGGGGTGAGGAATGTGCAGAGAGAGAGAGATTTGAAAATTCCTGTTATGTGAAAATGCCTGTTTTTCTGCCACTGCACTAAAAGACGTGAACGAAAGAGAAACAAAGAAGCTGGAAGATCACTGACCACAAACAGGAGCTCCAGGCGTCGGCTTCTCTGGATTCTTTGTAAGCGAAGTGACATTCAGCATATTATCCACGAGTGGGAGAGGCTCAATATTCCAGGTTTTAGATCCGACTGTGTTTTTTATTTATTATCCAGAGTGTGAAAAACAGAGAGAAAAGTTTCATCAGGAGGCAAAAGTAGTGACTGTCAATCCTTTTGGTTCGTCTTTAACTCAGGAGGAGTGTGTGTGTTCCCTCCCACTCTACTCTGTCCGCTGGCTCGAGGGAGGGGTGTGTGTGTGTGTGTGTATGTGTATGTGTATGTGTATGTGTGTGTGTGTGTGTGTGTGTGTGTGTGTGTGTGTGTGTGTGTGTGTGTGTGTGTGTGTATGTGTGTGTGTGTGTGTGTGTGTGTGTGTATGTGTGTGTGTGTGGCCTGCTCATTTCCTGCCTGGATGTGCTTTTGGGCTCCAGGACCACATGGCCAGCCACTGTTATTGCCCTGAGGTTATTTCTACTTCACTATTCTTTCAGCTACAGTCAGTGCTTTGTGCCATTGTTGTTGTTGTCATTCGATAAACTGCGGCTCCCTTCAGCTCTAAACGTTACGGAGATATTCTATCCGGTTTTGGGCCACCTTCCTCTGGTAAAAGTCGTTTGACCTCGAAAGTCTCCAGAAAACTTTGAGCTGTCACACTGACATTCACGCCAGTGTATACATAGGTCGAGACTGTATCACAGGTGTAATTTCAGCTTCTTAGCCCTTTGGAAAAGGCCAGAAATAGGGCACGTTACTGAGATATTGTATCCGTTTTTGGACTTGGACACCCATCCTCGGGTAAAAGTCAGCGGATGAACTGTTCCTTCAAAACATCCGTCTTCGCGGCAAGAAACTGCATCAACTGCTGCAATACTTTATTTAATTAGTGGCCCTGTTTAACCGACGCTCTCATCAGACGTCACAAACAGTGGAAGAGGAGTTTGTTTGTTCATCATATTCTATTGTGCATTTTGACATTTAGATTTACGTCTTTTCAAACATACTCGGCAATAAACCCTTGTTCTGATTCTGAGGCGTCGAGATATTTTTCTCCTGAGAAGCACAATTAGTTGTTTTAGTTATTTTCTTTCATCGCACGGCTGGACCAGTTGAATAGGAATGAGTTCCCTTCTAGAAATAAAGGACTATATATCAAGTTAATTATGTAGATAATATGACAATATATACCAACACATGCAGAGAACACAAATACAGAACAAAAACAAGAAACGAGCGAGGAGAAATACGAGAAATATGTGCAAATACTAGAATCCAAAAAATAAAATGTTGATTAAGTGATATTTTATGTTCAAACTCTCTGGCGAGACTTTTGATCTTTTATGATCTGAAACAGGGTTTTTCTGCTCAGTGATGCTTCAACAGTGATTTCCACCTGGTCGGAAAAACAACGACAGCCGAGTGGAACAAAACGTTCTGCATCCATTCAGTCTTGTATTTGAGGTTTTCACAAAGAATTTGGGACTCAATTCCCTGAAAGCTGTGAGAGAACCTTACCAGTATGAACGTACACCGCAGATTAATTAGGAGATGGGAATCGAACACCATCAACTGGATTAGGTATTCACTTTAATGAAAAAAATTGTATTGGGATGTACCACATTTTGAGTCCAAAATACATCTCTACCAATCAGGTGTCAGTTTACATCCACGTCTGTTCAAAATGTGTTTTTTTTAATGAAGTCACAGAGACCTTTGACCTCAAAGTTATCATCAGTTCATCCTCAGGTTAAAGCGGACAAATGTGTCAAAATTTGAAGAAATTCCCTCCCTGAGATCTGCCGCTCATGAGAAAGAACCGGACGGAAAACCCCAAAGTATATTAAGATGAAAAGAAGAAGAAAAAGCGTGTGTTTTGGCACGTACAAGTACACACATACATTCCCCTCGCGTGTGTTTTTGTACGTTGCCTCATACATGTCGCCTGCGCTTCCATGTCGCAGATGAAAAAACAGACACACACAACCACACTCAACTTGACAAGAAAGAGTGGCTTTGTGTGCGACGTCAGACAGATCCCACCTACTGTGTGTGTGTGTGTGTGTGTGTGTGTGTGTGTGTGTGTGTGTGTGTGTGTGTGTGTGTGAGAGAGAGACATACCAGCACCTCGCCAGGTACATGTGCTCCTTGACGAAGACGGACCCAGAGAGCAGGATGTACCAGCAGGTCGCGATGCTGTCGGGGCTGGAAGGGAGAGAAAGAACACATTGGTCTTACTGGTCCTTCTTTTGCTCCAGATCGAGAATTAATGAACTTGTGACTTTTTATTTTCTACCTCCCTGCAATCTGCACTTTTTGATTAATTTGCTTTATTTAACAAGCTGCTGTAACAAGGAGGAGGAGGAGAAGGAAAATGAGGAGGAGGAGGATGAGGATGAGGATGAGGAGGAGGAGACGCTGCTGCTGCAGACAATCTCCTCCCTCCGGAGCTCCAGACTGGAGGTCCAAAGCTGCAGGTGAAGCCGGATCCGGGTCTGTCCACGGTGGACCGGTCTCTGCTGGATCTGGGTCTGGTCCACAGTGAACTGGTCTCTGCTGGAGTCTGAGCTGAAGTAGGTTCTGGTGGACCTGCATGATGTCATCTGGTTTCACCAGAATCCGACCCGGTGGCTCCGATGAGGAGCTTTAAGAAGAACTCTCTAGAACCAGACCATCTTTGCTCTGGTGGTCTGTTTACTGATGGAGGTCTATAGAGGACAAGGACTACACTGAGGACCAGGTCTAGAAGACCAGGACTAACCTGAGGTCTATAGAGGACCAGGACTAGACTACACAGTAACTTTAAAACTTAAGACCAGCCAGAAAGAACCAGGCAGGACTCTCAGGACTCTCAGGTCGCAGGACTCTCACGTCTGTTCAAAATGTTCTATGTGACACATTTGTGTGAAATTGTCATAATTAGCTTTTGAATTCTTGAGTTACGGTCAAAAAATATATTTTTTTTATGAAGTCACAGATCTGGACGGCTCACGTGGCCATCCAGATCATCCATTAACCCCCAAAACGTCGCACTAACTCACTTCTCCACAGGCCACGCGTGGAGGCAGTCAAGTCAAAGCCTCCGGTCATGAAGGTGCACACGGAGCGGGGAGCGTCTGGAGATCAGAGAAGACTCTGTGGCCCTCGTTTGATATTTATAGATATTTATAGATGCACTGAATTTATGAGCTTTTACGTCAAACTGCAAAGGGAATAAATCACTTCAGATTATTCATCTACAGGGTGACGCAGTTTGCCAGTTTTTTTTATTTTCTCAGGAAATAAATATGTATCAAATGTCTGGTGCTGGGAAATTGGTATTTTTGTCACACTAGTTCCTGGCAATTTTGTTGACAAATTGAAAAAAAAGTTACTTTATTATTGCATATATTGTGTCGTAAAAGCAGAAAGGTGCAGCATAATCATGTCGGGGTTTAAACATGTTAACTATTATTATGGTTTCACATTATGGGTTATGCATAGTGTGTGTGTGTGTGTGTGTGTGTGTGTGTGTGTGTGTGTGTGTGTGTGTGTGTGTGTGTGTGTGTGCGCCATGATAAAACATGGAGAAAGCATGTGAAGCCTCCCTCCAGCCCTCACGCTTCCTCCACATCATAAACCAACGCCTTTAAATTCCTTGTCTCTCCAACTTTCTTCAGTATATTGGCCTCTTGTTTCCTCCTCCGTCTCACTTGCAGCCACTTCCTACCTTCTCATCTCATCGTCTTCCCTCCCGTTCAGGAAATCTCAGGCCATTAAACAAAAAAAAGGGTTAATCTTGCGATATTCTGTATTTTTCTTAATATAAATAAATCTCATTAACATATTTTTGTTAAAAGAAATCAGCCTGATAGATCTTTTAAATCATATCAATGATTCTTTGCTCTCAAAACCCGACACACTGTTGTTGTTATTGTTGTTGTTTCCAGGAACAAAGTGTCAAACACTGGGAATAGACACGAGACGAGAGCAGCAGAACCCGGAGCGAGTACTTACTAGAACAGGATGTGGTTGGCCTCGTGGCGCTCGTACCTGGCCGAGGTGCACATCGACCTGAGACAGAGAGACAAAGATGTTCACTTTTACTTTCTGTTTCACACATCCCATAATACAGTTCTCGACAGTTTCTAACAGTCCATCACAAAAAGGCACCAAACTCGCTCCCACTTTTGGACGCCATCATTACTGTCGGTCAGCTCAGTGGCTGAGTTTATGTCTGCAGGCGCCCACATTACAGTTCCCTTCTTTTCTTTTATTATTTAAAGTGTTAATAATGTTGAAAAAAATTAATATTCCACCTTTTGGTAAGAATTGCAAGACTCCACGAGATGGAGTTTTTTTGGGGGCTCATGGGTGAAGTCAGCGGGATTGTAGACTAGTGTGTCCGAGTCTAATTTTACAGCAGCAGGTGTCTAACATGTTTATGGTCTGTTTGACTCTAAATGACCATAATTTACTAAATGAACATCATGCTGTATTGAAGAAGACTTGAAACTAGAGATTGAGACATAAACTCATGTTTACAATGTTTACTGAGGGAATACATTTAAGAGAGTAGTAGAGTAATGTTCTATAGACTTCTTTACAATCAGAGGAGTCGCCCCCTGGTGGTCATTAGAGATAATGCAGCTTTAACACATGAAGCGTAGACTTCTATACAACCAGAGAAGTCTCCCCCTGGTGGTCACCTGCTCAAATGAACCAAGAGCAAGAAAAAGAAAAAAACATTCCAGGACATCTCAGACATTGGACGTGCGAGCGTCTGAAAAGACACCTGCGGCTCCTTTTGACGCTAAAGCCGGGTAGAAAACCAACCTGGGGGCGAAAGAGGAATTTCACAAAGAACATTCAAAGCACTCCTAAAAACCTGTTTGTGTCAGGGTGCGCCACGAGAACAATGCAAGCAGAAAGTGGGCCTGAAGGCTAATAATCTACATTCATGTCAGGGAGCTGATGCCGTGATTGACAAATAGTCCGATAGCGGAAAAATACAAAACAGCAAAAACAAGAATAACACAGATTTTTGTAGTTTTTTGTTGAAAGACTCACCTCAGCTGATGTTCCCTGAGGTGAGAGAGGACGTCCATGTGGTAGAGATGACAGTAGATGGCGTGCAGGTCCTGCAAGGACAAAAAGACAGAAGGATGTCTGAGCGGTGCGCTTTTCAGAAACTAGAACAACATTTGTTTACGGACACGTTTGCTCAATCTTCAAAACGGCTGAGAGCTTTTTTTTAAAAAAAGCAATAAAAAGTGAAAGCTTTCACGCGATTGGCTCGTTGTTTAGAGTGCGCTGAGCGTCTCGGGCGCCACGCAAGTCACATCCCTTTGACAGGAGCCGCGCACGCCGCTGATCAGATCGACACCTCAAACCAGACGGGCCGGCGAGCCGGCTGCACGGCACTTATATTACGCACATGACAGCAGGGAGACACGCGCAGATACATCCACCCACAGACTTTTAATAGCACCTCCATCAAGGCCAGCTGTCAAAACATTACGAGGGTGTGTGTGTGTGTGTGTGTGTGTGTGTGTGTGTGTGTGTGTGTGTGTGTGTGTGTGTGTGTGTGTGTGTGTGTGTGTGTGTGTGTGTAGGGAACAGCTTCATGTAAGCATCGGTAGAATCAAACAAACAGCTACTGAGGCTTTAAACAGGTGGACTGGTATGGATGACTGCTTCAGCACGCACGCACAAACAAACACACACCAAGTCGGTGCAGAGATTAACACACAACTTCTTCTCCATTTTCTATTCTAGTCTCACCGACGCCACATGGTTTTATCGCCATAAACTAACCTCCACAATGCCGAGGAGGGATTGTAATCATCCGTGCAAGGCAAAGCAGCGCTACTATGTACCAAGAAATAAATCTGGTGAATCAGAAAATCCTCGGGAGGACAAATTCATATTTGGAACACCATTTCCTCCCTCCTGGTTTCGTTCCACTGGTTTAGTTGTATTTGTCGAACATTTGTGCAAAATACTGAGAGCCAGTCAAAACACTGTGTGTAACTTTAAGTCAAACGCCCTCAAATACAAACAGAAATATATTTGAATGAAGTAAGGACAGCAGATATGTCTTTAAAAAAAACTGAAAACATTTTAATGCAATGTGAAAAAGCTTGTTATAAAACACTGACGAGATGCAAACAAGACAGGAGACATTGATGGTGACGTCTTGACATCTTGTTCTTCTGCCTCCTCTCAGTCGACAAGCTTTTCGAAGAAAGTTAGGAGCAAATCTATGAAAAACACAAGATTTAAAGCGGTGCTTTTTGTGGAGAAACTAAATAATTACACGGCAAAATCGTGCAAGTGTAAGTCGACTGAGAACATCTCGTACATTTTGTTTTCCACATCCAACATGCTCTCGCTTCCGATTATTTGAGGCTTCCTCTTTGGCGGCCGAAAGGCTGGAATGTTGTCTCCCTGGGACGTTCCTATTTGTAGTTTTCGTGCAGGAATCAGGACGCCGCAGTAGGGCTGTGCGGTATGGGCAAAATTCATATCACGGTATTTTGTAAGATTCTGGCGGTTTCACGGTATATATTTTTTTAAACAAGTAAACACATTGATTCCATTAACAGCATCAGTCAACTAGACAGCAGTACTGTCAGCGAGCCGTGCATTGCCACAACAACAGCAGGCAGCAACATTGACTTTTTACAGTTTAATACTGGGGGCGCAGTGGAGCTACTTACGTCAGTGTAACTGAGTTCAGTCATGGTTCACACTTGTTATAAAATTACAGCGCCGAATTGCATGGTGGGTAGAGTTTGCACACAAAAAAAACAGGAAGAGACAGACCGGAAGACACGCCACACAAACAGCTGTTCGCCGCCCAACTTCCCAGCATTCAATTTGGCTGTGTAATTTTGAACCATAGGTGAACTAAGTTACCCTGACAGCTAAGTAGCTCCACTGCGGTATTAAACTGTAAAAAATAAATGTTCCCGCCGGCTGTTCTTGCGGATATGGCTTGTTGACGGCGCTGGTCGCTGACGGCACCGCTGTCTAGTTGACCGCCGCAACAACAGTTGTTACGTGTAATCACCGGTATGACGGTATATGAAAAATTCATACCGTATGGAAATCTGAAACCGGTATATACGGTTTGAACCGGTATACCGCACAGCCCTACGCCGTAGATATCACAGCTTCCTCATTTTGCACGATTTACCTATGGAAAGATCGGGTTAATCCTGCTTCACAGACTCCGCTAGTCTACATTTAGTCTCTGGTTCCTCCGTTCTAAAAGCAGGTTTGGCTCCTCAGTTGTGCTGGGAAAGTTCTCTCTTGGTCTCACTGGAATAAAGTAACCCCTTACTGCTCACCGTGGTGTGATTATAACACCGCAGGTTAAACTCTTCACGCCGTTCACAGCGTTGACTCGATATATATCTGGTAACTTTTGGTCAAAATGAGCCGACTAAGAGTCGTGACCTCTCCTTTCGGGTCCCGAGGCCGAGCGGCACGAGTAGAGCCCGGTTCCCTGCGGTGAGAGAGCGGATCTGTATCGACTTCAACTCCCAGTTAACTGGGTTAGTGAGCACAACAAACTGCTGCGGTCAGCACTCCTGTCATGCTGCTGAGCGTGCATGTGTGTGTGCATGTACATTAAGTGTGTGTATGTCAGGACATGCAGGTCTGAGGCGACTAGCTGGCATGGGGAGGGATCGGAGCCGAATATTAAACCCTGGTTGGTAGCTTGTTCCTGGGTTACATTTAATATTCTGCTTGATTCAAAAAGACATTTATTGGGTTTGAAGCCTTGCGTTCAGCATTTTGGCTATCGCCATCTTGGATTTTTGACTAAAGACGGGACACGATAAGGTGGGATACAGAAGATTTAAATGCCAAATGTCACAATATCAGTCAATTCATGTTCTGTTGTTCAACTGAAAATAAACATGCACAGTAACAGCTGATATAGTAAAAATATGGATGTATTCTACTGCATGACCCTTAAACAACAAACACCACTACTACCACTACCAATATCACTAGGCAAGGCAAGTTTATTTGTATAGCACATTTCAACAACAAGGCGATTCAAAATGCTTCACATAAAACCATTAAAAGCATCACCACATAATGCAGAGAAAAACGGATCCTAGGTGTTCTACAGCTCATATGACCTTGATATAAATACCAGACCCAGTTATTGTTGATCTCTCACGAATCCGCAACTCCTTGCCTTTAATAAAAAAAATATATATTGTTTTACTTATTTTCTGCATAAATATGATCAAAAGTCAGGAGTCTGAGCAAAAACTGACTCCTCGATTGCTCCCAGAGTTTTTTTTTTTGTTTTGTTTGTTTTTTTAAATTGTATTGTTCGGTGCCTTCCCATCATCCCCCAGAGTAATACTACACCTCTTTAGAAAGATTACGACCTAAATCATCTCAATCTGCAATACGAATAATCACAAGAAACACAAGCCTTGACATGTTTTGAAGCATTTTCAGTCCAAAAAACGTTTTTTTTTCGGTTCAGAAATAGAAAAATGACCTATTTTGACCTGAATCTTGGTTACACCATGAGCTAAGTGTACTTCAAATGACCGTTGACTGTCAGGTGCACGGTTCACAAAACTCTGGTTCTTGCTTCGCAGCCAGAGACTCCAATACTGATCACAGTGCTACTACTGTTACAGTGAAGGTACTTTGAGAGAAATCCGCCGTTGTTAGGGGTACTTTTTTTCAACGTTTCACGTTGTGTTGCTTGGTAGTTGACCTGTCTTGACTTGGACTTTGTTTGACTTTGTCTCTCTCTTCGTGCAGACAAGTAGGATGGTGACTGTTGCATGTGTCGCAAACGCTCCTCTGGTTGCAACTCTTTGAGAAGTGACCGGGCTTAAGGCAACCAAAGCACAGCCTTTCAGCTCGGACAAACTTGACTGTCTGAGACTGCTTCTTCCACAAACTTCCTGCATTTGAGCAACGTGTGCCCAGTCTTCTCGCAGAAAGTGCAGGTTTCCACAGTCTCTTCATTGGAGCTTGTAGTTAATGTCTTTGCTGTAAAACGTTGACATCTTTGTTGTTTGGGCTTTTCAATTTCAACTTGCTTCAGTGACTGCAATGATGTAACTGGGTTACAAGCAATTTTCGCTTCTCTTATCAGAAATTTCACAAACTGACTAAAGGAGGGGAAACTGCTACTTGCCTCTTCAACTTCTATGACTTTCCGATTCCATCTTGCAGTAAGCCAGTCGGGGAGCTTTAACAGTATTTTTCTGTTTTCAATGCAGTCGTTTAGAATCTCCAGGGTTTTGATGTGGACCATTGCGGCCTCCCAACTTCTGAGAAAATCAACGAACTCTCTGAGCTTAAAGCTCTCCTTAGCGCTGATCCTGGGCCATGCTTGGAGTTTTTCTCTGTATGCCATTGCAACCGTAAATGGGTTTCCACATCTTTCCTCCAAAATCTCCCATGCAGACACGCAGATTCAGTCCCAAGTAGGAAATAGTCATCCAGTGCACTCTTGGCTTGTCCACTTAGATATCTACGGAGGGAGTATATCTTCTCCTTCTCTTGAATATTCTTCTGGCCTATCAAAGTTTGGAAAGAAAGCTTCCAGTCACTGTAGTTTAATGGATCGCCACTGAATACTGATGGTTCAGGAACTGGGATTCTGCTGGCACTTAAAGCATCTGTCAGGACCTTAACAAGCTCTGTTGTGCTTTCACTCGTGGAGGTAGTAATGGCTTGAGGCAAAGGAAACACAGGCAGGGGCAGGTGTCCTGTGGTGCCTCGCAGCTGGTTACCTGCAACCAACCCATGGCCTAGGATGTCTTTTGGCTCTTGATTGTACACCTGCATTCTTGCTTGCGCTACACTGAGCTCTTTCCTGGCCTCCAAATGCTGTATTCTTCTCCGTCTTTCCTCAAGAGTTCCTTGTATAGCTGTGTGCTCTTCTTCCACTTTAGCTTTCATTTTAGCATCCTCCTCTTCTCTCTTTATTCTTCTATTCACCTCTTCTGCTTCTTGTTCTAAACGACGCTTTAGAGAAGCGACATCTTGAGCAGCAATCTTCCTTTTAGCCTCCGCTTCCAGGCGCTGTATTTCCAATTGTTCTCTTTCTTGTTCTTGCAACAATTCCAGAACAGCTTGGCTTGCAGCAGCGTCGGCGGCGGCTTCTTGATGTTTCACTGAAGACCTGTTTGAATGCTCTGAGGCGCCCTTTAAGATAGAGGCGGCAGTTCCGAAATCACTCACAGTTGAGTTCCAAAGAGAGCTTGAATCTGGCCAATCTTGTTCTTCTCCCTCTGGCATCTTCTCACTCAGACGACTCGAGGCTTTGGACACAATTAAGCTGGAAACCGCTACACACCGATCCACTCTTCGACGCATATCATGGTCTGGTGTTGTGACTCTGCGCAGCTCTTCATAAATACGCTGAACGTCTGCACAAAGGCCCCTGGTGTCGCCAATGATATCATGAAGCAGACTGTCTGCTAATGGCTCTGATGATTGTGACAATGGCTGCTTAGCAGATTTAACTTGTGTTCTCCATTTTTGGTAAATGTAGTTAAATCTTTGTTGTAGTGATTTAATTTTCTTGTCTGGCATTTCTTTGCCTTTCTCTGTTTGTTTACAGACTCGATCCCCACGTCTTAGCTTAGATACTTCCTCTGGTTGGGCTTCAGTGTCCCTGACTTGATCTTCAGGCAGCTCATTTTCACTATCCCTAACATCATCACCTACCTGGGTTGCCATTATCAAAGAGTCTTGAATAGTTTACATGTAAATTGCAAATAAAACTAGAACTCTGAAGTATAATAGATGTCAGATTAATTGCGAAAGTTTACCCAAATGTGTAAATATTTAAATATGTGTATCTGCAGTGTTTTAATATTTAAACTGAAAACCTTATCATTAGCTATGATTATCAACAGCAACAAAGTCAGTAATTCCCACCTAAGTAACTCAAAATGTATACAAGAAATATTGGTTCCCTTGAAACACTTAGAGAACTTAAACATCAAATGGAAAATAGCCTTCACTTGGGAAAACACCCTTTAAATTGGTAATAAAATAGAAGCTCCAAACAAAAAACTATGTAGCATACAACTTTAAGCCTTTAGCTTCTTAAAACTGGCGATACAGTAAATGGCAAGATTCAGTTAACTTGCTGAGAAAATAAGATACATTCACTACTCACACAACAGTCCTTCAGTTTTAGCATACACAAGACTTTAAGCAAACTTTTGTACAGCCCTCTTCTCAGCCCACTCTTATTAGTGGCCCAGTTCTTATGGTTCGCTTTAAAGCGCTTGTTCAATCAGTGTGTGTGCGTCTTCAACTGTGTGAAAGTGTGTGAAAGTGCATGATTCCGACTCATCTGCCAGTCCTTTGACGAACGTTCCAAGCACCGTAGCCACCACGTTGAGATTAGCTTGCTAGTCTTGAGACTTCTTGCTGCTTCATCCACTTGCGTTGACGAACAGTTCGAGTTTTCACTGTGACTCCCTCCCAAGCACAGTCAGACAGCAAATGGTTTCCGTTACGGGTTTTTAATGAACTCTTCTTCTCCACATCGAACCGTGAAAACTATGCAATACAAGGCATCCAAACACACACAACCCACGACGTTAGCTAGTCAGCAAACACAGCATTGACAACAAACATAGTGCAAGTACACAACAAACGGACACAATACCTCGTTGGCTGCATGCTCAAAAAAGGGAATCCTCTGAACCTCCTTTACCGTCCTTCATATTAGTTATCTTCACCTTGCTGAGATGTCTGTGTTTGCCGGTGTGAAAAGCGCGTGACGCTACCGAGACTTCACAGCACAGTGAGCACACCGGTATGGTGTGTTCAGGTACCCCTAGAAAATCCCGTGAGCTCTACCTTGCAGCTCAGCTGATGCTTCAAAATAAAAGTATTTTCTGCAGTCACCCAGTGATGCTATATACAAATACAAAATATACAAAAATGGAAAACCGTTACAAAATATTAAACCAACATAGTGGCAACAGTTACAGTTTTGTTACCTTAATCACGTTGTACCTACTAGGGGTGGGAAAGGAAAACTTTGTCAACATATTGTATCTAAGAAGATCAAGTTTCATCTCACTTCAATCATTTTTATTGCAGCAAAATGTGATTGTCAAGCAGACGAACTGACCAACATGTCATCAATGTTGTCATTCGATTTGGATGCGCCGAAGAGGTGGCGGGGCTTATCTCTGTGCAAGCAGTTTTCATTTACACCGTCCACGATGGAAATAACCACTCTTTCTGCTTTATAATTGTTGTGGAAATCCCAAAAACATCGGAATGTCAAACGCCCTCGTGTCTGGGTTTATAATATTATCCGTAGCCACACAGCTCGGTGGATGTCACATGAGGAAGTGTGTCTGAATGACGGCCACTTCCAGGGCTGCTAGAGGACCCGTAGCCAGTTTGATGCTTTTTCTAAAGTCTTTGAGCAGCGGCGTGTCCGCATGTTGCCCTGTATGTTGCGGAACAGCTGTGAGAGCAGCAGCACTACGAGTGACAGGAAGTCCAGACGGTTGATTTAAACGCGGACGGCGCATTTCTATAGAGGAAATTGTGAGGGCATTTGTTGCCCCTCTCCTAGTGATATCAGGGGCAAAATTACATTTCTTAGGGGCAGTTTTGCCCTTTGCCCTCGTGTATTTCCGACGCTGCCATAACCAATACTACTACCACTACTACTAATACCACCACTGCCACTACTACCACCAGTACTCCTACTATCACCACCACTACTACCAATACTACTACACACGCCCATGAAGACAGCTGTCCCCATCTAACATATTGATTAGCATGGTTAGCTCGTCAATAGACCCAGACAGGCAGAGAGCAGGATGTCCAAGGAGGAGATCTCTGCTTTGTCGTAATCGGCGGTCTCTCCCAGAGAGAGGACGGTAATGTGATCACGGCCCACGCCAGCCCTGATTTGGCTCAGACTGAGGGGTGTGGTAGCTGTGGTTTGGCTCCTGAGGGCCAACACAAGTGACACGCCCCCTTTAATGCAGTAGTGTCAATCAACACATCTATAGAGACACCGAGCATTGAAGACCCATCCACACCTTGATATCGACTTTTTCATTGACTGAAGGTGTCACAGAAGTGTTTCCTCAGAGCTGTGTGGTGGGCTGAACAACCAGCAGGGTCAAGAACCAACAGCTAAGTTTTTATAATTAAAAAAAAACAGATAATTAAGGCAATACATGTCCCATTTGTGAATGCACGTTTTGAAGCCTTGACTTCAGCATTTTGTCCGTTTCCATATTGGAGTTTTTAAATTGCAAATCTAGATAAAAATGTTTTTTTTAAATCAACAATAAATCGGGATAATCGGGAATATTGTCACATTTGCATCATCGGCAGGTGGTAGAACCAGGCGATCCTGACACTTACGTTACTTCAAGCACTTAGTCAAAATGTCTGTTTTAAGCTCACTGTTTTTTCCTGTAAATTATATTAAAAGAACTTTGACAGCATTGTGTTATAGTGCACATGCTGCGCTATGATTGGCCAGTCCACATTGGAGAGGTGGGACTTGTGATTGAGGGTGCTTCCACTCATAAATATTTGGATGTTTTTGCAGAAATTATCAAATTACTATACTTTAAATTGTATCACATTACAGTGACATGTGTGAGCATCAGAACAAAGATGCTGTGTCACTTTGTGTTGCAGCTGTTTGAAGTTTCACAATGGCTGTCAATCAAGAGACGAAGGTTGTTTCCCAAAAGACACTAAAGAGTCTAATCTGATCCTCAGAAGTGAGGCTGTCAGACTAAAAATAAGACAAATGTACAGTGTGTGTCTGTGTGTGTGTGTGTGTGTGTGTGTGTGTGTGTGTGTGTGTGTGTGCGCACGCTGATGGTCGGCATGTGTGTGTGACTCGTGTACCTGCAGTGCTGCTGCCACCTGCTGGCAGCAGCAAATTCTCAGTAAATACGATTTATTCCAGCAGATGCTGCTTATCTACCTAGTAACTTATCCAGGAACAGTTATTTAGACAGCAAGAACACATTGAAAAATAAAACGATTGTGATAAAATACATAACATAGAAAAGGAGACGTGACCACAGATCATTGTGTGTGTGTGTGTGTGTGTGTGTGTCAGTGTGTGTGCATGTATGCGTGCGTACGTGTGTTTCTAAGCACCTAGCCCCCCCTCACCTTGTGACAGGAGGCATTATGACATGCTGAAGTATTCCTGTTACTCACGCATTAACAAGCTGTGGCAGCGCACAACAAGCACAAAAGCGAATTGTTGCAGTACAGAGGTTGTCGTCCCACCCACCACATTTCTCCCTCGTTCCCATCAAGAGACGACCTTCAAGACAGAGCCCGTGATACACCGAGGAACTCCCACACACACCAGTGAGAGGTGAACACACTGTGCTGGAGGGGAGGAACATGAACTGGTTAAAGGAGAGAGCCGGGTCGGACCAAAACAACCTTGAGTTACTTTGAGAACTTAAATAAGGTCATAATAAATCAGAAGGTCTCCCTTTATATATAAATAGTAACAATGTGTAACTCTGTTTTGTCTTATATTGAATGATTGTTGTTGTTTTTTTTAAACTCACACTGTATTTTTCACGTATCTACCTGCATAGGGAGCTATGTTTGTTTTATTTTTTTTATCTCAATCCATAAAATGCTGGATCTTTTGACTTGTGTGCTACCTACCAACAACCATTCAAACAGCGACCACTATCAGCAGCGGATGGGCCAGAAAATAAAGCTCTCCAACAATTGTATACAAATATTGTACACTTTAAAGCAGTCTATTTCAAAACTGGGAATAAAAAGAGAAAGAAGAGGACATTTAACAAACCTTCCCACTGAATCTTTGTGAGAAATTGACTGTTCAGGAGGAACCAGGTCCTCTATGGAGAGTTCAAACTGCCCACGGCCGCTCACGCCTCCACCAGAATGTACGGTATGCCAGTCGAGTCCGTCAGCGACACAAGAGAGGAGATTGTAAACGGACGATACAACACGTCCATTCAGCGGCCTGTTCACGTTTATGTCACGTGGACCACCACTGTGTCAACAATGGGCTGATAACGAGCCGGTAACGGAGGCTGATAATTTTTCGAGCGTTAGTGGAGTATCTTCGGTCGAGGGCGGGCCGAACGCGACACTACTCAATACCACCGGGATTGCCACAAAGACCAGAGGATTTGATTCGATTTTGGAGAATTCTTCTTTTGTTTGAATTATGATTTTAAACTATAATTTCAATGTTTTGAGAGATGAAATTAAATCCATATGCGAGCCGAAAACGAAGCTGGCTGATAATTAAATATGATAATTTATCGTATATAAAAACATCGCGAAACACAATTATGTCATCTAAAATAATAAAAAAGAAAAGAAACATACTGAAAAAGAAATTCTGCATAGGTTTTGCACTGAAGTTCTTAAATAAAATGGTAAAATATTCCGTACTTTTCATTCGTCACGTATTTAATTCACACAAGAGTCATCAAAACCATGCGGTTGCTTCATAGAAAACATGCTATATTGTGATATTGTAAGTAGATTTTTATGGCGCTTATGACAGCTGTGATACTTATAGTTGGAGAAAAGCGACACATTTATTCTGGATTAATACAAAGTAAATCATGTTTGGAGTCCAGATAAAACCCATCAGCAGAAGACATCGTTGCTCACAGCTGCCGACCAGACGGCTAGAGTTGAAAGCTCAACGTGGAGCACGATATACGCAAATATCCCTAAAGCCTGGATGGTTTATAACCTACGAGGTCAGCTGTGATCCCGACAGGACGGTTATCCACACAACACAGAAGCTCCGTGACAATACGCCGCTCCACCGTGGATTTATCGGCTGGAATCAGTGTGAGGTTTCAAGTACACTTGCAGCACTTACATCTTTAAATCCCTCTCCTCTGGCTCTCAGGCTAGCCTCTTTTCCACTCAGCAAAGAAGTGATGTTTTTGAAAAAAAGAGGGGCTTGAAACTGCCTGCACAAAAAACTATTTTTAGCTCTCTTTTTTCTTCTCTCGCCACAATGTGATCCTGCAGAATCAAACACACATGAGTCTGATCATTTGGCAAAATAAAAAAAAAATCAAAGCTCACAGTATGACGCTAGCTAACGTCTGCCGAGTGGAAAACGCACGAAAAAAAACAAGCTGAAAACAAAAAGGAGGATGGGTTCATAAAAAATTTTAATAAATAAGAAGCCCAGTGACGACAGTCGTGGTGCCGGTGGTGGAGCGGGTTATGGAAACAGAGGGAAGGGAGGAGAAAAGAGAGAGGACTTTTTACTCGACTGCATTAAAAGCACCCGCCTGTCAAAACATGTGGTCGTTGAAGAAAATAACAGCCCTAAACACGGATAAACAGACGGCGAATATCCCCAAAATAGATGTGAATAGAGGGTACGAACACTTCATCTGCAGAAGATGTTGCTTTGATATGAGTGGAGACGAGTCTTTAAGATGAATCACCGCCTCCCCCGTGGAAAGGGGAAACTAATGCGTCGCTTTGCAGGCTCCGGACTGTAATCTGACTTCTGTAATGAGCTCCTTTACTCCGACGAGAGAAAAGCGAGTCCCTGAACGCACCACGCCAGCTGCCTTCCCTCCGCCCGCCAAACCAAACAGCCACACAGGCGCAAAGACGTTGCCACACAGAGATGGAAAATATGACCCTTTATGTAATCTTAGCTGCATGTTGGCATAGGAAGTTTTTTCTTCTTCGTTTTTTTTTCTGCCTGCAATGAACTTTCTGTGGCAGTGTATGAAAGTGTAGATTCACTTTTTAAGCTCTTTTTGTTTAAAGTGTGATATTTCACACGTAGCCGGGTTGTTTTAGACATCACCGGATCAAGACGTCGAGTGGTATATATATATATATATATGTATGTATGTGTATATATGTACGTATATATGTATGTATGTGTATATATGTACGTATGTATGTATGTATAATATATATATATATATATATATATATATATATATATATATATACACACACACACATATATGCCGTCTGGTGCAAACTAACGGAGCATCATGTTGTTGTTTTATTATTATTGTACAGTATAGGCGCAAGATAAACCCTAAATTGGTGGCAGTGGTGGGATAATTTTACACCCTAAGAGGCCGTTCACACCAAACGCGACTCTCAAAAACGCGTCGCTAGCAAAACCATTGTTTCCCTATGGTACGTGGTGTCTTTCATGCGCGCTTTTTAAATGCTGCGCACCACTTTTATTCTTCAGCCACGCTTCACTCATTTCCTCCTCTCCCCTTCACAATAAAAGCCCCAGAAACAGACACCAGAACACTGCTTCCTAGAGAACTGTTTAAATACACAATACAATAGCTTACACTATGTTAACACTCTGGGGTCATTTTCGTGATTTTACATAGGTTTTAAATTTCCCTTTTTGCATATGATACATACATGTGTTGTATATCAAAAATTACAGAACAATCTCAGCTATCTGTATAATGAGGCACCATTGTCCCAAGGCACAAGTGTAAAGAGAAAATATAACTAAAGCTGAAAAATGGAATCTTGATTTTGAAAATGTTTCATATTTGTTGTGAAAACATAACTTTACTCATGTGGTATATCGGTTTTGGTGATGGAAATTGGTTTACCAAAGGTCTTAGGTTCACAAAAGCAGTGGAATATATGAATAAAATGGTAGACATGTAAATAAATGTCAAAAACCAAATTTATTATTATATGGTGGGGATGATGAGCTGTGGCTGGCTTTGAGGCCTTCTATCGTGATGTGTTGGCAGGCAGACGGACAGGGAGACTGCTGCAGCTGCATGTTGTCCTCTGGACCCTCACAGCTCTGAATCCACTTTGTAAAATACATTAATACAAGTCAGTATGAGTTCACTGAAATAAAGTTAACGGTGATAGGGACAACAGTTGATTACCCACCGTTCATAGCTATAGTCAGCTATTTCCGTTAGCTCTCGCCGTGTTAGCAGCACCTAACGTGACATAAACACTACTGTAGTAACGATTAACGGAGATCCAACGCTACTAGGCGTACTAAGTTCACTGTAAGAAAGTTAACGGTGATAGAGACAACAGTTGAGTATGCACCGTTCAGTCGTAGACACGGAAGAGACATCCAACACGGCGCTATCTAGTGACGTGCTAACGCTACGAAGCTATCGTCAACAAACACACGTTAGTTATGGTCTTACAAACACATAATGGAGGTCCAACACGACTAGTCGTACTAAGTTCACTGTAAGAAAGTTAACAGTGATCGGGACAACAGTTGATTACTCACCGTTCAGTCTCACAGAAACGCTGTAGCCAGGTATCTGACCCGTTAGCTCCGGCTAGCTCCTTGTTAGCGAATCCTTCAGGCACTGAAGTTGCGCCGTCTGTCCCCTTCAATATAGCTTTGCTCAGGACTCTTTGCTTGGCATCTTCTGACTCACACTGAAGCTTTTCATGCGTCGTAAGACACGTCCATGTTTAGATGCTCAGACGCGGAAGTGGAAACCATATCCGCCAGATTTGAAACCATATCTCTGTGACGTATTATTACTAAGATCTAATTTTATTAAAAACTTAAACGTCTGCCCCGCTTCGAAGCGGGCCCCACCCCCCAAAGGGTTAAGGTTAGGTTAAGAAAAAAAACTTAACATACTGTGTTAAGTTTCAGAAAAGATTGGGAAATACGTAGGTTGTTGATCTTGTTGTTGATCTTCTCAATTTGTGCCTTCGTGACCTTTTTTCATTTTGGCTGCAGGCGCTAAATACTTTTTGTTTATATGATAATGTTCAACACTCATTTAAATGTTTCATCTGTACTGATTACACTTTATACTTCTCGCCCAAATTAGCAGTTGGGTTTTGCAACTTTCAAAGGCATCTTAAACACCCTCAACAGTAATTTCCCTTCCCTGTCATTACCATTTTGAAGTCGGCTATCATTTCCCGTTTCGCCCGACAGCAGCACCTTTGTTACAGGACCTCGTTTACTCGGCTTCCAGCATTACTTCATAGTTAATCTCAATTATTAAAACTGTACGTTTTGAGATTCCGACACTAAAGCGACTCAGCTTTTCATCACACGCGGTTTTAAAACCAATTTGTCTTTCATGCCCCCCCATCTCTGCTGGCCTCAGCAGTGCAGCAGCAGATGGACACACACACATACACACACACACACACACACACACACACACACACACACACACACACACACACACACACACACACACACACACACACGAGAGGTTTACGTTTGTTGAAAGCAGCAGAAGTTAAAAGAGACTAGGAGAGTCGGAGGGTGGGCTGCTGAGTTGAGGCCACACAAACAGAAATGTGCGATGAGCCGAGATATGGAGCAGATAGCGGATCTCTTTCACCAGTCTGTTCAGACCGGCAGCTGGGCTCCGCTTCTCACACGTTCGAATCCCAAAACAGGCGAGCAGCGTTTTGGTGTCTTACAGCTTGACTTTAAAATCCTGCTGCTGGTTTATAAAGCACTGAATGGTTTAGGGCCTAAGTATGTTTGTGATCTGCAGCTATCTTATGAACCACCCTGGCCCCTCAGGTCGTCTGAGACGGGTCTACTTTCTGTTCCAAGAGTCAGAACTAAACATGGAAAAGCAGCGTTCAGCTTTTCTGCTCCATAGATCTGGAACAAGGTTCCTGAAAGCTGCAGGTCTGCTGAGAACCTCAGCTCCTTTAAGTCCAGATGGAAGACTTTTCTGTTACCTTTAATTGATCCAGATTCAATTGCTGCATCTCACTATTGCATTTTATTTCTTAAACTGCACTGCAACTTTTATTAAATTTTTTCTCTGCATTATGTTTTGATGCTTTTAATGGTTTGATGTGAAGCACTTTTAATCGCCTTGTTGTTGAAATGTGCTATACAAATAAACTTGCCTTGCCTTACAGCTGGGCTTGTGGGCCTTTGGAAGATCCATTCTGTTTTTGGTTTGGTTGGGTGCATGGTTTCTTTGTTGGGGGAAGTACAGACAGCTAAATTTAACCGATGCAAATGTTAATGCTACATCCACGTTTTACAGCCCCGGGAAACAGGGACGTTCGAAAGCGCTGCCGAAAGCGTTTTAGATAGAAAACCTCAGCGGTAATTTTCTCATAGACTTCTATACAACCAGAGGAGTCATCCACAGATGGTCAGTAGAGAGTAGGGCTGTGCGGTATACCGGTTTCAGTTTCAGTTTTCCGTACGGTATGAATTTTTCATATACCGGCATACCGGTTGCCGCTGTTTGGCAGGCAACAACATTTAATGTTCACAGCTTGAAGCTGAAGGAGCAGCGGACCGAGCTACTTACGTCTCATGTTAACTCACTTGACTCATGGTTTGCAAGAAATGCCAAAATGCATGCTGGGTAAATGACACCGCCCACACAGGAAGACTTCTCTTGTGCAGGAAGAAGTATTTTCCTGTGCAGCTGAGTGGGCGGGCTTTACCCATCATGCATTTTGGCGATGTAATTTCTTTCAAACCATTAGTCCACTTCTATCCGTGAGACGTAAGTAGCTCAGACCGCTGTACACGTATCTGTGACTGAAAACATTAAATGTTGCTGCCTGCCTGCCTGCCTGCCGAAGAATGACAATAGTCGTTATGGCTGCGGATGCGCCACTAGTATCAAGGGATTCCCTGGGTCCTAAATCCCTCCTTGTTTAGCTCCCTATGTATCAATCAAATCAGCTGCTGGCCAGTTGCGAGCCAGTGGTGAATAACGATGGCGGTCCTTTTCGGTGTCAATAAATGAATGTGTTTATTTGGAAAAAAAGACTGTGATATACCGTGAAACCGCCAGAATCTTACAAAATACCGTGATATGAATTTTTGGCCATACCGCCCAGCCCAGGTAGAGAGAATGCAGCTTTAACACATGAAGCATAGACTTCTATACAACCAGAAGAGTCTCCCCATGGTGGTCAGTAGAGAGAAAGCAGGTTTTAAGACACTCATTGACTTCACTCGGCAGATTGTAAGCAGCTAAACCTAGAAGCCATTTACTCAAAACGGATATTAAACAAGAAGAAGAAAGGGGCAATGTGCATGCAGTATTTGTGCATAAAAACAAAGTAGGAAAGCTAAAACTACATAATAAAAAGATATCTATGCTAAGATTTTCCGTGTCCACAGGCATTTAGATAACACTCTAAATACAAATCCAGTTTTTCTGGTCGTCTCCCCCAAAACAATAAAATAACTCTGGACAAATGGGCATGTGCCAACATTCACATAACGTTTGAATACGTTTGCATGGAAAATGTCACGTTGAATCACAACAGAAGCCAACATCATGTTATCACGCAAGTCACACACACACACACACACACACACACACACACACACACACACACACACACACACACACACACACACACACACACACACACACACACACACACACACACACACACACACACGGCTTCCGATCTGCGTCGGCATAATCTAACTTCCAGTCACCGGTGGACTGAAGACCATTTGACTGAGCTCACCGACTAAATGCTCGGCCACAGAAGCTGGCGAAGAGACCATTTCTCTCACGTACTCAACTGTCGGTACTTGAACATTTCTCAGCCACTCAGACTAATATAGTTTCCTCCTTGAAAACCAGGCGAAGGAAAAAAGAAAGAGGGGGTAATGCAGTCCAGACCACCCGGGTGAAAAACACATCTAACCATGGTGTATCTGGCTTTGGTGCAACCAGTCAAGACAAGAAGAAGACGGACTCCAGAAGCATTTAAAGGAAATGTAAGGACTGTATATCAAACACACACTAAAAGTGTACACACGTCAACACACAGGCTTCTACTTTTAACCACCGGGACGACCAACTGAAGGGGCCGGCGTTTTTTTCTCCCAGTCTTAAAAAAGGGACAGTTCACCGACAAAATATATTAAAAAAAAAATACATATTTTTTCCTTTTCTCTTGAAAACAGAAATATAAAAAGACATTTCTGTGAGTTCATTTATAAAATGTTTATTAAATGTTAATTAATTTGATTTGAGCGCCATCTGCTCCACTGACACACCATGAAGCTCCAAGATATTAGATATCCCACCAAAATCAGGCAACTTACACCAAAACAAACTACATTAATAAATACTACAGGCAAGAGGAAAAATGTGTATTTTTGGGGGTGAACTGTCCCTTCAAGAGGCACGACATATTAGTTAACTAATAGCACAAGCTGTGTTTCTCGTGCAAACCTGGACACAAACGACAAAATTCCACAGTACACCTCCACATCAAGGAGACAGGAGAATGACTGTAATTATACTACATTACAAAATAAAAGCGGATGTGAGTGTTTCGAGCAGCATTCTCCTCCCCGGACCTTTCTTCAGCGCTGGACTCTAACTTGTCGGGCCGGAGAGACCACGGGTACAGACCGGGCTCAGGTCTCGGTTTGAGGCCTGTGTAGAACTATATTTACAGATCCGGTAAAAAGGGAAAGACAGATTATGCTGGAATCACAAGAATCGTAGGTTTCCAGAAACATGTGGCACTCGTGCCGAACTATAAATAGATGTACAGTGAACACCAATCCTCTACAGAAAGCAGATTCACAACCCAGTACATTTACGTTGTGTCCTCTTGAACAAATATATACAGATATTTAAAAAGGCAATTTAAAGCTGGTGCTTCTTGCTGTTTTTAAGCTCATCGTCATCTGGTGTGAAGTCAAAAGCACTTCCACCACAACCAATGTTGACTTCTTTATAAACGAGCCGAAATGCATTAAATATTATCGTTGTGATCTGGCAAAAAGCGGGCATGAACAGAAAATGAGAATGCATACCTGAAGGAAAATGCATGTAAAGACTACACCACAGGAAAAAGGAAACACTCAAGTACAAAAGCATGTACATTACAGCATGCATCCACCGTGCACAGTCATCATATTCTTTTTGTTGACGGCAGATACAGTAAAAGGTCACCGACATCACTAAAGCCTGACCGACTCAAGATATATATTATATGTGCGTGTAAGTTGTTTCCATATGGAGCGAGCCGTCTGTCTACATTCTACCGTCTGCTCTCAGTCTGCCGAGTCAATGGACTTCCTCTCATGAAGCACTCATCATCCTCTTCATGAACCACGTCAGTCTGATCTGACCCTCGTCCGTTGATAGAAATGCAAGGGAATGTGCATTTCAGGCATGAAAACGGGTCAGGGGTGAAAAAGGTGAGAAGGATATTACCCCTCTAGGGGGGTCCGGGGGCATGCTCCCCCGTAAGAAAAATTGAAATATTACATATTTTAAAGCATCAATCTGATGCATTTTGAGTATAGTGCAGTGACGGACGAGTCAGTGCCGAACAGCGTCACTCGTCGAGAAGCTGACAAACTATGATCATTATGGGTTTTAATTATTCTTTTGTCAATACCCAAGTGTGTGTGTGTGTGTGTATATATATATATATATATATATATATATATATATATATATATATATATATATATATATATATATATATATATATATATATATATATATATATATATATATATATATATATAACAAGAACAGACTGGCGAGTTTCACATGAAAGTTCTCTTTTTCTGGCCATTTTGAGAGTATAATGGAACCCACACATGTGATGCTATGCATAGGAAAGCCAGTTGTATAGCTTCTCTCACCAGCATAACTGTTTTAAGTTGTGCTAACATAATTGCACAAGGGTTTACTAATCATCCATTAGTCTTCTATGCGATGAGCAAACACAATGTCCCATTAGAACACTGGAGTGATAGTTGCTGGAAATGGCCTCTATACACCTATGTAGATATTTCATTAAAAACCAGACGTTTCCACCTAGAATAGTCATTTACCACATTAACAATGTATAGTGTATTTCTGATTAATTTAATGTTATCTTCATTGAAAAAAACAGTGCTTTTCTCTGAAAAATAAGGACATTTCTAAGTGACCCCAAACTTTTGAACGGTAGTGTGTGTGTGTGTGTGTGTGTGTGTGTGTGTGTGTGTGTGTGTGTGTGTGTATATATATATTTTGTAGACTTAATACTTCCAATATGCAATACTGCTATACTATACTGAATATTGTTTTGCTACTACTACATTTCCCTTGATAATATTACACTTATATGCCATAATATGTATAATGTACCAGCCTTTTTATTTGACCATATTATGTCATACTGTTATACCACTTTACTTTGAGGAGACGTCACTGTTAGTCTAGAACACTGAATAATGTTTCCACCAGTAAACCTGAACATGCATATCTCTCTCTGTGTGACATCATTATCACTGCATAACTATATAGATTATAATTAACTAGAGGATACACTTTTTCCTACACGTAGATCTTGAAACCCTTAAATATAAACAGTAGCCCGGCCACCCTACGGAGGAAACTCATTTGGTTGTTTTAATTAAAATAAAAGTTGGATAAAATCTCCATTGTCCTCTCCTTATATGTAGTCAGGTGTCGGTAGGTAGATCTCCTGTCTGACGTCACACGCTGCCACGGACTCTCCGCTGCCAGTAATCTCACTCGCTGTCTCTCCAACAACGTTAGCTAACATGTTAGCTAGCTGACTAGCTTGCTATTATTAAACTGGTGGGAGGGAAATGAAGCCGCTGTAGACATCTTAACGCTGATTGGCCAAGACTCGCGACGTGAAAGATCTTCTATTGCTAAGATGATCACGACCTCAGTTTTTTTTCCGTGTCCCACTCCAATCTCAGAAACGGCGGACAGTTGACCCCCCCCCCCCCCTTCCAAAAACAAAAACTCTTCGGATCTACGTGATTCACGTGGATGACATATTTTGGTTTCAAAACGGCGAATTTCGCCGAAAGGTGAGGGATTTTCATTTCTGGCATTTAGGATGGTTTCCATTGTTTAAAATGGCAACGCTTCCCTTCCCTGTTGCCGCATACCCTTTGCATCGTGGGCAAACACAGACACAGCAAATCTGTGTCTCGTATCATATAATCCCATAATGTCCCATAATAATAAATACAAAATCACGGTCATCTGCCAACGTCACCACTGCCCTTTGAACAGCAGCATCCTGCAAACCAACCCGGAGCTACGACTAAGAAGAGAAAGAGGAAATAATCATGTAAGACCACAGAAACCTGATTAAAATTAATCTTTTAGAGAAGACTGAAACTTTGCATGAGAACTCGACGAGTCAGACTTTGAAAACGTTGTAGGTTGTCGTTTTCCCCCAGAATGCTCTATGGATGCACAGATGCACGCACGCACACACACTCACACTCTGGTTCAAACTGTAGAACTGCCTGATAAGAACTGAATGAGCAGCTCTGATTGGCTGCGACAGAAGAGCAAGATAAGAGGAGCCTAGACCCGAGAAGCTTGTAAAAGAAAACTATATAAATGAGGAATATATAAATATATATGGATATATATTATATAGAATTATAAATATTCTAGAAAATGTAAATATTCTGCAAGATGAACGATGAAGGCAGAGCACATAGTTTCCCCTCAACTGACGTTGTTACATCCGGTCTTTAATCAGATCTGTAACGAAGCTGGTTTACTCTTTTATTACAGCTGATTCAAAAAGGGTCTTGGATTGGATTGTGGATATCAAAGTGTTTCCTGGTTTTAAAAGGATGCTTTACAGTAAAGTTACGTAATATTCTGACTTATCATTTGCCTTGACCCACTTAGTCCTTATGTCCACATTACTGAGGATTATTTTTGATCAGAAATGTCCTTCAGTTTAAAAACACTGTAACTCCCTGAGTGTGTTCTCCAACCATGTTCTCTCAGTTCAAACCACTGTCATCAACCTTTATCTGAAGTGTGCTCACCTTTCTGCAGAGTGAGGGAACAAATCTTTTTAGATATTGAAGGCGAGGCCGCCTAACCATATGTACCAAAAAAAGAAAGATACATTCCCATGACTCAAATTGGCCACAGCTGCAAAAATAAGAAAAACAGGATTCTCGTGAAACAAGACTTTCTCTCTCTCTTTCACATACATTGGCCCTTACTTCCAAAACACACGGCTCTGCCTCCGTCATTTTGTGTCATACGGTGGTGTCGGCTGCGGGAGGAAGTTCAGGGAATCCAGCTGCCACATTCCCGGCATTCTAAGAGGTGAGCGCTCCGCATTCCTTTAAAACTAGTCAGCGAAGGAGTCGACCGAACAAGTGGAGCGACTCAGTGAGCACACATACTATAAATATATACATATGTGTGTGAATACACATATTACACAAGTAATTAAAAACTAAGTAATCGTAAGTGAGGGACTAAGTAATTAAGCATTCAAAGGATTGAAGTAACACCACACATCAACCAGTATGAGTCATTCATAAAGTGAGTAAGTCAGCAATTGAGTTAAATTTGTGATTTATGGATCAAAGTAATGTATCAACAACCGAACCGTCGCAAACCACAAGTTGCTGTTTGTTTATATAAAAAGGATTTATATAGTATTTAGTAGCTAAAGTGGTTAATATAGTGTGTAGTGTAGTGTCACGGTGGGGTTGTAGGGGTTGTGTGGTTTGTGTGTACGTGGGGTTTGTTGGGTTCGTGTTTGTTTGTTTGCGGCTGCTCGGCTCACGCCGGGCGGCGCGGCACGTAGCATGGACTAGAGCGGCCTGACGCGGAGACACGGGGTGAAGATAGCGGGCTTCCCCTGCTCCGTAGAGGAGTGCGGGCTGGCCGTGGGCCGGGTGGTGGGTCACGGCAGCGTGGTCTCCGCTGCCCGAATGAGCGGAGGAGGGGTGGTGCTGTTCGTGGACAGCGTGGCGAAAGCCAACATGGTGGTGGCGGGCGGGGTGCAGGTGAATGGCGAGTCCGTGTCCGTCATGTCGCTCTCCAGCCGGCGGTCCGGGTTACGGTGTCGAACGTGTTCAAATTCGTGTTCGAATTCAAATTCAATGCACGCCTTTTCACACCGGCAGTCATAAACAAACGACAAGAAAATGCCAAATACACATTTTTGCATTAAAACCGTTACTGTGATGTGACTTTGACAGCCGCAACACTTTTTTGTTAAAAGGTTTTAATAGTTAAATGCTCTAAATAATAATATATACACATAGTAAAAATTAACAGAAAATAAAAAATGTAAGACACAATATATCGACGGGCACTTTACTATGGACAAAGTCACTGTCTTGAGGAGCAGCATTTCCAAAAATTCAAACTAAATTAAACAAAAAGTGCAATTCAAAAGGATTCATATGTACAAAATTTACTTTTCTTGTGAATACCTCATCAGTAGGTAAATACTGAAAAACATTGTGCTTTACAGAAAATTAAGCAGCACTCAATTCTCCTGACGACTCCCGAGTTTTTTCCTGTCATACAGGCAGTGTCATCAGTAGTTAATTTTATATTCGGTAGGCTGTTTAATTTAATTATCATAAAAACACAGAGTCTCCCCCATATCAGGATATCAGGATCACACTGCTGAAAACATGCAGGGACAAAACAAGTTGAAACTAGAGCCTGCAAAAAAACGACACTGCATAAATAAGACACTCAGCTGCATTAAAAAAAAATAAAACCACAGGATGAAAAAAAAAGAAAAGAAAAATATTTTATTTTTATTTATTTTTGCCCAGGTGAGTCGCGACCCACTGAAAACGGGTCACGACTCACCAGTGGTGAAATGAATGCAACTTTTGTATAACGATGTTATTCTGCACAAAATTATTATTTGAGTTCTCTCAGCCGTGATTGTGCCGTTTCCATAGAGGTGCTGGACTTTTACACTGCAGCGAAATGCAAAGCCACAGAGAAAAAAATGTGACAGCTGGAAAAGTTCATAAAACAAAAGAGAAGTTTTTGTCTCAGGGGGAGATAGAGGGTCCCATGTAGACGCCACATAGAAGTGGTGAACATCATCTGAAGGCTGGTGAATCTGAGATGCAAGTCATAAATCAGAAATGAAAAAAATTTGTTAATTAATCTTCATCGTGGACAAATTCAAACATCTCACTCAACGGCAAACACAGGGAAGCACATTTTAATCTTTATGGTGTTCAGAGTCCTGACTCATTTTAACAGACAGAATAAATCATCAACAGCAGCTCAGACCTCTGGAGACAACGTGTGCTCGATAACCTCACCAGCGAAAACAAAAGACAAAGTTAAAAAATAAAGAAAAGCACATCTCCGAGGGGTTTTCAGTAGGGGTGGGGGGGAAAAAATCGATTCAGCATAGTATCGCGATAATTTGCGTGGCGATGTTGTATCGATACACGGACGCCAAGTATCGATCTTTTCTTATATAAATTATAAACTTATGTAATTGGATGTTTGGTCCAAAATCAATTGCTTTTTCAGTCTACTAGATGGTGCTGCGTTATTTTCTGGTGAGGTCAGCAGAGGTCCCGGATCAGCGTGATCCGTAGGAAAGAAACAAAAATGGCGACACCGGAGAAATAATTTAGAAATGCGCCGTATGTCTTGACTTCCTGCCACTCGTAGCGCCACTGCTCGTACAGCTGTTGCTCTAGTAGCACTGGAAGCGGCCTCCATTCAGACGCACTTCCTGGTGAAGTCGGTGAAATTCACAGTGCTGTGTGCGCCTACGGATAATATTATAAACCCAGACACGAGGGCGTTTAATGTTCTGGCGTTTTTGGGATTTTTTTTTTTTTTTTTAGTAAAAACTAATAAAACCGATTAAAACATAGTTAAAGCAATCTATAATAATAAAAAATAAGAATGTAATAGCTGACAATAATTCAGGTAAAAAATGACTTCCTGAATAAAAAGGTTTTTAGGCCAGTCTTAAAATAGTTCAGTGTCTGAGTTTCCCTCAGGTGGTCAGGGAGACCGTTCCACAAGCGTGGCGCCGCCGAGCAAAAGGCCCAGTCGCCCATGGTGCGGAGCTTGGTGTTGGGGACCCGAAGGAGCGAGCGGCCTGTGGATCTGAGGGTGCGGGTGGAGGTTAGGGGAGTGATAAGTTCTTGTAGGTAGGGGGGTGCATGTTCGTTGATGCATTTATAGGTACTAGGTACTAAGTACTAGGACTTTGTAGTCGATCCAGAATGAAACAGGGAGCCAGTGCAGTGAGTGGAGAATGGGTGATATGTGGTCATATTTCCGGACTTTCTAGTATAAAGCAGAACTAGTGGTCATTTTCATGGTGGAAGGCGTAAATGAAAACTGTTTACACGCACGGAGATAAGCCCCGCCCCCTCTCTGGCGCGAATGATGCGACTATGTAGACTGTAATACAAACAGTAATACAAGCAGTTCAGTTCGTCAGGTGCAACATTTATGACATGTTGCTCAGTTTGTCTGCTTGACAATCACATTTTGCTGCAATCAAAATGATTGAAGTGAGATGAACAGACTGAACACTTATTAGATCAAATATGTTGACAAAGTTTTCATTTGGGGACAATTTACAGTTGGGAAAAAGGGAATAAATTGCAATACTCAACATATCACAGAATCGTGATAGTATAGAATCATGGGACCTCTGGTGATTCCCAAAAATGAGCATGTTGCCTGCGCATGAGTAAATCGCAGAACCTTGGCTTTCTGCCAAAATCTGAACTCCGTACACGCAACATCAGTCAAGGCGAAAATCTAAAACATTCTATGGCAACTGGACCGCGTCTTACAGGCTACGATGTTTTTGACGAGTTCATTAAATTATCATAATTATTAGAGGAAATTTTGGGGGCATTTTTTGCCCCTCTCCTAGTGATATCAGGGGCAAACTTATATTTCTTAGGGGCAGTTTTGCCCTTGTGTATTTCCGACGCTGAACACAACGAACGTATGTGAAGGTCACAGAAAAATACAGAAGAAGAAGTTGCACGTGTGACTCTGCAGTAGACTAGGGATGGGTATCGTTTGGGTTTTTTCCGATACCGGTGCTAAACCGATACTTTTTTATTGCCAAGGCAATTTTTTTTCTTCAAATTAACCAATATTATTAACTGTTTAAAGTATACTATAGATATAAATAAATAAGTACATACAAAACACACTTCAAACTACAGCTTCAAACCTTTTAACTTCAAACTATAAAAATATATATTTAAAAAAAGAACAGACACCAGTCCAATCAGGTGGCCTGATGGGACCGTGTGCAACAGAACTCAGACACTGTTGGATCCTAAAACTGCTGCTTTACTGGACTACACGTCATCATTAATATCAACTGGAGAGATTTGTTCCATCAAGCCGAGGACGGACGTTCAAAAGCTCGTGCTCGTGTCTCCAGCGATCTCTGTGTGCGCGCACTGTGTGCGAGCGCTGGAAGCCCCGCCCCCTCGAGACCCGCTCTGCATGCAGGCAGACAGAGAGCAGAGCGAGTGCGCTCTGATCCGCGCTATTTTAATAATCGTTTTTAGCGTGCGGGCGCCGCGCTACCTTTTTAGTATCTATATACCGTGCAACTTTACAGAGTAGTGTAAAAAAAAAAGTATTTAAATCGGCTCAGGCACTGGAAGGAAGCACCGAAATCTGCCAGTATGGCACCGGTTCCAACACGTCCGGTACCTACCGGACCGAAATGCAACGCAGATTTCGATGCTTCCCAAGCCTAGCCCAACCCTAGCAGTGACCTGTCAATCACATTGTAGCCCCGCCCCTAAAGCCTGCTTTATGGTCCGTTTGACTCTAAATGACCATAATTTCCTAATGAACATCATGCTGTATTGAAGAATACTTGAAACTAGAGACTGAGACATAAACTCATGTTTACAATGTTTACTGAGGGAATAAATCAAGAGAGAAGTAGAGTAATTTTCTGTAGACTTCTATACAACCAGAGTCGCCCCCTGATGGTCAGGAGAGAGAATGCAGCTTTAAGACACTTTTCGGCAATTTTACGGAATACATTACATACAGTATAAAATAATATTCCAATCATTTGTTTCAATCAAGTTATTGTGAGAGAGAGGTATTTGGCCAAATCTCTGTCTCTCCCCCCCCCCCCCATCTGAAATAAATATAACTCCGAGGCGAAAAGACAAGGATGGAGAAGTTTATAAAGACGTTTCATGTATCATTCCCGAGGTGAAAGTGACGACAACTTTAATCTCCTAATTCAACTTTATTTCTTGTTGGTTATTAAAGAGGGCAGAAAAGCTAAATACGTTCTCTCCTCAAGGCAAAAGGCCGCCCAGCGTTTACACAATGCTCACTGCTGTGACTCCATCAGTGTACAACAGACATACATATACTTATAAAAGGGTGCGCCTTAAAACCTGCATTTTACGGTATATATGTTAGATACAAATGTTTATATTATATATATATATATATATATATTAGATAAAAACATTTATATTATATGTTAGATACAAATGTTTGAATTTTTTGCACGATTGTTTTATATCGCCACAAATGAAATATCCTTTTGGCTTTTGTCCTAATCCCTGAAGATTTGGGACCGATTTAACACAGAAGACGTGGGTTTTTTCAACCATGAAATGCAGCTTTTGTAAATAAATGTTGATATTGACCACAGCATTGATGCATTTCTTCACGTTCAGGTTTCCTCGTGAGGAACTTAAACGATCAACTGGTGTTCAAAGCGTCCGAGTGACGACGTCCACCTGAAGCATCCGTCTGCATTCCTCACAAACCAAACAGGTCCGAGCTGATATCCGTCTGTTCACGCCCGCTGTCCTGTGAGGAATGTGGCTGCACGTCTCACACTCTCACACACACACACACACACACACACACACACACACACACACACAACACTGTGCCGTGAGGTTTCGGTGGTAGCCACACAGGAAAAAGGCTGACGTGTTTACAATCAAACAATAGCCAGCGGGGTTAGGGTTAGGGAGAATGCCAGCTGTTGTTGTGAAAGAGCGCTTCTGTTTCAGCGGGAAGAAGCGGAGCAGAGAATTGAAACAGGCCGTAAACACAAGCTGCAGCTATTAACTTTCCTTTTATTTGGGATTCAGGGTTCAGGTGTGTTTAAAAAAAGGGCTGAAACTATCAATTCCTCTTGTTTAAATCAAATTATTGCCACCACTTTTCCCCCCCACCCCCACCCCTCCTCCTCCTCCTTTCAATTCTCTTTTAATTGAGCCATAAATTACACATTATGATGTTTGTTCTTTCGCTGGATTAAAAAGCCATCAGGTAAGGTAACGTGCATTGGCCGAACACAGCAAAACTGAGCTAGCTATTGAGCTAACTAGCAGGCTAACAGGCCAAGGTGGCGGCCATGTTGGCGTAGAAGACAAACAAGTGTTACCACAAAAAACAACAGAGGCTTTCTTGACGTCTTTAAAACTGAAAAAACATATGTGTACATTATAGCTGTCAGGGCCTGCTAAGCCTTCTCTGCTGGCCTAAACAGAATCACAAAGTATAATTAAGAGTAATAGCTATTTTATGATTTAATTGTTTTTCACAAATTATAATTATTTTCCCCTATTAGCTTATTTTCTCATTGCACAGCTTCCTCTGTTGCTTTGCCTTCAGTCTGCAGCTTCCAGCCTGCTGTGTGGCTGCTGGTTAAGGATCTGGTTAAGAGCGCTCATCCAAGCACATTTCACCTCTGTTTCTCTGGTAGATTAGCGGCTTAAACTACATGGAGAGGCCTTCTAGCATTATGGACGTGTGTTTCGCCACAGGCCCCAGCGTGACCATTAACGTGCGCTGTGATTGGTCAGTGGTGCAGCGGCAGTAGGTTGCGGTAATGCACCTTTTGTTGGATGCCATCCGCATTAAAGAAGAAGAAGAAGCTAGAAAAAAAGAGAAGTTTAAAAAATGGCATCTTAATTATCTCTGTCATTCAAATTGCTACAATGCCGTAACCCTTGTGAGATGAGACCTATGGTTAAACAAAATGTAAGTAACTGTTAATCCATCCATCCATCCATCCATCCATCCATCCATCCATTTTCAACCGCTTATCCGGGGTCGGGTCGCGGTGGCAGCAGGTTCAGCAGACCGACCCAGGCTTCTCTCTCACCCGCAACACTTTCCAGCTCATTCATAGCTGTTAATAAAGCACCTTATTTTTTCTTCTTCTTGTGGTTAAAGTGGTTCAAATAGTTCTGCAGGTCGGTCCACACACACACTCCGTGTGACCTCCCTCCATGCCCGCAAGAGTGCAAAAAAATCGTTCGTATTACAGAGTGTCTGCTGTCCACACATGACAGTCTGTATGAACACGTCGTGTAGCGGGCAGCGTGGCGTGTTCAATACATGTGCGGGACGTTCTGACAGTAACTCCCAGGACACTTTTTTTTTTTCAGTCCACACCTGAACACACGGCACTGAAGGTAGGGGTAGGAATCACCAGAGGTCCCACGATTCGATTTTATCACGATACTTGGGTCCCACTTCGATAAAATCACGATACTATCACAATTCTGCGATATATTGAGTATTGCGATTTTATTCCCTTTTTTTCACCGCAAATTGTCCCCAGTGGAAAACTTTGTCAACTTATTGTATCTAAGAAGATACCATTTTCAGTCTGTTCATCTCACTTCAATCATATTTATTGCAGCAAAATGTGATTGTCAAGCGGACAATCTGACCAACACTTTCGTAAATGTTGCACCTGACAAACTGAACTGCTTGTGTTACAGTCTGCATTGTTGCGTCATTCGAGCTGAACGCGCCAGAGAGGGGGCGGGGCTTATCTCTGTGGTTTATCGCCGTGCAAAGAGTTTCCATTTCTGCCTCCACCATGAAAATAACTACTATTTCTGCGTTATACTTGTTGTGGAAATCCCAAAGAGGTCGGAGCATCAAACGCTGTCGTGTCTGGGTTAATAATATTACTTCTCCAGGAACTGCGTCGGGATGACGGTGTTTCGGATTAACAGGCGGTCGTGTTAACTGGCGACTTTTGGCCAGAAGTCACCAGTTAACACGGCCGCCTGTTACTCCGTAACAGCGCTACGAGAGCACCAGCAGCCGGTTTGATTAATAGGGATGGGTATCGTTTGGGTTTTTTCTGACACCGGTGCTAAACCGATACTTTTAAAATGATACCGGTGCCTAAACGGTGCCTGAACCGATACTTTTTTATTGCCAAGGCAATTTTTTTTTCTTCAAATTGAACAATATTATTAACTGTTTAAAGTATACTATAGATATAAATAAATAAGTGCATACAAAACACACTTCAAACTACAGCTTCAAACCTTTTAACTTCAAACTATAAAAATATATATTTAAAAAAAGAACAGACACCAGTCCAATCAGGTGGCCTGATGGGACCGTGTGCAACAGAACTCAGACACTGTTGGATCCTAAAACTGCTGCTTTACTGGACTACACGTCATCATTAATATCAACTGGAGAGATTTGTTCCATCAAGCCGAGGACGGACGTTCAAAAGCTCGTGTCTCCAGCGATCTCTGTGTGCGATCTCTGTGTGCGATCTCTGTGTGCGCTCGCTGTGTGTGTGTGTGTGTGTGTGTGTGTGTGTGTGTGTGTGTGTGTGTGTGTGTGTGTGTGTGTGTGTGTGTGTGTGTGTGTGTGTGTGTGTGTGTGTGTGTGTGTGTGTGTGTGTGTGTGTGCGTGCGTGCGTGCGTGCGTGCGTGCGTGCGTGCGTGCGTGCGTGCGTGCGTGCGTGCGTGCGTGCGTGCGTGCGTGCGTGCGTGCGTGCGTGCGTGTGTGTGTGTGTGTGTGTGCTGAAAGCCCCGCCCCCTCGAGCCCCGCTCTGCATGCAGGCAGACAGACAGAGAGCAGAGCAGCGAGTGTGCTCTGAGCCGCGCTATTTTAATAATCGTTTTTAGCGTGCGGGCACCTTTTGTAGTTATTTAGTCCCATTTTAAGAAACTACATGGTTCAGTTGACGAAGCCGGGTCGGAGTGGACATGGTGCGAGTCTCTTGGTGGTTTAACTCAGGTTAGCTGGTTCAGGATCATCCACCATGGGGTCACCTATACCTTTTTAGTATCTATATACCGTGCAACTTTACAGAGTAGTGTAAAAAAAAAAGTATTTAAATCGGCTCAGGCACCGGAAGGAAGCACCGAAATCTGCGTTGCTTTTCGGTCCGGTAGGTACCGGACGTGTTGGTTCTCGGAACCCAACCCTATTGATTAATGCTTGAGTTTTATTAATGCTAGTCTTTGACTAGCGCCGTGTCACGGATGTTGTACTGTGTGTTATGCAACAGCTGTGCAGCAGCGCCGCTACGAGTGACAGGAAGTCCAGACGTTTGATTTACACGCGGATGGCGCATTTCTCATTTCTTTCTCCGATGCCTCCCATAAATGATTACATAAAAAAAAGATTGATACTCGGCTTCCGTGTATCGATACAATATCGCCACGCAAACTATTGCGATACTATGCTGAATCGATTTTTTCCCCCACCCCTAACTGAAGGCCTAGGTCGAAAACACACGGCCCGCCACTCTTGGTCATGTGACCAAGAGCTCAGAAAACTTGACAGGTTTTTTGGGGGGGTTTTAAGCATCTGTCCAGCTCAGTTAGGAGGGGCCTTTATTGGCTCCACAAGGAGAGCTTTCAGTGGTACAGGGTCAGAGGAAGGCTGTGTTTATTCACCCATCTCTCTCTCTCACACACACTCCTCTGTATCCTTTTTCATTTTGTAAACTCGGCACTTTGTTGGCACATTTGGGTTTGTTGATGATGTTACTGGTGTTTGTGTGTTTTTTTTTTTTGATTTACATCATACAGGAGTTGCTGAAACTTAACTGGGAAAGAATATGAAATCCGAAATGTTCCCCGAATGTGGCGACACACACAGCAAACATGGCAGCAAACACATGTACTAGTACACCCAGTAGAGTGCAGATCCCTTCCATCTGTCTGTATTGTGGGATTGAACCAATTACACAATTCATTCAAACTCAAAAACAAGCGGCGGCGTCTCAGGAACTCATTTGGAAGTCAGTGGCCCAATCTCAATCTCCCCCGTAAACACTGACGTCAGCTGCTAAGTGGTTGAGTATGAGAGGCTGTAAGGGCTTGAACTGGTGTGAATATGAATGGGTCAGTACTTTGCTGCAATATATCACGTAACTACATAAAAAAATATTGTGTATAATGGTGTATTTTTTTCTTCTTTTTATTCACTGATTTGAACGTCTTCCTCACGAGATGACATTTTAAGTCATTTTAAATGATCTATTTACTCGTTTTGTCAAAACGAAATGTTTGATGAATGCAATATATATATATATATATAAATAAATAATTTCTGCTTGCATTTCTCTGATTTCATGTGTTTTTATGTTCCACCTTTAATCCGTAATGTTGTAGTGTAAAGGTATTTTATCAGGCTAAACGCTCATGTTTCTCTTTGTTTAATTTTTTGTTTTACGTCTTCATGCTTCCATTGGGAACTGCGTGTTTAACGTCACATTGCTATGAACTGTGGGTAATTCCCTTAGGCAATGTCAGCATCTAATGCTGACTTACGGAAAGGGTTCATAAAGGGCTCAAAATGTCTGCCAGAGAGCCCTCAAGCACTCTACGATGTGATAATGGGACAGAACTAAACCCTCAAGGACTTCGCAGGAGCGCGCCTCAAAGTCCGTGAGTCTATAAGGGTGTTTCCAATCACCCTTTTTTTTTTTCAATCAAACTGTTTCCAATCAGCTGGCGGGGTTGGCCATGTCCTCAGCTGTGTTACCGCTAATGGCCACTAGAGCTCGAGAAAAAAAGCGACACAGCCTGCTGCAGCGGGACGGGATATTATGGACAGACACAGAGGAGCACACTCACTCACAGATGCATCCAAACCCGAGCATGATCCAACATGGCAGAGAGAACATAAATAATAAACAACCTTGTTGAGAAGCCACTTTAAATTTAGGATCAGCCCCGATCAGTGGCTTCATTTAAATTAGGAAAGAGCAGCGAACTTCAACCCACAACTGGCTTTCGAAGACGAGCCCTCGGGCGTCTGTCGAGATGACGCCGTCGTCTAAACTGGTTTTCACCCTGGCTGTGCGTGAACACGCATGTTGGCTCACATGTTTTCACAACGCACTGGTGAGGAGGGAGGAAGACAGGGAACAAACCAACAAGCCAATCGGCCCAGAAAGGAGGAGGGGTCTGAACCATGATGCTGGCTTATTTGTGTTTATATACGGCTTTCACAAGACGAGCTGCGCACAAACAAAGAGTCACAATATCTGTTCAGGTTCCCAAACGTCTTCCGTCAGGAAGTCCTTTGCAGATAAAGACATTTTTTTTTTTTGGGAAAATTGTTTACACAAAGAATATATCCATCAGGTTGATTAATTAATCTGAACGACAGGAAGTCTAATTAGTGTCCCTTTAAATGGCATTAAGTATTACAGAAGAAACTCTGGGAGAGATGTGATACAAATCAAACTGCCGTGTCTGATATAAAGTCAATATTAAAGTTAAGTTAACATCCTTTTGAAATGTCGTTTTGGACTTGCTAAACATTTCTTCGTGGCCTTAATTGATCCCAAAATAATTCATTTATTTTTTTCTTCAGAGAGGCAAATTTAACAGGAGCAACAAAAAAAATGAATGACCCGGAAAGATTGTGATCAGTTGTTTTGGATTATTATCAGGAGCTGTAGCCCAGTTTCACCAATAACTAAAATATGAACCCACCAAATAATTTGATCTAAACTAAATATTGTAAGGATGACATCCCCGTTTCCCACACAGTCGACGCAGCTGGCGGTGACACGCTAGTCGTGCTCTGCAGAAATTATCTGGAATCCGAAACCAGTCCGATGCCACGCATATAAAATAACTTTAGGGTCTTTGTACCAGCAACAGGAAGACGAAACACACAGGAAGTACGACGACACGGGCAGAGCCGGAGGGCTGAAAGCATGAATCATGAATCATAAAACACACACGGACACGTTGCTGAACACACACACACACACACACACACACACACACACACACACACACACACACACACACACACTGAGCTAAGCGACTTTGTATGCAAATGCACGTCCAGCTACACACAGGAATATTCATTTTTCGTGATCCATGTGAACTATCTTATCGGGAATATTGTCTTTTAACTTTTTTTTGGGATAAGGGTGAAAACCAAACCCAGAATATTTAATGTGTATAAACGTCATCAGTGACCAACATCGTCTCACTTCAAAAGACCTCAAACCAAAAGGCTTCACTTCTGACCTCAGAGTGGGTATTTCACTGTATGTGATTTTAATAAATATGTACATCGTTTAGAAAGTTTATAGGTTCAGCCACTTTTAAAAATAAAAATATGGATATGCAGAGTTTATCTCCTGAGCACAGGCCTTTAACTGCAGTACAATGTGCAAACGAATGCACAATTAAAAGTAGGGCTGCAACTAACGATTATTTTAATAAACGATTAATCGGTTGATTATTTCTTCGATGAATCAGATTTTTTTTTTTTTTTAAACATTCATTTCCAACCCTTTATTCAAAAACAGAACTGACAGTGCAAATTCAGTGCAAACAGGTTGCTCCTTGAACATCCCTGAGCTGTTAATTAAAACAATTTAATTAAAATGGACTAACAAAAACATACACGTTTGCTTTACATCTGCCAAATGTGAGCCCGTTTTACTGTAATTGATCTTCTTGGAGCAGAGGCTGCATTTAGCATACTCTGCTTCATTAATATGTATGACATACTGGGACAGTGGGAAACTGTACTGCTCCTCTCACGTCGGTTTTCACCTTCACTTCATCTCAGCCCAATATCTGGGCGTCTTATGACCAAGAAATCACGTTGTTGGCTAAGCCCAACTCCGTGATTTGCTTCATTCTACTTTGAGTAAAAAAAATTTAAAAAACCTGCAGCCAGATCCGCCGGTGTGCCGTTAACGAGTGACAGCGTGAACTGAACCAGAACGGCATGTTTCATCACGTTACGTTTTTTTACAAGTGAACTGTAACAGAACATAAAGTAGCTCTAACGACAATACACAACCCAAACACGTTAGCTAACGTGATAGCAAGCTGACTAGCTTCCATTAAAAACAAGTTTGAGGGAAATGAAGACGCTGGAGACATCTTAACGCTGATTGGCCAAGACTCGACACGTCACATCAAAGATGTTCTATTGAAGATCACAACCTCAGCTTTTCTCGTGTCTCACTCCAATCTCAGAAACGCTGGCAGGCCAGTTGCTCTGCTCCGCTCTTTTTTCTTCTTCTCCGCGACTTATTGGATTGCGTAATAATCGCGCGACACAACGAATCGATAATGAAATTCTTGCCAACTCTTTTGATAATCGATTTTTATTGATTTTATCGATTCGTTGTTGCAGCCGTAATTAAAAGAACAACTTGATCAATTATTGATAAAAGTCACCCGTTGGTTTGTGGGCCGTCATTTTTAAGCCTCGACTTTGCCTTCGCCATCTTGGATTACGGTCGTCGCCATGTTGTTTTTTCCTGCAACCGATGAACGGGAGTGACCATATTTAGAATGTGGAGGAGCGGCGTAGAGATGCCGTATAATCAATCACCTTGTAGCCCCGCCCTAAAGCATCCCCTGCTTTATGGTCTGTTTGACTCTAAATTACCAGAATTTACTAAATGAACATCATGCTGTATTGAAGAAGACTTGAAACTAGAGATTGAGACATAAACTCATGTGCACAATGTTTACTGAGGGAATAAATCAAGAGTAGGGCTGCAACAACGAATCGATAAAATCGATAAAAATCGATTATCAAAAGTGTTGGCAACGAATTTCATTATCGATTCGTTGTGTCGCGCAATCATTATGCCGGGCAATAAATCGCAGAGCAACTGGCCGGCCAGCGTTTCTGAGATTGGAGTGAGACACGAGAAAAGCTGAGGTTGTGATGTTCTCAAAAATAGAAGATCTTTGACAAGTCGAGTCTTGGCCAATCAGCGTCTTCATGTTCCTCAAACTTGTTTTTAATGGAATCTAGTCAGCTTGCTATCGCGTTAGCTAACGTGTTTGGTTGTGTATTGTCGTTAAAGTTATGTTATGTTCCGTTACAGTTCAGTCTTGCTTGTAAAAAAACGTAACGTGATGAAACATGCCGTCACCCCCCTGGTCTGGTTCAGTTCACGCTGTCACTCGTTAACGTTAAACCGGCGGATCTGGCTGCAGGTTTTTTTGTTTTTATTACTCAAAGTAGAATGAAGCAAATCCCGTAGTTGGGCTTAGCCAACAACGTGACGTCGTGGTCATAAGAGACCCAGAATGAAAGAGTTTAAGGAAGAGGACTCTCTATATGTAGCAGTACAGCTTCTCTCTGTCCCAGTATTTCATACATATTGATAACGCAGGGTATGTAAATGCAGCCTCTGGAGGGATCAATTACAGTAAAAAGGGCTCACATTTGGCAGATGTAAAGCATAGATGTGTATGTTTTTAGTGTTAGTCCATTTTGTTGTTTTAATTAAGAGCTCAGGGATGTTCGAGGAGCAACCTGTTTGTGCACTTTCTGAAGATGTTTTGCACTGTCACTTCTGTTTTTGAATAAAGGGTTGGAAATGAACGCTTTTTTGATAAAAACATTTTTTTTATCCGATTCATCGAAAAAATAATCAACCGATTAATCGATTATTAAAATAATCGTTAGTTGCAGCCCTAATCAAGAGAGAAGTAGTCATTTTCTATAGACTTCTATACAACCAGGAGTCTCACCCTGGTGGTCAGGAGAAAGAATGCAGCTTTAACACATGAAACATATACTTCTATACAACCAGAGGAGTCACCCCCTGGTGGTCAGTAGAGAGAATGCAGCTTTTAAGGCCGCCTGATAAAACATGATAAAATGAAGACAGTTTGCCTGTAAAGAGAGGGAAAAACAACTAAAAACCTGACTGACTGAATTAATAAACGCAGAACAATGCAGCAAAATTATCCTTCGAATTTAAGTCGCTAAAATGCGTCGGCATCGAGCCTCCGTGTTCAGGAGTCTTTGCATTCTTCTCCCCCCTCACACCTTCCCTCCCTCCCCGTGGCTCTGCGATGGCTGGAATTCCCATAAATGTCCGATGTGTACCGGGTGCAGCTGAAAAGAATGCCGTAAATCAGACCCGCGGTGTGATGCTGGATGGCAACCGAGGAAAAGGTAGACAGGCGGGCATGAGACTGACGGGAAAAACAAAAAAATATAACGAAAACTTTTTTTTTTTTTTTTTTTTAAATCAGGCTCTATTCTTCACTCCTGTGCTTTCATTTATCTTTCCGTCTCTACTCCCTAAAACTCTCAAATACGGCAGAAAATGCCGACTCTCGTGACTTTTGAAGGCCGACGTTAGCTTATTAATTCGGGCCAATTGCGCTCAGATATCATACAAAGTGGAGTTAGTTTGTAAAGATTAGAAAAACTTGTAAGCATCGTGGAACCACAGAGGATATTTCCCGTGCAATAATAATAATATTTCGTCGAGGGGAATCAGTGTGATGCTAACTTCCTGTTGGACTGTAAAAAAAAAATACTGCTACTTGTACAATACTCGTGTCACGAAAACCAGCGTATTGGTGACAAATACTATAAATAAAATGTTTTAAAGCAGCATGGACATGAATAAATCACATGGAAACAGTTCCCTGTGTGTACAGCATCCCTGCTGCACGTGGGAGGACGAGCTAAATTTTTGACTTCATGCACCTCACTGCTGCGACTGTGTAGTGCATTTGTGGACTAAACACGGCTGTTATGGTGCGTTCAGGAGCACAAAAGCCCTCTGTGAGCCGTGAAAGAGGCATTCTGCCCACAAACAAACAGGAGGATCAGCGACAGCAGGTTAGAAAGAAAAAGGACCTTTTCAAAAAGCTGAGGGCTCGTTTTTCGTACTCTGATTGAGCTTTTTGTAAAGTGCTGCCACCTCAAAACTGTTAAACCGTTACCTGCAGTCGAAACATGGAGGGGGGGGGAGACAACTAGAGGGATGACGACTAGATGTGTTTCCACAGGAGGAAGAAGAAAGGGAAGAAGAAGAGAGAGAAGAAGAAGAGAAGGAGGAAGAAGAAGAGAAAGTGGTAGTATTTTCTTCAACTCCCTCAAGCTAAAAGTTGACTAACTACTTCCTGCGTTTCAGGCCTCTGATGTTATGTTTTGTGTAATAAGGCCCACAGTGCATTGCATTAAACTGTTCTTTCCCAAAAGCAACCATGTCATGGACCATAAACTGACTATATATTTTAGTCCTAAAATATTGAACTTTGTCCATTCAAGTGTGTATTTGTACGCAATATATACACAAAGTCTGCAGTTTAGCTAGTATGCAAAAGACGCTAAAGCTAAAGAAACAAAAAAAAGTAGCGTTAGTTTTATTTACCTCTGCGGTCCGCAGCGGGGGCGGTCTCTTCAAAGCCAGTTTGAAAGAACTTTCCATGGCTCCGGTCATTTTCATAACGTCGGCTCCAACAAAAACAAATTAAAAAATCCAGCGTCCTCACTTCTTCACCGTTTCCTCGCAGCTCTTCTACCCGAGCCGGACGGCCTCACATCCCGCGGCGGAACGAGCCGAGCTGCGCGCCGCCCCGGAGCATTTGGATGGAGCTCCTTCTTCTCCAGGAAAAGAGAGGAACCGAAAAACTTTTCCTCTTTTTTTTTTAAACTACTGCGCGTCGCGAAAACGAGGCGAAGCCGCTGGACCGTGACAGGAAGTTGACTCTGCGGAAAATGTGGTCCTGGATTCGGGACATCTTTTGGTGAAGGAAACGTCCACCTCAGTAGCGCGCGACAGTCGGATCCAGGAGTTCAGATTTTTTTCTTTTCTTTTTTAGGTCCCTCCTCCTGCAGAGCGGAGAGTTGACGACATCTGTCTGCACGGAGACGATGATGCGTTCATAGGCTGTCAGAAATGAAAGTATCTCATTTGACAGACTGAAGTGGAAAGTAAAATTAAAAAAATGTAAATAAAAGATTGGATTAAATATGTTCTATTTTGAAATATTGCCAGATAAAAACATACTTAGAAAAATTAAGTATTTCCCACAAACATATACACAAGTTAATAATTTGTATAAAATACAAACATGTATATACATATTTATTTTTTTAAGATTGGATGTTGTATTATATACTATGTTGTATTTGGAAAATACATACTTAAAAAAAGGAAAAAATAAGTATTTCCCACAAACGTATATACACACACGTTAATATAATAAGTGTAAAATAAATATATACGTATTTAAAAGATTGGATTTATTACGTTGCGTTTTGAAATATTGCAAGACAAAAGCATACTTAAAAAAAGAAAGAAAAGAAGCACTGCCCACAAACATACACTCACCTAAAGGATTATTAGGAACACCATACTAATATTGTGTTTGACCCCCTTTCGCCTTCAGAACTGCCTTAATTCTACGTGGCATTGATTCAACAAGGTGCTGAAAGCATTCTTTAGAAATGTTGGCCCATATTGATAGGATAGCATCTTGCAGTTGATGGAGATTTGTGGGTTGCACATCCAGGGCACGAAGCTCCCGTTCCACCACATCCCAAAGATGCTCTATTGGGTTGAGATCTGGTGACTGTGGCGGCCATTTTAGTACAGTGAACCCATTGTCATGTTCAAGAAACCAATTAGAAATGATTGGAGCTTTGTGACATGGTGCATTATCCTGCTGGAAGTAGCCATCAGAGGATGGGTACATGGTGGCCATAAAGGGATGGACATGGTCAGAAACAATGCTCAGGTAGGCCGTAGCATTTAAACGATGCCCAATTGGCACTAAGGGGCCTAAAGTGTGCCAAGAAAACATCCCCCACACCATTACACCACCACCACCACCAGCCTGCACAGTGGTAACAAGGCATGATGGATCCATGTTCTCATTCTGTTTACACCAAATTCTGACTCAACCATCTGAATGGCTCAACAGAAATCCAGACTCATCAGACCAGGCAACATTTTTCCAGTCTTCAACTGTCCAATTTTGGTGAGCTCTTGCAAATTGTAGCCTCTTTTTTCTATTTGTAGTGGAGATGAGTGGTACCCGGTGGGGTCTTCTGCTGTTGTAGCCCATCCGCCTCAAGGTTGTGCGTGTTGTGGCTTCACAAATGCTTTGCTGCATACCTCGGTTGTAACGAGTGGTTATTTCAGTCAAAGTTGCTCTTCTATCAGCTTGAATCAGTCGGCCCATTCTCCTCTGATCTCTAGCATCAACAAGGCATTTTCGCCCACAGGACTGCCGCATACTGGATGTTTTTCCCTTTTCACACCATTCTTTGTAAACCCTAGAAATGGTTGTGCGTGAAAATCCCAGTAACTGAGCAGATTGTGAAATACTCAGACCGGCCCGTCTGGCACCAACAACCATGCCACGCTCAAAATTGCTTAAATCACCTTTCTTTCCCATTCTGACATTCAGTTTGGAGTTCAGGAGATTGTCTTGACCAGGACCACATCCCTAATGCATTGAAGCAACTGCCATGTGATTGGTTGATTAGATAATTGCATTAATGAGAAATTGAACAGGTGTTCCTAATAATCCTTCAGGTGAGTGTATACACACATGTTAATATAATTAATATTTACATTGAGTACAAGGTAAAGGCAACAAAATGTATTTGAAACAAAATGGTCCTGCTGCACTTGAATTTGTCTTCAAAAATACTTTTGTTTTGATTTTTGTTCAGTTAATTGACATGACCATTATTCTTACGTGAAGTAGCACATTTTGGCAACAAAGCAAATCAGAGCACTTTATTCAAAACCTCCAAAGGACATTTAAGTGCAATTAAAGACAGTCGTTTAACTGCAGCGAGAATAGAAAATGAAAACAAGCTATAATAGAATAAAATACAAGACTAAAAGCTACAGTGCAATGTTAGATATCACAGATTAATCAAAAGGAACAAAGCTCCAGCCATTATTCAAAAGAAGTGAGCGGTAGAGCTGACATAACTTAATAATAATAAATAATGATACTGAAAAAGTACTGCAACAGTTGCACGAGTGAGCTCGTTACCGTGCCAAGTAGTGTCTGTTTTAAAGCAATTTAAGTTAACTTAATATTAATTAATAAAAAAATATAATGCATCTTAGTTTAATTATTTTTTTTGTAAAACAAAATAATGTGCATTCATTTATATTTCATCCAAATGTATTTAGCTATTCAAGCTTAAATAAACCACTAGTTTTGCAAGTCTAATAGTTTGCGAGCTTTGAAAGGAGTCCTTGAACGCAGCACCGATCCTCCATCTGACAGTAAAAAGCTGCAGACACGAAATGCAGACAATCGGTCTAATAAAGTGCATTTAAAAAAAAAAAAACATTCATGCCTATTGAGTTCAGCTGAAACATTTACGGGTAAAACTACAAAACGCGTCACTTTGTTGGGAATTTATTTAATCTAAACTTAGACTAAGCGCTTGATTTAACTACCGGTGGGTTCAATGCCTCTTAGAGGTTGACCAGGTGGAGACAGTCGTGCTTCCTGACAGTAGGAGACACGCTCATGTTGGCTCTCCATTCAGGAGGACGCGCCTTCCTCGTGTTGCATAACTGCGGCGTGTGCGTGTGCGTGTGCTCTTGTTTAATTTTACCTCCGAGGGGGGGGCGGAGCCAGAAAAGAAAAGGTGGGTAAAATGTGTGAGCCAGATGGTTAAAGCAGTGGAAGTCAAACCACCACTAATCCAAACAAAAGTTATATTCTTGTATGAAGTTTCCACACATTTATAGATATTTATGTTTTTAAAAATAAATACGTTTCACGACAAAAGAACATTTAAATCATTAAAAAGGAAATAAAAACATTCCCAGAAGGCACACAGATTCTTAACATCGCCGTCTTTATTGCACAACATTCCCATAAAATTGGAAAGAAAAAAGAAAAATATGAAGGAGACAATTTTTAAAAGAACATTCTGTACAAATACACGTAAATAAACAGGAGTATGTACAGTTTCACACAAACCGTCTCTACATACCGACTAAATAATTTACTCGTACGCGAAGAGGGATGAACGCGGATATAAAGTAATTCCTTTTATTCTGAAAAACATGATGGCTGGCTCGTAGAAAACAAACGAGGGTCTGATACAGCGGAGCATCTTTAAAAAATAAAAACGCAGTAACAAAAGCGAGGCCTAGAAATCGATTCAACCGGCGAAAGGAGCTCTCCGTTAAGACTTGGGTCACATGCAGGGTGCGATTTGAGTTTCTTCTCGACCTGAAGGCGCGCAATATTTAGGGAGGATTTAAAAATATTTTAAATAAAAGAAACCGGTGATTTTTGTGTTGTTTTATCGACACAAAACTCTGCAGTTCACCACTTTATGAATGAACAGAAATGTTATCAGTTTTAACTATTTTGTACCAAATCAAAAACATAGATATAAACACACACAAAAGATTTATTTCCAACGGTGTCAACCGACAATGACAAACAATATTATAATAAATAATAATTACTTTAGAGATAATCAAATCGCACCCTGGCTATTATAAAAAAGGCGGAAACAACCAAAAATCATCCGTAAACGTCAAACGGAAGAAGGATACAAATGTGTGCGGCTGTGGTTACTCATTTTTCGTGAGCGCAACAGTCAGAAAATAGTGTTGACCGATATTTATGTATTCCAATGCGCAGAAGGCCTCCCGTGACTCTCTCTCTCGTAGAAGCCATACACATAGTAAAAAAACGTGTCTATAAAAGTGTGAAAATATTTCAGCATTTTTGGTTTTTAAAATACACGGATGATGCACGTCTTTAGCCACACACACACACACACACACACACACACACACACACACACACACACACACACACACACACACACACACACACACACACACACACACACACACACACACACACACACACACGTTTGTGTGACGCTCATCCGAGGGGAATTTATACAACGTTCCCTTTTCCTTATTTTCTCCTCAAAGAACACAGCGACGTAGTCGACGTTCCTCTGATTAAAACAGCTTTTAAAAAGTGTTTCTACGTGATCGCTGTAAATGTGAACATCTGAGGTAGAGCTGTACCTGCGGTAAGAATGTCAAAGCCACTTTTTCGCCGCCACTGCATCACGTGACCTTCAAGTCAAAGTGTGCGTTTGCAGTTTAAAAAACAAGAACATTTTAATTAGTCGTCGAGATGTCTTAAAATTGGAAATTTGGCTTGTAAACAAAATACATGACAAACAGGCGGAATAACATAATTGGCGTGAGATTGATAATGTTCTCAGTGATATTTACCTCAAAGTAATAAAGATACAAAATAAAAACCTCTGTCTGTTTCCTTTAAACTCGTAGTCCGTCACTCGGGTTTGAGATTGTACATCTTGTCGATGTCTTGAAAGTTTCATCCTCACACTTGGAAAAGAAAAGTATAAAGTCTTTGGCTTTTTGTGTCCAAACATAAAAAAATTAAGAAAAACATTCAAACAGCTGGAGGTCGTTTCAGCTCCGGTCTCCTTCTGGGGGTCTGTGGTCTCTAGTGCGCCCCCTTGTGGTGCTACGTCTGCATTACAGCGGCGGTAGTGAGAACTCAGGCCTCGGATGCAAAAGATCCAAGGTTTAGGGTCACGGGAGGGGGGACAAAGCGGTGGCTCCCAAGTCTGGAGGAGGGGAGGGGGGCCTCCTCGGGTCTCATAGCAGGATCTGGGCCACGTAGGGGGAGTGCGTGCTGGCCACGGCGGCCAACAGGGGGAGGTCGCTGGACTCGATTCTGCAACGAGAGCAAAGACCAGGATGAGGCGAGATCGATTTAAAAGAACAGGAAATTAACCTATAAACACAGATTCAGTCAATAAACATTGTTACATTGCAAGCTCCAGACTACCTGCACTTTTAATACTGAACATAAGAAATTAAAGCAAAAGTTACGCAACTTCTTTCGTGTGTTGCACACAGATTTCTTTTATCGATAAATCTATAACTCCCAGGATCGGTTGTCTCTACTTCTTTCTACGCATTAATTATTTTCATTAAAAAAGGTTCCATGTGGAACGGTCATGTCAAGAACAAAAATAAGTTATGTTTACATCATAAACTATGTACAAGAAGAAGCATTTTGTTTTTTTTGCAACCAGTGAACTAAAGTGACCACATCTGGACTGAGGAGGAGCGACGAAGAGACGCCGTCTACGGCTCTGTTAGAGACCTGTCAATCACAGTAAGCCCCATCCTAAAGCATAAACCTGCTTGATCATTTGATGCCTGCCAGGTTTTCTAGCCGGCCTTATTTATTCTAGTTCTATTCATCTTAGAGCAGCGCTGCCACCTGCTGGTCAGAGGAGTCGTGTCGAAACCAGTGGCTGCAGCTGTGAGATGAGAATAAAAAGGAGCAATTCTTACCCTAAGACCATGCCCAGCTCCTTCACGTGGACTCTCGTCTGGCCTTTCAGATACTCGGCGAGCATCTTGCTCTTGAAGTAGATTTCCTGCAGGCGGTCCTCGAGGTGCATGATACACTGAGGAAGAGAGAGCAGACGGTCAGTGGAGCGCGGGAACCAGAAGCGTGTCCGACTGACCGACTGAGAGGCGACACGTACAAAGTTGGGCGAGAGGTTGAGCTTGTAGAGCTGGTGAGTGGACTGCAGCAGGCTGGACACCAGGCTGGACACCAGGACCTCCTTCCCCAGCTTGTTGGCGTCCGTGGCTCGCCGCTGGCTGCTTGCCAGCTGCACCGTCCACTTGTCCGTGTCTGCGATAATGCAGACGGCCTCCGCTATGGGCTCATCCAGCACCGGATGCTGCGAGAAGGAGCAAGAGCGGCCAATGAAAATGCCTGCGAAAGGAAGAGAGACGCAAAGTCCTGCAAAACAAACACAAACGTGGTGCATTACCTGAACAGCGTGGGTTAACTCCGCCATGAGGCACTGCCGCAGCTTCTCGTCGCTCGGCAGGCCGTGCAGTACGAAGTCCGGCACGTATGTGGGGCAGTAGCCTCCGAACAGAGAGCGGCCGAAGTTGGCGATGCTCGGCTTCGAGTAGTTCTCCACCAGCTTAGACCTGGAAACCAAAACACGAGATATAAACATCTTTGTTGTTTTGAGACGAAGACGGATTGTGACGGTCCCCTCCGCTCACCCCGGGAACGGCACCAGCACCTCCTCCTCCTGCCAGTCCTCGGTGTCCTCGCTCTCGCTGTCGCCCAGCGCGCTGTCCGAGCTCTCGTTGCGCGGTATCTCCCAGTCGTTGGCGGGCGGCGTTTTGCTCTTTTGGTCCTCTTTGCCGTGCGCCGCTGGCAGGAGACCCTTGTCCTGCCCGGCGGAACAGCCCCCGCAGCAGCAGGAGGCGTCGGAGGAGTCCCTGGACCCGCACCTGCACCTCCTCTCCACGTCCAACAAAGTCTTTCTGCCGGACCCGGCGTCTATGCTACCTGAACCGAGACAGATGCCTGAACCCTGACCCCTTGCTGCACCCTGAAGGACGTGAACCCCCGAGCCGCCGGACCGGGGGGCTCCCGAGGGGTCCAGCGAGCCTTTGTGCGTTCTGTCCGCGGCGCTGGCCTCCTGCCGTTTGGCCACGTGGTCCATAGTCCTCGTCTCCACAGGGTTCTCCTGGCTGAAATACTCATCGAAATCGCTGGTCGGCCTCCACTTGGGCATCGTACTGGAAACACGCTGCAGCGCCGGGGCCGCCTTGATCTGTTGGCTTTGGTCCTCTGAAGCGCTGCTGTTGCCAGTCGTTGACTGTGCTCCACTCTCCTGCGGTTGCTGTTGATAAAGTTGCCCGTGGTGATGATGCTGCTGATGCAGGTGTTTCTTGTACTCGTTGAAAACCTCTTCCACCTTCCGTCTGCGGCTCTCTGTGTCCGACTCCGGAGACATGGAGTCGCCGATGAGGAAAGTGACTTTCATGGCCGGCTGCTCCTCCCCCTCGGTCAGGGTCAAAGCCATGGGCCCTGTCACGGCGCTGACGGGTATCGCTGGGTTCTTATCCGGGGGCTTCTTCTCAAGAGGGATCCCTAAGGTCTGCAGAGCCGGCGCCCTGGGCGGGCTCCCCGTGCCAGCATCCGTCCCAGCCTCCGCCCCAGAGTTTGAACCCTCTGTGGGGACGGAAGTCGGGGAGGGACCCGATGAAAGGGTTGTGGGTACAGAGGAGTCAGTAGGTTTCAGGTCTCCCTCGGTCTCTGCATCCAGCACACAGACCTGGTCCCTGGGGGACACCGAGCTGACGTGCAGCACCGTCTCCAGCCGGGCCTCGGCGGCTGGCGGGCTGCTGGACTCCCTGCGCGGCTCCCCGGGTTCAGCTGCTTCTGCGGTCCTGATAACAGGGTCGCTACCCTGGCCAAGTCCCGTCTGAAGCACACTGCTCCCAGACCCTTGACTTTCACTGCTGTCCTCCTCTTCTTCCTCCTCCTTCTCCTCCTCCTCCTCCTCCTCCGGCGCTTCCCCGGTGCCACACTCCACCTCCGTGTCCGTGTCCGTGTACGTGCTGCTCTGGAGGCTGTTGTCTGAAGGGTAGCTACCATCCTCCGCCTCTGCCTGCCGGCCGTGGGCCCCATGGGACAAGTAGTCCCCGCTGGGCTTGTGGACGGTGACCAGGACGTAGTCTGACTCCTCCACCTCTCCCTTCCTGAGGGAGGTGGTGATGAGGGAGCCGGGCAGGACGATGGCCTCGTCCTCGGCACTGTCCAGCATGTGGGTCTCCAGCAGCTCGGAGCAGCGGATGAAGTAGGTGAGGACGTAGAGGAGCCTCTGGACCAGCTCCTGCCTGCGGCCCACCACCACCGTCCTCGACAGCCGCACCGGGGACCCGATGGACCCGTACAGGTCTCCTACACACACACAAAAAAACCCACAAAATTTCTAATAAAGCTATTGTTCTTAATTGATAAAAGGTTTTCTTCATGATTGCAGTTATCATCTGTGAACACTAGGTGTCACCGTCACCTCACCGTCTAGACGCCTTCCGTGTCATTTGAGGTGAACGTGCGGTGTCCTCGACCCAATCTTTACATTGATGTCTGTGTATTTATAGAATATCATGACTCGCTGTATCTGCCTATGAATTAACTGCAGCTATAAACGCATCAGCAGACAGAAACCAGAGACTTGCATGTTTATAATTTCCACAAAGGAGGTTAAATATCCAAATGATATGCAGCTTTCACACCAGTATTAATAATAATTCTTTGATTTATATAGCGCTTTTCTGAATACTCAAAGACGCTTTACATAGGAATCATTCACTCACTGATGAGAGGAGCTACCATGCAAGATGCCACATCAGGACTATCTTTCATTCATACACCGTAGGCGCAACTACGGGAGCAATTTAGGGTTAAGTGTCTTGCTCAAGGACACATCGACACAGGCTGGCGGAGCTGGGGATCGAACCGCCGATCCTCTGATTGGAGGACGACCCTGCTCACCACTGCGCCACGGTCGCCCTGAGCATTATTTCAACCCGATGTGTAAGCAGCATTTTCATCGCAACTGAAACCTCTACTCTCGTGAGAAAAGTTGCCAAGGAGACAATTTAAACAAGAATTGCTTTCCACCTACGTCACTAAAATGAAGATTTGATGGCGCCGCATGTGGAGAAGACCGTCCTAACTTGTCTTTGTGCTGCGTTGATTAATGATCGGCAGGTTGGGATACATTCAAGTATTTAATTTCACTCCCAGGTGGAACAAAGTAAAACTCCCTCTCCCTCTGTGTGTGTTTATTGGCCTCACCGAGCTGTGCCCATAACGGGTTGTAGGGGTGCGTCTTGGCCAGCATGTCGACGCTCTTGGATGAGTGCTTCTCGAGGAAGATCTTGATTGGCGGCTGGCCGTTGGGCATGACAGTGGGCACCCAGGCCAGGTGGTTGGTCAGGATGGCCGTCAGCAACGCAGGGAGGAACCTGGAGAATAGCGGATAACGGGTTTGGTCAGGGGGGGGGAAGGGATTAGAAACAATAATGTTTTTCCCTTTAGACCTTGTTTGGTTAAGTCGCTTGATCTCTTGCTACATGGAGAACTTTGGTTTTCTTGCTGGACGTCACGTACAAACAGCCTTTGTTTGCAACACACACATGCATGACACACACGCGTGCATGCATCACACACACACGCACGCATCACACACACGCACGCACACATGCATCACACACACGCATGCATCACACACACGCATGCATCACACACACGCATGCATCACACACACGCATGCATCACACACACACGCATGCATCACACACACACACACGCATGCATCACACACACACACGCGCATGCATCACACACACACGCATGCATCACACACACGCATGCATGCATCACACACACGCATGCATCACACACACACGCATGCATCACACACACACGCACACGCGCACACACACACACACACACACACACACACACACACACACAACGTATTCCTTCTGTTCATTCTGAATTTAAAATCGTCCGTGCTGAATATGGGGTGCCGCGTTCAATTAAAGGCCTCGCTACCAATTCAAAACACGCACAATTAGCAGTGGTTTTACGCAGCTTTGTAACGGCAACAATAAGCAATTAGAGACGGGCCGGGAGCTTCTCATTCACAGACGAATAAACGCAAAGAGGTTCAGTGTGTGTGGGAAAGAAAGGGAGAGAAAGTCCATAGACTGTGAGGAATAGAACCGAATGAATAGTGTGTGTGTCTGTGTTGATACACTCGTCCGGGAAGTAAAAGCAAACATGTGGGGGGAAAAAAACTAGGCATGCGTTTCTTGATTCCCATCTGTGTTCTTAATGCTCTTGGTGTTTTACAATGCTCCCTTGACCCCCAAGGAAGTTTTTGGGACGCGACCCCTTTAAAAACTCCGGTGGTGTGTAAACCCAGCACCTGACCGGTGGACGCTCAACACTCAACTGGTTCTTGGAGGCCTGCTCCATCAGCAGCGAGAGCTCCCTCATGAAGTGGCCGCAGAGCTGGTTCTTCTCCGACGCCCCAGACATCATCGTCAGCCAGACGGGCTCGGTCACCCGGGGCATGGTGTAGAGGTCGCAGATGGTCATCCTGCAGGTACAGGTGCGGCAGGAGGGAATAGGCAGGCAGGGGAAGAGGACGAGGAGGTGGAGACGGGCGAATGAAAGAGGAGGGAGGAGAAAACAGACAGGGGGAAGACAGACTAGTTATTGTCTCTCGGGGTAAACAAAAGAGATCTCAGTTCACAGAGCTTTGCTGTCTGCACTGGGGACATGGGAGACCCTGTGTGTATGTGAGTGCGTGTGTGTGTGTATGTGTGTGTGTGAGTCTCCCGCCCTGTACAGTGCGCTTGTGTGTATATCCATTTGTATGTGGCTCAGTTGGGGCATTTGTTCATGGAGGAGGAACGACTGAAGTTTCCATGGAGCGTGGGGCGCGTTGGTGAGCGAGTCTCGGCTGGAGGCCAAGCTCTGACAAGGGGATCTCGGCCACCGGATGAATGTGGAGCATCTATTATTTTTTTTATGGGTTTTCTAAAATGCCAAACAAAGTTTCCAGATGGAAACGCGCACGAGGAGTTACCGCCCTCAGAGTTACCGCCCTCAGACTCTAAGCTGGCCTCTGCACTACCTGCTTTTAAATCCCATTATATATTATACTACAACGAATAGTCAGGTCTGCAGAGAGAACTATTGGTCCCAGCCTGCCCTCCATCCTGGACTTGTACACCTCCAAAGTCAGGAAGCGGGCTGGAAAGATCACAGCAGACCCCTCACACCCTGGACACAAGCTGTTCCAACTCCTCCCCTCTTGTAGGCGCTACAGAGCTCTGTACGGCAAAACCACCAGACACAGGAACAGCTTCTTTCCACAGGCCGTCACTCTGATGAACAGTTAAATCAGGCTCTTCCATCTGCACTTTTTTGGCTACTGTCTTTAATGTCTTTTTTTATATTTATCTATTTTACTGTATAAGTACGATGAGCAAAGTGAAACCGGAGTCAAATTCATGTATGTGCAAACTTACATGGCCATTAAAGCTGATTCTGATTCTTTGGCTTTTAACTCTATTAATGCTTTTTTATTCTTATGGTTTTACATTATTATTATTATCATCCACTTCCTCATTATTGTTATTATAGTTGTCATTAATTGTTATTATAATGATTATCTTTAATATCATAGTCATTATGTTTGTTTTACTGTGTTGATTTTGATATATTTGATTGTGCAGCACTTTGTTATCAGCTTATTCTGCCTCCTTGCAAACTGTCATTATGATTACATGATTTACATGACTGTGATTATCTTTAATGTTATAATTATTATGTTTGTTTTACCGTGTTGTTTTTGTTATATTTGATTATTCTGCCTCCACATGTCACAGTGAATATGTGTGACATGTGACAGCCAACACCAATAACACAACAACTCTCTACAACAAAGACTGACGGGGAGATAAAACCTCGGTGCCGTTTTCCAGGCTGGATTTGGTCTCACTGGAAACCGAGATCAAAGACCATAAACAAGGTTTATTTTGCCGTAATTTTGCTCACAACCTCTTGAGCTATAAAAGAAGCCCCTGACAGATGTGGACGGGCTTCACTAGTTCTCTAGTAATCGAGCTATTTTAGGTGTAATTGTGCAAAGAAACAGGAACACCATGTGTACTCTTTGTGTATGGGTTTATAAGGCTGTGAAAAACAAGAACTGATGAACTGCATTGCAATATAATTTTTTGTCGCAAGTAGTTCTTTTTTGACTTTACAGTTGAGTGTTGTAACCCAAAACCTGTTGATGGATATCAACATAGTTACTGTGGTAAAGTAGAAGGATGCAAACTCTCTCTCTTTGAAAAACAACTCTGTTTGCTTTAAAAACAGCCAAAATAAATCTTTTGGCACCGTCTCGCTTTCTCTGCCTTCAAAAAGGAATAAACTGTTCATCAAGTGCATGAGAAACTTACACTCCAGGATGATCGTTGCATTAATTAGTAATTGAAACAAGTTAATTTGAAGGAATCCTTCATAAAGACACGTAGAACACGTCTCCGACTCCCTTTGGTTCCCGCTGTCGGTTCGACTTATCCGTGGCCTTTTAAAGCCCCACTTGACGCCCGGTGTACATTCACTACTGAAGCCCCCCCACCTGGAGGCCTGAGCTCATAAATGAGTGGGAGATCCCATCTCAGCAGCAGCTGTTCAGGTGAACTTTAAAGAGCAGTGATGTCAATTTAAACCGGGGAGCCAGACTGGAATTACTTCACTATGGAGGGAAGCGATTCAAACAATTCTAACCTCTTCCACGGCTTCTGACGTGTGCTGCGTTTCCTTCAGCCGATATAAAGAGCCTTGTGCGTGTTGTACAAGTTATACAGCTAACCATTGAAATATTCTGGTTCCGATTATTCATCAATAATCACAATTTGTGGAAAAACACAAGATGTGGAGGTGGTCACCGTGACGGCACCCGTTGGTTTGTGGGCTGCGGTATTGAAGCCTTGAGTTTGGCATTTTCTCCGTCGCCATCTTGTTTTTGTGACACAATAGGGCGGAGCCAACTACAGAATCAAACACTGAAAAACTATAATGTAACAATTCCCTTCCATTAGCTGAAAACACACTGTGAAAGGTTTAAAGTTGGAAGATGCAAAACACCGACGATGCTGTGGCAACGACCTGTCAATCACCTCAACTTCACTTTTTACTATTATACACATTTAAAAACCAACATGTTGGACATGAATGTTGCATTAACAACTCAACTCCGAAGCATTTATCAGGCTGAAGAATCCCAAATATACAGTACATGTGTGCTGAAAAAGAGCTGCTCTCATCCGTCATTGGTCTAGAAAAATAATGTGCCGTAAATCACACAAAGTTATTACGCATGTCATCCACGTAATCGTGAGTGAGGAAGTTTAAAAACGGCTGCTTGTTTGACCCGTCCACCTCCCCTCCCCCGTGTGTGCTTTAGGTGATAATTCACCCAGGAGATGTTGATTTATTTGCCACGTTACTTGCGTACTTCAGTAATGCCACTTCCCCAGTTATTTCAACCCAAACAAGGATCTTTTCCTGAACCTAACCAAGAAGTTTATAGCAAAGTTACAAGTGTAAATGTACACGTGTTGCTGGCTTTCGAAGAACACCTGCATATGTGCCTGAACTACTTCGCCCTTATTCAACAGCCCGCAATCTCAGGTCCAACCAGTTAAATCTTCTGTCCAAGCTTTTGAGGCAGTAGCACCAACGCTATGCAATGCTCTGCCTGCACCCCTACGGTTTGCTGATTCTAAACCAACTAAAGACATATCTATTTACACTGGCATTTGGTTAAATACATGCTCTATGGCCTGCTTGTTATGTGTTTTTATTTATTTTCTTTCTTTAGTGGTTATATTGTGTATTTGTAATGTGTATTTTATTATGCTTTCTTAACTGTTGTAATGTTTTTTTGGCCCCTGTTAAGGTCAATTTGGTTTAATTCGTGTTTTTGTTTTCTCGACTCCTGTACCGCACTTTGAGACCTTTGTCTGAGATAAGTGCAATATAAATAAACTTGACTTACTTACTAAAAAAAACACAAAAGAAATTAGTAACTTTTGGTAGAATATCGTGCAAACCGCTGTTTGAAGACGCATTGGCTTAAAGTACAACCAAATAAACACGCTGTACTGAGTGGTCATGCCTCTCCCTTTCCTCTGACTACAAACCTCAACATGACCCCAAACTGGCTGCTGTGACTTTTATGCTTCTGCTAAGTGGAATCTTCGTCAGCATGCGTCCACCCTCCAACTACGTCAAAGCAGAATCGGCCTCATCAGGCATTTTCTTCTAGTTTCCTTCCGTCGTGTTGCATGATGTCCAAACCCCCGAATGGCAAAGGTGGCAACAGTTAAATTTAGCTTCACGTCTGATGGTGAGATTTTACAGATATTGTGTTTGTCCCCAGGCAACAGCTTTCCTGCTGCTGGCACTTGCATGTTATTTACTATTCTGGTGCTCGTGGCCAGTGTCTGAGGCAGATAGGGTTGCCACTCCGGGGCTTGGGTTGCCGTGGCCGGCTGCTAACAGGCATATGATGGGGATCTCTGCCTGCCAGCGCGCGCGTCTCAAGTGAAAGTTGTAGTGAAGAAAGGCATGCGTACACACACACTTAAAATAAGTTTGTGTGTTTTATGAGTGTCAAACATACATACAGTACCAACAAGCCCGTCGCACACAAGCACCTAAATCAGGAAGATTTTAATAATTTTTAAGAAACTGATGAACTCATCGTGGGAACTGCAGCTTCTAGTAAAACTAAATAAAGCTTAGTCTTTAAACGGGGTAGCTGTGGTGCAGAGTTGAGAAGAAACCGGTAGCTTCTTCAATTTTCGCCCAAATAAGCTTCCCTAAACACAACCAAAGCGATAAAGCAAGAACTCCCAGCATGCACTGCGGTTGCAATGCAACATCTGTGGTTTGCTCACACCACAGGTACGGGGAACTGTGAGTTCCTGCTTTCTTTCACAAGACATATTTCCAAAGCTTCTCACTGTGCTTAGTAATAAACGTGTCATCAATTAGCTTTAAAAAAAATAATCAATTAATTTTAAAAACACGTGGGGAAGGGACTCTTAGCATTCTGCTATCCGCTAACATAATCCACATGTAGCATTCAAGTATTAATTATTGATCGTTGCAGACACCTCAGCACACCGGCGTCAGTAACTGGAGCAGGATAACAGAATCCCTTCACCTGAGTCAGCCTCAGGTTCCATATATTTACCTCATACAGAGACACCACCGTGAAGCTGACGCTAACAACATTATAGCTACGAAAAGCAGCATTTTAGGATACATTCTGGTTGACAGATGAGACGCTTCTTTTGTCAGCAGCTGGTGAATATCAGACGTCATCAGCAAAAACATAGTGTACCGCTTGGTGAACTGAAAATAAACACGAAACGGTGCCCACTCATAGCCCACCAGCTCAAACTATGCCTAAATCTGTAGGAGGAGTTTGTTAAAGTGCAGCGACTGTAAAGGCTAAACATGTCACATTAAATAGAAAATGGCTGACTTCCTGTCTGGTTTTGCGGTATACCTCCCAAGTTTAGTCGTGAACGCAATGAGGGGCAAATAAATGAATTATGTAAATGGTAAATGGATTTTTGGTGGATTATGTAAGATTATTGTCTCTGTCGTAATGCGTGAATGAGAGTTGTTGTCCAACCTGAACTCGTTCAGTCCGTCCACCATTCGGCTGTAAGCCAAGGCCCTCTGGTTGGCATCAGCTGACCGCCGACTCATCTTCATGGCCTTGAGAGTGACACAACACACATTGTAATTTGAGATATTTGGCACCGGGGCCAACAAACACAGTTACAGGAAAGGTGGAGCTAGGAATTTTGTCAGGCAGAAGAAGAGGGGGGGTAAAACTGGAAGGTAACCAGAGCTTTGACAGTGCCATTGACAGACGGCAGTAAACAGAACCACAGGTATGACCTTTGACCGGTCAGTCTGACTGTCACTCTGCTCATTACAACAGCAGAGGGATTATGGTTAGCGTTCGATGCTATTCATATCTCACTGCTAAATGCATTCCACTGGCAGCCTCGTCTTCACAGTGTCCAACAGGGAAGCGATGAAGAAAAACAAAACGCAGGAAAACTCCCATTTAAAAATAAAGAATAATAACAATGTTAAAAAGGGAAAAACAAACACATTAAAAGTCACCTGTTCGATTGCGCTCTTGAGTTTGTTCATGTGGCTTTCAAAGAGAGGGAAGTGGGAGAAGAAGAAGTCCTGGAAGCGGCTGTTCTCCCCGGCGTTGGGGGACAGCATGAAGATGACCCCGATGGCGATCTTCTTCTTCCGGGCCACGCCGAGGCTCGGGCCACCGCTCGGGCCGCCGCTCTCGTCAGACATGTTGAAGCTCTCCTCCACTGACCTGATTGGGAGAAGGCAGACGGGGAGTTCAGCTAAAAGCCTGATTTATGTGAGCAGCTGCTCAGATGTTTACTTGACATGTAAATCTTGATCCTGGGACTTTTACCCATGAAGATCAATCAATTCGTATCCGACCGTACGACACCAACAAGAACAATGCTCAGCTTCTCCTGTGGTCTGCGTCGTTCTTGTACTTCTGCAGCAGGTTAATACTGTTTACTTCAACATGGATATTACCAGTTAATACACACATTAAATATTTGAAAGTTTAAATTAAAAAAGGTAAATTAGGCACTATCTTTGCATACAGTTCCAGAACACTGAATAAAGCCAAGTACAAATGTATTGTTTCATTTTGTTGACATTTGTTTTTTACAGAGGGAATTTATGATATCTCTTTGAGTCAGAAAACACGTGTCAACGGGGATAAAAACATTTTTTGTCATATTCTTGGGAATAAAATGTTCTATAAATGAGGTTATGAATGCGGTGTATATATATGTAGGAATGAAAGTGTAAAGTTTGGTGGATGTAAGAGCTGCTGGAGTGGAGATTTCTGGATCAGAGTCTCAGAACAAACTCATTGAGAGAAAACGGCCTTAAAAGAGATATTTAGTTACATTACACACATACAGGTGAATAGGCTACAACATTAATTAAATAACCAACTAAATGTGGTTTTTGGATGTTTTCTTTCCACCAGTCTGGAAGAAGAGATGTGATGGAAGCAAAAATAGCCCCAAAATGTAGCAGTGCACAAAAAGCATGTTTTTGCTCTCCTAAAGCAGAAACAAATACTTAAACACGTCAGTTTAACAAAGAATACACGCCAAAGATTTGTATTCCAAGCCACTTTTTTTACTGTCGCAGCTGGTAAACAGTACGCTTTGGAGAGGCTGAACCGGAGCGCCGGGAAGATTAGAGCACTGGCTGACAGCTGCATTTACAGGGCCAGCATAGCATCCTGTCTAGTCACAGCCCTGTCTGTGTGTCTGTGTGTGTGCATGTGTGCGTATGTGTGTCCAGCTGGATTCCGAGGAAGTCCTAGATAGATAAACTTTACAAAAGCCTGTTAGAGGCCCTAAACAGGGAGGGAAAATGGAGGGTTGGGGGACTCTTAAAGTGTGTGTTTGGGAAGTCGTGCAGAAAGAAGTTTAAACACGTGTCCCCCCTATGTGTTTGAGGATGCAACTTGCACAGGTGTGTGTACATTAGGGATTAAATCCTAACGATACCCGTCCCTTGTGCGAGTGTTGGTGTCCCCGTGTCTCACCATCGGGGGAAGACGCCGTTCTCCAGGCTGGTGGTCTGGCTGCGGAGCCACCGCCGCTGGTAGCTGGACGCACAGCTGCTGGTTAGGGAGGAGCCGGGAGACGGGAAGGGAGTGATCAAAAGGCTGCTCAGAGACGCTGCATGGGGTCAGGTGGAAGGATGGGTGAGTGACAGAAGAGAGGACAAAAGTGAGTCAGACGACAAGTGTGTGGGGTTATTCATTGTGCGAGCACACAGACACAGATCTGGAGGACAGAAAACACGCCCTTCTTTCTTGCAAATGAATGTTACTGTTTTCAGATCTAATATCAGTTGGCCTGTTTCACATGCTGCGGTATGTTGGACAACCAGGCTTTAAACCCAGCCTGACATTGAAATGACAACCTACACACAAACACACACACGGGATACAAGCCCTGATCACAGGGTTATTTACAGCTCAGGCAGCTCAAACCGACCAACTGTCACATGAACCGTTTTAGATCTGTGTGTGGAGAGAGATAAAGAGACAACTTCACAGGGGTGAGCAAATGTGTGTCTGTGTGTGTGTGTGTGTCACGTATGAAGAGAACTACAGGAACAGAGGAGCGAGGAGGGATGTTTATGCATCCGCGTGCATCACACTTTGCTTGCGAGCTCTCCCACTCCAACCGCGGTGGGGAGGCGGAGCTGAGAGGTCGAATTAGAAGCTTGTTTACTGGTAGTGGATTTTGAGAGCTGCTATATTTGATCCTCTGCATGTGGCCCGGGTTTTAGCAGAAAGCGCAGTTCCCCTCATATCAGTGGTGTTTGCAGAGGGAGGAAATGGTTTTCACTGCACCAGACCCATCCAGGCCCAGCAAACTCCTCCAGTGTCTTCCACCTGTGCATCCTTTTTTATTTTGTAGCTTTAGGTTAAAAAAAAAACATTGCCAGTCTCCTTTTCTCTCACTTGCGTGCATCCGTGTCTGCATGCGATCGTAGCAAAGCCGCAGCTTAAGCACCAGCGGTTAACGTGACCTGTGCTCATGTAACGGCTCACGCTCTTAACCTTGAGCCGTAAAAGTTAAAAGATTTTGGGGAGTCTATGATGCGTTTGAGGGGAAATGTAGGAGACACAAAGTCCAAATAATTTCCTCACTTCCTCGACCTCTTTGGTCTCGACAGGAATAAAACAGAAACCCAAATCAAAGCTGGACTGTGGGGCCGAGTGTAGGTCAATCCGGGCTTTGGCTCCTAGTCTCGTTGACCTACCTGACCTGGCGATGCCGCTGTCCCGCTCGTCGTGAAGCCCTCGGCCGGGCATGTCCATGGGGTGACTGTGGCCTGGAGGAAGGGAGGTGGAAAAAGAGACACAAAAACACAACATGTGAGAAACACAAAATGTAATCATGTCCCATGCTGAGGGCTCTTCTACTCCTTCCCCTCCTCAGCAGCCACTTGAGAGCTGCAGCGAGAAAACCTTTAAAGTTCTTAAAGAACTGCAGCCAATCTTTTCACTACAAACTATCAGACTTACAAGCAGAATTCTTTTTTTATTTAAAAAAAGAATCGTGCTATAACCTGACCCCCATATGTACTGGTTAAATATGGGCAGATGCAGTCACTGGCCATTTAAAACCAGGTTAAAAATGCTTGAATAAAAACATAAAATACCCCCAAACGGGTGGTTTATTGAAAACAACTGCATCATGATCAGACTAGAAACACGTTGGGACTTATATCTACTGCGAGATGGCCGATTCTCATGCTGTTAGTGCGACAACCAAATCAAATAAGCACTACTCCGGGAACAGGCCGTCATCTCCAGCAGCTGCTACGGCGTTGAGGTCACGAGGCTGTTCGCTCGCTCTGAAGCGTCCGTCTCGTCAACACTCTGGCGTGAGAAAGGGGACAAAGTGTCAACGCCTCTCACGGTGGAGAGAGAGAGATGATTAACGAGGGAGTCGACGTGGGCTTTTGCTGTGAAGCTCTCGTGTGCGCTCCAGGAGCATACAACCTAGGGGCTGCCCTGAACAGGATTGTGGGTAGTAAAAACTCACGCACTGAATACACTGATCAGCACGATGTAATGAATGATAGGATTTGGAGTTTTGTGTAGTCCAGTTCCAAGTTTAGATCCCGATTAGACAGAGCTGGTTCTGCAAGTGGAGAACGGGAAGCACACTGCCTTTTTGTTGTAGTTTGCAGTACGCTGCCTCTTTTTGGGGAGAATTTCTAGGGCCAACATTGGCTTAACACAAAACATGAACTGTCCGCTACCTATAAGTTCAGAGGGGAGTTTAATTGAAAAGAAAGTCAACTCACCAGAGTTGAATTGCTTTCAAAAACTCATTAAAAACGCTCTGCAGCACAAAGACAGAGGGCAAAACGTTTCATCTCGTCATTTTTTTTTTTTTTTTTTTTACAAAAAGACGCCCAAAGACTTCCGAAATGCGTCTGATCAGGAAGTGAAGTGAGTAAAACACATTTGCTTTTAAAGACTTTGTGTAGATATCTAGCAGAAGGCTGTACATTATTTACCGCGCTGATACATGGACAGGGTTTAACACTTTGGGGGCGGGGCCCGCTTCGAAGCGGAGCTATAATGTTCACATTTTGATTAAATTAATTTCTTCATGATAATACAGCACAGAGATATGGTTTAAAGTCTACCGGAATCAGTAGACTTCAGCCACGTCCGTGTCCTTTTCTCGTAAGATCGTACGAGATTCACACAGCGAGATTTGAGCATCTAAACATGGATGTGTCATATGATGTATGCAAAAAGCTTCACCGAGTCTGAGAGCACAGGAGATTTTAGCCACACAAGCGAAGCTATTTTTTGAGAGGACAACACAGCTTCACAACCTGAAGGATACGAACACGACAAAGCCAAGCAAAGGGATCCATTCGACGATGGGTAAGTGTATTTACTGAACTTTGCAATAGCATATTCACGTTAGTAACGGGACCTGTAACCAGATAAAGCTGCTGCTAACACGGAGCTATCGCTAGCGAGCTAACGAGAGCTAACGGAGATAGCCGACTACAGCTATGAACGGTGGGTAATCAACTGTTGTCTCTATCACCGTTAACTTTCTTACAGTGAACTTAGTACGACTAGTAGTGTTGAATCTCACTTATGTGTTTGTAAGGCTGTAACTACCGTTGCGCATTTTTAGCTCATGACCTGAGCATTGCTGGATCTGTTAGCTTTAGCAACGTCAGCACATAGCTAGCTCATGCATTGTCTTGAGCATAGTCAGTGTTGGATCTTCCTTACGTGTCGGTGTGTAATCATTACTTTCTTTCAGTGAACTCATACTGACTTGTATTAATGTATTTTGCAGAGAGGATTCAGAGCTGCGAGGGTCCAGAGGACAACATGCAGCATCGCTGCAGCAGCCTCCATCTGCCTGCCAACAGATCACCATCGCAGGCCACAAAGCCAGCCACAGCTCATCATCCCCACCATATAATAATAAATTTGGTTTTAGACATTTATTTACATTTGTCTACCATTGTATTCATATATTCCACGGCTTTTGTGAACCCAAGACCTTTGGTAAACCAATTTCTATCACCAAAACCGATATACCACCCGAGTAAAGTTATGTTTTCACAAGAAGTATGAAAAACTTCCAAAATGAAGATTCCATTTTTCAGCTTTATTACCCTCATATTTTCTCTTTACTCTTGTGCCTTGGGACAATGGTGCCTCATCATATAGATAGCTGAGATTGTTCTGTAATTTTTGATTTACAACACATGAGTATGTATCATATGCAAGTGGCTTTAAAAAGGGAAATTTAAAAATTATGTAAAATCACGAAACTGACCACAGACCCCAGAGGGCTAAAGCTACTCGTAATACTACTACAATACTAATACTGTAAAGAAAAGGTTTTCTAAGAGACGTCCGAGGATTCCCCAACTTGTGGCACATTATAGGAAGTGGTTTGGATACAGCAGGGAAAATGGAGCACACTGAGTCACTATTTAAGACTGTGGCTCAGTGGTTAGCATGCCCATCTTACAATCAGAGGATCAGTGGTTCCGCTAGTCCATGCTGATGTGTCCTTGAGCAAGATACTTTATCCCTAATTGCTCCCCATTGCTCTGTCTGCGGTGTATCGAGCAACGATGTAAGTCGCTTTGGATAAAAGCGTCAGCTAAATTAAATGTAATGTATTTCCTCTCCTGCCGCAGCTGCTGCCAAGGTGCCCTCAAACGAGGCATTTCCCTACCGGCTGCTCAGCGGATTGTGTGCGACTGCATTGGATGCGAGCGAGGATGCTCCTGAATCCGTATGAGCGCGGCAATTTTTACTGCATCATTAAAAAGGGGGTTTATAAAAAGGAGGAAAAAAAGAAAAACGTACAGCCCCATAAAATACTGAAGATGTCATAGTTGATGGTTCTCTTGAAGCCTAAAGCATCACAGTCACTGGCAAAGTCAAGATATTTAAGTGAATGAAGAACACAGAAGGAGGGAACTAGAACTACAGCCACCGACACCAGTGAGAACCCATGCACACACACACACCATGTCATGCGTCACACACCTGCAGCACCGGGTCAGATAGTTCTGGCAGATATTTAGTTTGAGAAACGTCAGGTTTTGTTCACAATGCCATGAGGCAGACGAGGGAACAGACAGTGTTTGAAGCAGCAGTGAATATAACCTCTGTGAGTGTTTTCACTTTTAATTGGTGCCACTTGGATTCGAATCAAGATGTCGCCGCTCTGCCCAAATTAACTAATTTTAAAAGAACGGTTTCTGCAGCTTCTATTTGACCCGAGTGATTTACAGTATTGCATGCTGTGACTACTGCTACAGCCCCTTTTAGTGTGAAAATCACCGCACAGGCCTGCAGCCACCGAGAGTCACGGTCTGCAGCACACACACGCACACGGCAGTTTTTAAGCGCCAACCTGAAAAGAAAGAGGCGCTCTTGATGAGGCGCAGAGGGCCCTGTTCAGAGAAGGCCCGTCGTGGGCTGCAGAGCTGAGAAAATCCTGCGCAGCACAAACAAAACAACAACAAAAACAAACAAAAAACACGGAGAAAAAAAAAAAAAGGAAGGGAGAAAGAGGGGACGGAAAGACAAAAAAAACATGGACCGTGGTTAGTGAACGAAGAAGCGTTACAGGAGCTTCTTTTTTTTCCTGGAATGAAATAATGACATCATCACTCACAGAAAACACAGCTTATCAAACGAAAACATTATGACAGATTTTACTTCTGAGGTGAATTTTTTTTGGTCTTTTCTGTGAGGATGACAGAGAAAATACACAAAAAGGACAGAATTTGCCAACAGCTCTTCATATTTCTTAAAAAATATTCTTCTTTCTATGAGGAGCCGGACTATGGTTCATTGTTTTGGGAAGGCAGTAGATTATTTCACCACGAGAGACGAGGAGAGTCGCCCACGAGACTCAGATGAGTCACAACAGAGATATGCTGCAGTTTAATATGCAAATTTGCTGCGAAAGCTGTCCTTGCGAGGCCAGTTTGAACTTCCTCCAACTGCTCACGAGGTTTTGCGAAGGGGAGCGGCAATGGAGAGCTGCTGGCAGAGTCTCTCCAGCCCGGTTTTTGTTCTACCCAGAATGTTAAATAGTCAGAAAGCGAGAAACAAAATCTGCTGATTCCTCACAGTTAAAAAAACTGAATTAAAATAAAAAACTGTAGCAACTCAAAAGAAAAAGGTGAAATTTGCATTGCACTTGCTGTAAATACTCATTTCATACAGTCAATTATTATTTTTCTCATTTACTAAGTTAATGTGTCGTTCTGGATGCCCACTCTCCACTTTAAAAAGGCACGAGTGACAAGAAAACGGGGAGGACCGTCATCGGAGGCTCGAAGAAGGTTTGGTGTGGCACTATGTTTCCATGGTTACCTATGTGCCCCAGGAGGCCGTTGGTCCCCGGGTTCTGATCGGGCCTCGAGGTGCTGCCGTCCTGTCCGATGAACTCCAGGCTGTCCTGTAACCTGCACAAGATCAGAGAAAGGTGGGTGAACGTTTAAGCGGAAAAAAACACAATTAAACTGTATATTTAAACTGTATGCATGCTTTTTTAAATTTTATTTATATACATTTTCAAAGTTGACTGTTAGAACAGTGTGTTCAGCTGGATGAAGAGCGAAACAGACGAGTTGACACAAACACCAGGAAAATAAGACAATAACGAAGACAGATGGAGGAGGAGGAGGAGGAAGAGGAGAGAGAAGATGAGGAGGAGATGCCGGCTAATGGACGAAGCCGTCATAGAAATCACAAGTGAGAAGCGCCTGATAAACGTGCGTGTGCGTGTGTGTGTGTGTGTGTGCATGTGTGCTTACGTGTTGAGGCTGCCGTACACGCTGCCTCCCGTCCTGGCGGTGAAGACCTTACTGAGCATCAGCTGAGGCGGAGATCTGAAAGCGCGGGGGACAAAGACCATCAGCATGTGTGCATCAGTTCTTCTACCACTCACATTTGAAGAAAGAAAATGTTGAATAAAAAAGGAATCTAGTTCAAAAAGCCGTGTGACATATCAAAACAAATGGGATTTTTATGGCTTTCCCACCCGCAGAGGTTTCATCTCAAAGTGTGTCTTTACACGCCAGCATCAGCTGTGAGGGAGGAAAGGTCACGGGCGCATCCTTGTTCCTGTTACCTGATCTGGTGGATTTTTAGCGTGGAGCCCTTGTAGCTCATCGCCACGGAGCCGAACATCATTTCCCCCAACATCACCACGTCGGACGAACACCTCGAACCCTGGAGAAGAGAGGAGGTGTTTTCATGCTGCCGCCATTAAAGATTAACGAACACAATACTTCTATAGCGAAGTCACTGGTACTGGATCTGGAAGTATTTACTGTACATGGACTGATTGTTTTTTGAAAGATTGATTTAATATACATTATTGTTATATATTCGTTTAATTTGCTGTATTTTGTGGTAGTGACCTTTTTGCCATGTCAATACCATTCATATCTATACAAGCAATGGGTATATTATTAATTTTTTTACAAGACCTCAAGGTTTTTATAGATTTTTTGGGAAAAGAAAAATGGCTCGAATTCAAGTGACTTCCAATGATGTTTGTGAGCGTTTTGTATGTGTGCATCTGCTTATGCAGCTGTGAATGTATGAGTGTACATATGCATAACTGCAAGGGAGTAAATATACAAAAGTGTGCATGCAAGTGAAAGATAATGAGTCACCTGGAAGCGGATGCCCTGCTCCTTAGTTTCCTTGGTTTCTGAGGTGCAGGAAGAGGAGCTGTCCAGGGAGCTGCTGCTGCCTCCAGTGGAACGCAGCTGGCAGCATTTCCCGAACATCTTTGCTTGGCCCTCAGTGCTCTACGGGGACATAAATACAACATATTTTACAGGAGAAATACCATGAACACAAGCTCTCTTAACTCTGCAGAAGGTTGAAATCGCCTTGTTATTGCAAAATTACAATGCACTGAGAAAAGGCAGTCTCATCTTATGCCTTTACATATATTTAAGTTTCCGAAAGTTTTAATTGACTTTTACTGCTTTGTTTGTGGCCATCAAGGATGTAAAAACTGTGTCAGCGTCTGAAAACATAAACAACTGGGGGAGTGAAACGCATACTCACCACCTAAATTGTTTCCTCATCCTTTTCAAATCTAAAAGAAGCCGGACAAAAAAAAAAAAAGCTCTACAAGTCACGAGACTGCTTCAGACATTTATGCCTTTCGTATTAAAAAGGGCCTGTGGCCTCGAATGTGGGACGAGCTCGTACACGTGGGAAGAGATCACAAAGTCCAGAGGGTTTTTATTGCAGGGAGGTTTCAGTAATTGACGCCTCTGCTGACACAAACATGTCGAGAGAAACAGATTAAGAGCCCGCTTCACCTATAAAAACGTCCCATTTTCGGTCTAATTTCCGCCTGAAGTTCTCACAAGTCACAAATATAAAAAGTCACTGGCTCGCATCAAGTAAACAAAAAACATAAATGCAATGTGAGCTCAATCAGCCCGAGTCATGTGACCTTCTTAACTTGGCAGCCTATTGAAGAGGAATGCATTTGGGCAGGTGAGAAGTGGAGAGGGTGTGTGTGTGTGTGTGTGTGTGTGTGTGTGTGTGTGTGTGTCTCTGTGGTAATGGCTAACTTTAAACAACTGTTGCTACCAGTGTAGGGGAGGAAGAAAAAGGAGGAGGAGGAGGAGGGTACAAAGAGAAACAGAATGCAATGAGGAAAGAAAGATTATTGTTTTTTGTTTTGCACACACACTGAGTGAAAATGTATTTGAGTGTGTACATGGGTGTGTGCGTGTGTCCGCTGCAGTGTGAGGTGTGTACACACAGGCCAGCAGCATGTGACTGCCAGTCATATGACTGTCGAGAACTCGTGAGCGAGCAGCACTGCAATCATTCTCTCTCTCCCCCCTCCCTCTCTGCAACTTCATCCCTCTCCAATTCCTGCAGCTTTCCTTCTCCTTTAAAATACATGTATGTCTTTCCTGGACACACAAACGCTCCGGATAACTCATGTCTATATCTGGCACTATTCCAATCCAAATACAGAGCTTCAGTAAACCCACGTGCACGAGTTGGGAGCGCTGAGCGATCCATTATCTATGTTTTTTTTTTTCTTCAATGACAGGGCGTCATGAGACAGCGGTAGTGTGCGTGCGTCCGTGTGTTTGTGTGGACAGGCAGACAGGAGGAGAGAAAACCTGGGCCAAAAACAACAACAACAACAAAGACGGCAAAAAGACAACAAGGCGAAACATGCAGATGAGAAGGAGGTTTTAAAGGCACGATGAGAGAAAAGAAGAAAGGCCGAGAGGACGGTCTTCTTATGTTGCAGGGAGAAAGACGAACAGATTATAAATATAGATGTAGCGATTTTAAAAACAAATGGGTGGACAGAGACAGAGTAAGGATGAATAAAAAAATAGGGGGAGAAAAGATTCAAGTGAGAAAAGGTTGAGACAGAATTAAGAGACAGACGATTTAAAAAGGAGGAAGAATAAAATCTAGAGCGACAGCAGAGACAGACAGACAGACAGACAGACAGAGAGTGAGTGACAAAGGCCGTCATGTGAGGATGAAAGAATGCTGCGTACACAGTCACCTTAGGCTGTGCGTGCGTGTGTGTCGTGCACTCTCTTACACACACACACACACACACACACACACACAGACTACCTCAGAGTAGCCATATCAGAATGGTTCAGGTGATATCTGCCTCGTCACGGAAATTTGATCACGCGCCATTTTGGCGTCCATCGAGTTAAAAAGAGACTGAACCAGTTTTTGTTTCCTTTTTGCAGAGAATTTAAAACTTTAGGTGTCAACAAGCATTTTTTTTTTTACACTAACCCAGTTTTGGTGAAACAGTTGGAATTAAATCCTACATTAAAATATAAAGTCTGTTTTTCACTTCAGCCCTTTGAAATAATTAAGAAATTAAGTGAACAAACAAATAAAACTGAAATGCACACTGCCCAACAGGAGCGGTCATGTGACTCATGTCATGGAGCGGTCATGTGACTTCTGCTGCTCGTCACACCTCTGTTCTCTATGACCGTCTGTATGCATCTATTAATCTGTTGCCTGATTCAAGGATATTAATCAATTTCTCCATCTCACTACTGCATTTTATTTCTTAAACTGCACTGCAACATTTAAAAAATTGTTTTGCTTGTTTTCTTCTGCATTATGTTTTGATGGTTTTATGTGAAGCACTTTGAATCAGCTTGTGCTAAACAAATAAACTCGTCTTGCCTGCCTATTGATCGTCTATACTGCGAGCTTCAAAGAGGTCAAAACGTTTCTGCAGATTGAAGAATGCCAAATAGAAAGATTTTAAAACCTTATAAAGGCTCCCGTGTTCATCACCATCTACAACACCAAGGCCCCCCTCATGGCCCCCCACACACACACACACACACACACACACACACACACACACACACACACGACTCACGGTGATTTCCTCCGTGCCCCTCTTTTTGGCATTGGAGTCGAAGAGGACGTTTCTCCCGCGCCGCTCACAGTCCTGGTAGACGATCAGCCGGATCTGACTGGGCTCCAGCTGGGGGATTGGCCAGCTAGATGGAGAGAAGAATGGACAAAGAGGAAGAGGGGGGGGAGAGAAAACAACAATGCAGTTAGTACATATACAGTGAATTAAACGAGAAGAAACGGAACAAATGGTAAAAGTGAGGAAAACATCTCACACATTCTGTCAACATCTTTCACGCATTTCTCAGAGGGGTTCTTCCAGGAAAGTTTGCACATTAGAGACGATGAGGTCATGCTGCAGTAATCAAACACCTCCAAAGCAGCATTGTGCTGAAAGAAGCAGTGGACTAACAACGGTTTTCCATTGTAAATACCAGTTCTGAGCGCAGGCCTTTTGAATTACGCAAGTGATAACTGGGTGCTTTCACAGGTTAATGCTTTTGTCTTTACAGCACAAGTCAAAATGTAATTTGAACAACCCCCCTCCCTGTGACAAAGGCAAATAATTAAAATCACCTTTTCCCCCCCGACATTTACAGGCAATACCATCAGTCTCTTCATGAAAAGGTTCTACGATGTTTCTGGTTAACCAACTGCACCGAGTCAATGAGCCATACAATTTGTTCCAGTCAAAATATTAGGCACATCACGATAAAATAACCGGACCACTTAATATTTCATTAAAAGTGAAGGCATTGTACCGTGTAAAATTGTCCGACTCACAATTGAGAGTTTAAAACTAGAGTCACCGCCTTGTATTCCTCACTTAATTTGATCCTATTTAGATATTTGTGTGAAATTGATTGAATTAATTACCATAAGAAATCTGAAGTTATGGCCAAAAACACATCACTGTTGTGGTCTTAAAGAAGTATTTTGTGTGATTGCGATCAGTTCATCCTTTAGTCCAAGTGGACAATTGTGCCAAACTTTTAAAAAGGTAATCCAGAGATATCACGAGACCGCGAGATGACGTTGACCTTTGACTTTCAAAATCAAAAGAGTTCATCCTCGAGTCCAGGTGAACATTTGAAGAAATTCCTTCCGGAAGTTCCTGAGATATCGCGTTCCCAAAAATGGACTAGGCGGACGGGCAATGACTGTTACGTTAAATTGACGCAGTAAAACCAGAGCTATTGTTTTCATTCCTACTCAAAACCTGGTCCCTTTTATCAACCACAATGCAACAGTTCCACTAAAGATTCTGCCGTGTTATGCTGGCGGTCGGGTAAAGCTCGCTTCTCTTTAACGCACAAAACAGTTGGGGAAAATCGTTTTGACAGTCAGGTCACTACGCAGTAGTACTCCACAATAGCCTCAAGCTAGACACGATGTACGAGCTTTACGTAAATCGGTTTAAGCCCTCGTCTCTCCCACGCGGCAGAGCCAACAGACTCCATGCCACAGCTACCGTTCCTCCATCTCATACCTAAACCATTGGAGAGAAGCAAAGATGGAGCCAACATCCCACACAGCGATACAGAATCAAAAAGGTACCGAGACAACTAGCAGACACTCAACTCTGCTGATTCCATCCAACGGAACCAAGAAAATGTATACTTTTTCGTTCATAACCGAGAGAATATTGCAGCTCGGGTTACACGTGTGACCGTCACCCAGTTGGTCATACGCTGCCAGCTCTCTCTCACACTCACACACACACACATATCTGCAAAACGTGTTTTAAAGCTACACAGACTAAGGGAGACGCTTTGAACATGGCAAAGCACCGTTCAGACAGACACCCCGCACTTTTCAAAGAGTTCAACGAACGACAGGTAATGTGATTATAAACATGAAAATCCCAAGCTCACCCATATACAGCCTAACAGAGTAGCCTCAGCCTAGTTTGATGACCAGCATATGATCATGAGGTCAGAATGCACACAAAAGTGTCCAAATGAAACACAGTTGACGCAAACTGGCGACATGAAGGTGGATCTTGAGCTAATTATTTTTAGTTAAGGAAAAATAACTTATTACAACTTACTAGTTGTAATAAGTGCATAAACAAGTGCAATAGTTGCAACAAGTGTGAATATTCACAATTCTGCCAGACAGCATAGAAAGACTGGCTGTCTCGTTGTTCCCATAGTGTAATTGCATTGTATTGGTGAAAGGTATGTGGTGGCATGTTTTTCAATAAATGGGAGAAATTACCCTTTAATTATGTGTCCATCTTTAATGTACCCATCATAGCTTTAGGTTTCTTTCATCTCGAACACACATCTGTAAAATTATGTAACTCTACAATTGCTCGTACTCATGGAAATAACTATGTAGTCATCTGATCAGATACGGACAATAGGCCTACATAGACGTGTATAATCAATGCTTTGATGCCACCATGTAGTTTTCATTAATATCTTGCTGTAGGCTTCTGACTTCTTTAACCAACCGATGAATCCATTTAAAGTTTAAATATGTGATCTAATGATTCCCTCTAAACAGACCTGAACAGTCTGATCAATCAGCTTCTTACTATGAGTGATGGGGTAAGATTTAAAGCCACATTGGAGATTTGAGGGATTACATTCTTTAAATCGTGGTACATTTGTTCTGGCAGAAAACTGCCCAACAGCAACAGTTAATCCTTTTTTACTGGCTCTGTGGCTGTTGTTCGGTAACCTGCAGTTTCATTCAGCTCGTCCCATTAGTGCCGGTCAACTCCAGTGATATTGCAAAATGATGTTGTTGCATATTTACATCTCGCCGTGGGCACCGGCTGGCCCGCCACAGGGCTTTGGTGCTCCCCTCGGCCTGATTTAGTAGAGGCTCTAAAGATGACAGGGGGATTGGACCGGCGGATAGACGGTCGAGGATAATGTGTGACCTGATGGAGGGAGATGGAAACAAGAGATGGACCTAAATATAGACCTTATATTCACGAGCAGGGCCCATCCCCAAACACAAGTGTTTATAGTAAATGGGTGTGGGGGGGGTTAAGTCCATTTTCACTTGCCAAATAAAACCACACACAAGCTCACAGTCAAAAACAGCATTTCAGTTGTCTGTCGGTGAGCCTCGACAGGGCAGGGAATACCTTTGTGTTGGGTGTGAGGAAGTCTGTGTGTACATCAGCCACGCACGGGAGCTACTATTTACCAAACACGGGTGTCAAAGTGTGGCCACAGCATTCTCCAGGGCAAAAGGAGTCTCGCAGTGGGAATGGGAGGGAGTCATGTGCTGCAGTGTCAAGTTGTCAAACCAGAAGTCATTTGTCAGATGGGAGGCAATCATACAAGAGGAACAGATCCATTCAATTCAATGTTTATACAGGCTGTTTGGTCCATACAATTAGTCCTCACATGTTTTTTTGGGCCACAACTCAAAGATATTTGGTTTACTGTCAGAAAATATTTCCATTTTAAGAATTCAAAACGGATTAATCAATTCTCAAAATAGCTGGTGATTGATTTAGTAGTCGCAGCTCTAGCTTCATTGTTGTTCTTCTGCTTTTTTTTTTTTATTCCGACCGTTAATCGAAGTGAATGTTTGATTGCTTTAAAAAGACATCTTCAGTTTTTCTCGACCCAAACTCCCGTTTAACTTTTAGTGGACGGCGTAATGCCTGCCTGGCCTACATAATGAGCTCAAATTGCATTGTTTGAGGCTGAGTCAATATTCAGCTCATAGATTTGTGTGATCAACACATCAGGTGCTCGTTTTAGTCACATGCCTCCTTGCAACTTGATTATTGCCCTTTGTGAGCTGTCATTAACTGGTCAAAAGTTAAAAGGATCTGATTCACTTTCTTGCCCAAAATTGGGTGCAACAATTTAAACAATTCCAGATTGGCCCGGAGGAGATCCGCATAATTTGACACCAACTGCACTGCTCCCTTTTGTTTTAAACATAACAGAGAAAACACAGTGAGAGAGAGATGCAAGAAAGACGGAATAAACACCGGACGGAAAGCTAGAAGGACGACAATAAAAAGACAAGAGCCCTTTTATGAGCGGCAGAGTGAAACACGTCCTAAAGTAATGAAATACAAAGAACAAAAGCCGAGAACAAAAGAAGAGAAGAACGTTGAATGAGTGAATGCTGGAGAGAGAATTGTCCTTGGACTTAAATTATCTTTTTTTTTGCAGAAAAACATCTGAGCATTTGAAAGAGAGACGAGCAGAACGAGCAGAGGAGGAAGTGTCCCATCATGAGCTTGTGACAGACAGACAGACAGAGAGAAGGGAGTCATTCATAAAAGCAGCACATGACTTCATGACTGTTACATACTTGTACTGCTTTGACCTCCATTGTCTGAACCACAAGCGACTCAAAAAGTCTCTCAGTGATGCAGGTGTTTGTTTCCTCGTACAACCTTGATTGTTAAGAGATATCCTTGACAACAGTTTTATTTGGGCTACATTTCAGACAACAAGCGGGGCGTTAGCCGGTCTGAAATGATTCACCTTCGACCCGAACAAAAACATTATCCGATCTGAGATCACAGATATGCAAAACAGAAACTCTCTGAACTACAACTCCACCCAAACACATGATTTTCCCTTTCCAAATTTGGATGCGCTTCACCACAAAACCTTTTAATCCTCATTATGTCACCCTGGCCTTAAAAAATGACAGAATCAATCTTTAAAAACTACAGCTTTGCTGCCTCAAACTGCCAGCTGGAAACAGCCAATGACAAAGCTTAAAAAGAAGAGAAACAACAACACAGACAGACCTCCTTTGACCAACACCACCGTGCCCACTCGGCTGCACAAACGCCTTGTTAAATATTACCGACTCCTACCTGGGCATCATCGCGGGTCTGCCAGTCTTTCCCCCAGCCTTCTTCCACTCTCGCTCTCTCTCTCCCTCAGCCAAAGCTGAGGGTCTAAGAATAGCGGTGAACTAAATTCACACAACAACATGAGACTGTCAGGTGATCGCAGGAGCGCTGTGTGTGTGTGTCTGTGTGTGTGTGGACACTAGCAGCGAGGCCCACCAGCTGCCACAAAGCGCCCCGATAAGAGCACGGCGACAGAGGGGTGTTTGTTTGCGTCTCATTTTCTTAATCCCACACTTTTGTTTCCACTTATTTCTCAGCGATTAAAATGAAAACATACATGTACAATTTGTGAGCTCTCAAGTTGAGCTCAAGGGAGACAAGGGCCCTATTCTTCGTACCTGGTTTACTGACTTAGCGGGCTAACTGTCAGGATAAGATGATGTAGGTCAGGCTTTTCGGTTTCTCAAAGCAAGTTTAGATAAATCACCATAGCAACACAGCCAGAAATTTAAACCTGCTCCTGGGCAAGCTGGCCACTCCCACTGGACAAAAAAGGCAGCTCTCTTCCTCATTGATGAAGGAGCGATATTAGTTATATTAGTTTTATAGGGAGAGAGTTCTTTCAGATCGCAAAGATCCATTCTCACATCATCATGACTTCCTGTACGCGGCGGTATAGATTCTGCCGACAAGGAATCATTTATTTACGAGAGCTTCTCGAGCCGCGGACATTGATCACCACAGGCGCAGCCGATTGCCCGTCTGACAGACAGACTATCAGCCGCTGCATGCCGCGCTGTTCTTAAGTTTATTTAGCGCTTAAGAAACTTATGGATGTGTTGAAAGCACTCATCATTATATGACAGTGTTATTAGTACACCATACATATCATTATTGTAGAACATGATTAAGGTGGACTCATGATAATACAGAGAATCACACAATTTATTTTCACAGCTTCAATTGATTGAATTTCTGATTATGAATAATACATACATACATACTGATCCGCCCATACACATATTCAAACTCCTAGTTATATGGTAATCTACACATACATGTATATACATATAATACATGATTTATACGCACATACAGTACATATATCCTCAAGTATATATTTATTCGTAAATATAATCTGATTGATTTGGGTGATGAAGCACTTCAAATTTGCCGATACATTTTCCCAAAACTGACGCATTTAACTTGTCTGATATATTTGCGACGATGTCTCGCAACGGGGGCGCTGTTAAAGTTGCTTTCACGGCAACAATGTTGCAAAAACGTTGGAATATTCGCAATGAGTTTGCTGTGAATGACTACGTATTGACTTACTCATATGCCTTCATGTTCATCTCCTGCTTCTCAGCAGAGAAATGAAAAAAGAGGTTCCTCTGAGTTTATTTATTATTAGTGTACTGTTAGAACATCATGGTGTCAGTGCTCGATTATTATCCCTTCTGAAGAGGAGCGGGCGCGTGCATTTATCCAGATGACTGACGTCTGGTTAGAATTAACGAGACCGTTTCAGCGCGGATCAGCCGTGAAGAAACCCAGATAGCCTGATGTCAATCATATCGCTAATTTAAGATGGAGATTAGGACATTTGCTGGTTTTGTTTAGCCAGGTACAAGAAACAGGGCCCAGAGATAAATTATTATATCATGAAGTTGAACATTTATAAAAAAGGATGATTACAGATAAACAATAGTGTAGTTTTAACTGCGTTTCGCGTATTTTGCAGCAATACGAAGAAGACATGAATCCTTAACTTGTGTCTTCCATATTTTGAACATACAAATTATGTCAATTTAATATTTCCAGGGATGAATTGATGGCCTCAATCAAATAAAAATTTATTTTAAATCAGTAGATTGAAAATACATTTTACTTGCTCCAAATCAGTGGATTTAAAATATATTTTACTTGCTCTAAGCCTTAATCTGTATTACTACCACCCTAATAACATGCATATGTCCATAGACACTGATCTTGTATAGCAGCTATGCAGACAAATTATGGAGAGAATAGAAAAAAGTACGAATTTGACAGCGACTACCTTTACATCGGTAATATTCCGAATAAGACAATATTTAGAATTTGATATGGGCCAAGTACACTTCATATTAGTAGTGTTAGTAATATAGTCAGCTCTGAGCACTTTACAGCAGTTACACACAAACCAACTACCAACAGTTTGCAGAGATGCAAGAGAAAAGCCCTCCTCTCTGGGCCTATTTTGACAAAAAGACTTTGATATCAACAGATTTTTTTTATATGCACACATATTACTACTAAGGAATGAAAGAGGGAAGCTGTGTTTAATCCGCCGGTCACGTTAATTGGAGTATGCGCGGCTGCATGTAAACGGGAATATTAGTGCAACATTCATTTTATGAGCCATGTAAACAGCTTCGTAGGAATATGGCCTTTATCAGAATATGTGCAGAGAATTGTTAACGTAGTCAGTGACTTCATTCATAGCTGCTGCCGGGAAAGGAGGCGTACACCAATAATAAGGTCACAGCAAAGCTATCGAGTTTACTTGACTGCAGTGATTCTGACGTCAGCCTACTTACTGACCTCAAAGAGCCCTTGCTCCCTCTCCACCGCCACATCTGTGCGTGTTAGTTACATAAATATCCCCTCGGTCCCAGATGTGTGACATTCTTCCGGCTGTGTGTGACAGATGTTTCTGGATTCTGACTTCACACTAATCGAGGACATAAATAAATGTGCCTTTACCGCAGAATTAAATGAACATGCTTTTCTGGGTTGCAGCAGGCCATTTAACCGGTAAAGTCTGGGACCAGCTTCGAGTAGTTATGTTACTACTGAAGGTGTTCTGACAGATGTTGAACAGACATAAAAAGGACAACATATAGGTGTAGGTGACGACTACAGAGTCTCAACCCCCTTAAACTGATTAAAAGGCAAATGTGTATTCATCCACGCGCCTCACTGGTCCCTTCACCTTAACAAATTACATTATCAAAGGTTAAATACACATTTGCAAGTCCTTTAGTGCTACTTACTGAGCCTCCATGCTACTTTCCCATGATTGGAAGTGCATCTCCACCCCAACTAGATAAGAATCAAATCTTATCTCTGCGATATCTGTAGTTTTATGGGGGCATCTTTGGCACGTACGGTCTCAGAAATAACGTTGACGCAAAAACAATTCCCACGGTCTGCCCGCTTGCAAGATTTGAAGCCTTTCTTGTCGAGATTGTTGTACCCGTGTGTGAAAATGAAGGCGTGATAGAGGGACCGCTCCTTTGCTGCTAAAGAGACCAAGCCCTGATGTCCATAGAGTGAAACGGTTAGCTCAACCTGTCCACAGGTTTCACGTTATGGACAGGTTGAGCTAACCGTTTTGCTCCGAGTGTGTTCGAGAAACAGCAACTCTCTCGAGGAACTGGCTATGATGGCCCTGAAAAGCACCTGACTACCTGCATACCTGCTGGTTTCTCTGCTGGTTAAGGAACTCTGCATTCCTGCAATCACATGATTCGGAGTGGGCGATGACGATTCAACGCCCTGAGGTTTCTGCACTTAAAGGTTACGACACATTCAAACATGGGACTGGTTGACTGAGGAGACTCGTATAACAGCAGGCTGATATTATCTGGGATCAATCCGTGTGTTTTCTGCATCAAAAAGTCTCCAAGTCACAGTGGTTGTGGAGAATAAACAAAAACAAGTGTTAGTTTAATAGGGTGTATATTTTTAGGAAGTACCCAATATTTACATACACAATATAATTGGAATACTAATATATATATATATATATATATATATATATATATATATATATATATATATATATATATATATATATATAGCAGCTGTTTGTACGTTGGTACATAGAGGGTGTTAGGAAGCTAAACATGGAGGGACTTAGGACCCAGGGGAATGTAGTTTTATTTTATGTAATGCACGATTTTGTCACGCGACCAGATTACATGCAAAGTCAATGTACAGACGCGACAGGTTGTGAAGGCGCGACATTTCCGCCGGGCGACGCGACTGACGCGTTTGAGGCGGCGCGAACAGAGTGAAGGACGCCGCGCGACAAGAGTTGACATTTCCCAATTCTGGCGTCAAAATTGCGTGAGTCATAGTTGCGTCAGGCAATCAGCGTTGAGAATCAGCATTGAAGCTCCGCCCGTCACCACCGCCGTCTTGCCGTCGCTTAATCAAACTGCTGCTGCTCCGCCTGAAGTAGTGCTGGTAGGGGCTTCATTCAGACACTGTTGTGGGACTACGGATAATATTATGAACCCAGACACCAAGGAGATTGATGTTCCCACGTATGTGGAGTTTACACAACAAGTATAAAGCAGAACTAGTGGTTATTTCCATGGTGGATGGCAGAAACGGTATCCGTTTTACCGAGATAAGCCAGACGCAGTTCCTGAAGGATTCTGTGAAATTCACCGAGCTGTGTGCGGCTACGGATGATGTTATGAACCCAAACACGAGGGCGTTTGATGTTCCGACATGTTTGGGACTTCCACAACAAGTATAAAGCAGAAATAATGGTTATTTATTCCATGGTCGATAGCGGAAATGAAAGCTCCTTTCACAGAGAGAAGAGACCCCCCCGATTCACTCACGCGACTAAACTGAAGCGGTAAGCATGACGCGACAAATCATGTCGTGTTTGGTGTAAACACAGCATAACGGCGGCGTTTCTTCTTGTTTTGATAGTGGTAGCCGTCCACAAGCTGCCGTTCGATTCCATGTGAAAGCAGCATTACCAGAATACTTTTATGAAAAGTGCGTTCATCCTTTAGGGAGTGAGTTTTTGGCTGGTATTCCCTGCATGGTGTCTTGGAACAAGTAATACTTACATATTGTGTTTTGTTTATTTGTACTCTGGGTGTACATGTGTGTGTGTGTGTGTTTGCATGTGTGTGTATTCTAATTACTGTGTACACTGATGGCTTAGTCCTGAGTCACAACTCCTTCTGAATCAGCAACACATGACTTGTGACGAGAGCAAGACAGAGTGAGTGAGTGAGAGAGTGAGTGAACCACATGACCGAATCATCAGGCTGAGCAGGAGCTGGAAGCTGTGTAGAAATTAGGGCGACGGGTCAATTTTGCTTTCGAAGGTGAAAAGCAGAGTTGCGACTGTAATTCAACACGTTGCAAATAAACCTCGCCTTCCTCGTTGCTCCCTTCAGTAATCATGGGGACAGAATGTGTCATGAGATAGAAATGACTAACCGCTCAGCCTGAAAGCAAAGTGATTGTCTCTCTCTTTCTTTTCAAGGATAAAAGTAGGCTAATGAGGTGATGCCACTTTCAGGATCCCAACAGACGAACTAGTCACACTGCCGGTTATCTGTGGACGTTAAACGGCGTATCACCACGCCGAAAATGTTTTCGGACTAAATTTACAAGGAACACCCTTTATATTAATTCCAAATCTTTATCCTAACTTTTGCCCCCAATATTTACATATCGGTCCACGGCCTATTCTATGCCTCATGGTGCTTTGGTGATAGGGCGTTTAACGTTCACAGATGACCGGCAGTGTGATTAGTTCGTCTGTTGGGATACTGAAAGTGGCATAACAAACAGTCCCAGAGATAAATTCACATCCGGAACTAAGAAACCTCAAATGTTCAAAAGAAAACAGGTCCATTGAGGATTATTAGTCACACGTCACTACTACAGCGCCATTTCATAATTAGGCCAATAAATAAATATGTATTAAAAAGAAGAAACACAATGAATGCCACTGAACAAAAGCTAAATAAGCCACCGGTCACAGTCATTTCTCCAGAAATATTCCAAATATACCTGGCAAAATTATAAAAAAAAATCCTGAATTGCATTTGAACAGGACATGCCAGCCTAACTATTAAGCCAGAGCGCTCACCAGAATGCTACTGTGTGTGTGTGTTCTGAGAAGTGTGGTCACTTAAAATAGCCCCAATAGGAATCCGATGACGGCCGCCTGTCTTTACGGAACTCTGGCAGGCCTGCAGCATTTACACACACAATTATTGTAGCGAGCGCACACGCATCTAACCCTTTATGTCAGAAACATGGGTCGCAAGTCCCACAAACATGACAGGCCGAGCTTGATGACAGCATCACACGACACGCTGGAGTTATGGAAGCATGCAGCGGAGGAAGAACACAGTGCCAAACAGGAACCTGAACCACCGTAAACTATCATGGAAGAAGTGTCACTAAAAATAAAGCTCACGTGAAAAGTCATACTTTTTTTTTTTTTTTTTTTTACAAAAAGGAGAGAGAATTTTATGTGCCAAATGTTCAAATCAAATATAATTTTGTAAGTCTACAGTAGAGGCTTTAGCTTTAAGGTTCTAGCTTTATTACAGACGTATTCCTATGTCATACCTACTTCTAAATTCTAATGTGCATCTACAAAAAGAATACGGTAAAAGCTTATTAAAATGCTTTATTTTCACAGTTTGTTTAAGAAAAGACAGTTGTCTACTTCTAAGAACAGTCAAATGTTTTTCCTCACAGCACTGTAATTTAAATATTCAGTAAAAGTTCAGTGTAACCTCCTCTGTATAAAAGCCCAGAAAAGAAATAGTGTGTGAAAACAGAAAACCCATCCCCGCTTTCTTTTCTCTGGCATACGCACACTCCCTCCTTTTCGTTTTCTCAGCACAAACGCAGCTATATTGAGTTGCGTGGCCCCGTGGGTCAAGAAGGAAGTTTCCTCAACGGGCAGCGGTCAGGACAAGCAGCCTGGCTGTGGGTGGGGACCGGACAAAGCCGCTGGCTAACGATGAAGCCTCCGACTGGCTGCGCAATGAGCCGGGGGCTCTCGGGGTAATGTACAGTATGCCGTGCCCTGGTCAGGCGCTGCACCCGAGGGGAAACCGGAGACGCCTTTTGAGGCTTTCCTCACGGGGTCAGCCAGCCTGCTGACCTCTGCGGAATTCTGGAGGACACTCTGCTGCCACGGAGCTGTGGGTGATGCATTATGCAGGATAGCAAGGTTGCAAAATGTTTCTTTTATTTTTATATTTGCATTGAAAACATGACATAATCCAATCGTAGACGTCGTCTCTCAGCTTCATTCTCACGTCTCAGGTTGCTAATTGGATTATACACAATAACACATGGAAGAGGAAGTCTTGGCATGGACATCCGTTATTGGCCCAGAGGCTAAATCGTCTACAGCCAATGGCTTCCAAAGATTTGAGCTGATGCGGATAATATATTAGTGTTTGTTTTATATCCAATATTTGAAAAATAAATTCAAACAGTGAGTTACTTTATAAGGGTGGGGGAAATCGATTCAGCATAGTATCGCGATAGTTTGCGTGGCGATATAGTATCAATACACGAAAGCCAAGTATCGATCTTTTTTTAATGTAATCAATTATGGGAGGCATCAGAGAAAGAAATGAGAAATGCGCCGTCCGCGTATAAATCAAACGTCTGGACTTCCTGTCACTCGTAGTGGCGCTGCTGCACAGCTGTTGCACGGCGCACAGGACAACATGCGCGACACGGCGCTGGTCAAAGACGTTAACTCAAGCATAAATCAAAATACAATATGTTGACAATGTTTTCCTTTGGGGACAATTTGCGGTGAAAAAAAGGGAATAAAATCGCAATACTCAATATATCACAGAATCGTGATAGTATCGAATCGGGACCCAAGTATCGTGATAAAATCGAAATCGTGGGACCTCTGGTGATTCCCACCCCTATTACTTTATACTTAGAGTTACTCAACTATCACGGCTTGAGGACTGCAGGGTATTGCTGTACAAATTAGTGATTTCCTGATAATCATTATTTTCATCAACCCAAATACGAAACAATGCCAGAGGTATGAGGAGCACAGCCAACCACTGAGTTGAGAGAAAGGTCTTCTGTCCGCCTATTTGCTCCGGGATTAAGGCTAGCCACACACAGTGTGTATGCGCGTGTGTGTGTCACACACACACATATCACTAAACTCTAATCTTTATATCTTTATGACCAGGGAATGTGTGCATGGGTCAAAGTGCAAGTAGCACCCTTAAAGAGGTCCTTTAAAAACATACACTCACCTAAAAGGATTATTAGGAACACCATACTAATACTGTGTTTGACCCCCTTTCGCCTTCAGAACTGCCTTAATTCTACGTGGCATTGATTCAACAAGGTGCTAAAAGCATTCTTTAGAAATGTTGGCCCATATTGATAGGATAGCATCTTGCAGTTGATGGAGATTTGTGGGATGCACATCCAGGGCACGAAGCTCCCGTTCCACCACATCCCAAAGATGCTCTATTGGGTTGAGATCTGGTGACTGGGGGGGGCATTTTAGTACAGTGAATTTATTGTCATGTTCAAGAAACCAATTAGAAATGATTCGAGCTTTGTGACATGGTGCATTATCCTGCTGGAAGTAGCCATCAGAGGATGGGTACATGGTGGCCATAAAGGGATGGACATGGTCAGAAACAATGCTCAGGTAGGCCGTGGCATTTAAACGATACCCAATTGGCACTAAGGGGCCTAAAGTGTGCCAAGAAAACATCCCCCACACCATTACACCGCCACCACCACCAGCCTGCACAGTGGTAACAAGGCATGATGGACCCATGTTCTCATTCTGTTTATGCCAAATTCTGACTCTACCATCTGAATGTCTCAACAGAAATCGAGACTCATCAGACCAGGCAACATTTTTCCAGTCTTCAACTGTCCAATTTTGGTGAGCTCTTGCAAATTGTAGCCTCTTGTTCCTATTTGTAGTGGAGATGAGTGGTACCCGGTGGGGTTGATTAGATAATTGCATTAATGAGAAATTGAACAGGTGTTCCTAATAATCCTTTAGGTGAGTGTATGTCCACCACGGGTGGCAGGCCTAAAGCAACATTTTTCAATGCAAATGTATTTAAAACCGTATTTTTTTAAAAGAGCATTTTCCCCCATTGGTGGCAGACTCGGACCCTGACCCACAATGTATGTGTACGAACGAACACAGGGAAACTGCAAATCAACTCTGTCAGATTCAATTTCGATAGCAAGTATTCGTATTTCTTATAGTGACATAGGACATGCACACTGTTAGTGGTAATCATGTGAGTATTGGGTAAATGGCTGCTTTTACAACATGTCACTGCAATCCAGAGAGGACAGGCTTTTTCCTAACTGTTATTTATATCAATATGTTGTAAGACTCACTTTTATGACAAAGTGGCACTGGCTCCCCCCCATTGTTTTGTCATTTCAATATATTAACATGAAACAAATATAAAATAATCAAGTAAAAAAGAAAGGAAACAACACAGCAGACAAACAAACTTAACAAAACTAAAACAACAAAAAATACAATCACCCCGACACCCCTTTACCTGTACATTTGCATACACAGCCCTGCATTTATACCTGCATTTTCCTGAACACATACATCAGAGTACTTGATCACTCCTCTAATTTGTTAAAAATAAAAGCCATTAGATATTAAATATATATTAATATTAAGATATTCTTTAGTGGATGTAGGACACCTGCACCTGAGTATATTGTTAAAATTAGGATTCTATACCATCTTGCATTTGTTGTTAGCACCACTGGTATATGAACGAGATCATATTGAGGCATTTGTTTTGTTTACACCAATGCATTTTAAGGACACCATCTTTTTTTTTTTCATTAACATAAAAACATCCGCTTTCTGCACACTATTACATTTTTATTTGTTTTGCTGCATCCTGTCCACGGAGGCTCCGTCGATCAGTGACCGACCACAGTGATCCAATGTGGGGCCACACGGAGCACGCGTGTCCTCCTTCTGGGCTCCAAGTTCTCGGGGAGCCCAGACTGACCGTAACCGTTATCGTCTCGTGCTACCACTGCTGTTACCGGAGCAACACAAATGGGAGGGGGAGGTGGGGGGAACAAGGGGGAAGAGAGGACACTGCTTCCTAATTGACACCGATTAGCCGTTGGTACCACGCGCCAGGAAGCGTTATTACCCCTCTATAACAGACAGGACGCGGGTGTAGACAGACGCGCGCGACGTTTGCTAGCAGAGAGCGCGCGCGCGCGCGTGCAGTGCGTGCAGCAGCAGCCCCCCCCACCCCCTTTCCTCTTCCTCCTCCGTCGCCGCTAACGTCTGTTGGGGCTAACAGTACCGCGTTAGCTAACCACACGTTTTGCCTTGAATCGATTTTTTAAATTAACAAAAACTACACAGCGTCGACGAGGAAAGTTAAAAATAAAAATACGCCAAATGTGTCCCGCTTCCAGACGCCACAGCGAGAGTACTTAAATACCGTAAATGTACGTTACACACACAAATAAACACACGTAAACACACACACATCAACACAAAAACGGCTACCTGAACGCGGGGTCCCCTTTGCTGCATCTCGGGGGCGGCGACGAAAACGCATTCCTCTTGTTGAAAAGTTTCTGGAAGAGAGTCGGAGGCATTTTGCACCCCAAAAATACATAAATTTGGTATATAATTTATTTTCTTCCCCTTCTTTTCTTTTTTAATTCCGAGAGATCTTGTTCCTTGTAACCGTCTCCATGGGTGTCACAGTCATATGACAGGCATTAGTCACGGGGAGCTGCTTGGTAACTCACTACATTTTTCTGATTGGCTGCTCGGACGCTGCTGCTGCTACAAAATACCCGATTGGCTGGTTATTTTTGGCCCCAGTACCACGTGGTCAGTGGATTTTTTTTTTTCTTTCTCGCCGTGTTGATGTTTTGTCAGGAATCGTGACAGCATGAAATAGAGGGATAGTTTACTTTGTTCATCTTTTATTATTTAAGAGAAAACATTTTCGCCACTGCAGAATGTTTTAGATAGGGGTAAAGCAATATTAAATATGAAAATGCATAATATAGACAACACAATAGAATGGAATAAAATTAACTCACAAAAGAATATATATATATATATATATATATATATATATATATATATATATATATATATATATATATTCACAGAAATCGGACAAGTTGCAAACGCAGAGGTACAGAGTATCCAACAAGAAATATTTAAGTTATATATTTATTGTAAATTAATTCATTTTAGGGTTTTTTTCTGACGCTTAGAAGTGTAGACAGACAATTCGATTGTTTTAGCTTTTTTAGCAGATGCATCACAGACAACACACATGCCACATGGAAAATGGAAAAAAAACTAAAAACAAATGACTGTCAGGGGAAGAGAGAAAAAAAAGATGGCTGTTTAGGAGAACGCACGTCTGCCATCTAGTGGTCGTTTTGCACCAGACACTTGTTTTTAATAATATACATTAATAAAAAGGAAACCCTGAGGCTGGTTTGAGTGCATTTTCACAACTAGACTTACAGTTTGTACAGCAGGTTGTATACTCTTTAAATAATATATAAACACACTGATTAATCTATTGACATCTAGATTATATATATATTTTGTGCTCAAGGTGTCACCGTGCAGACGGGTCCTCGTCCTCGAGAGCGGAGAGAGGAAACAAAGGAGCACTTCTGAGCTTCTCGCTCCTCGTGCTCATCCTCCTGAAGAATGAATCCCTGTCAGCGTCGTTGAGGAAGTCGAAGAACGAGGCTTCCTCCGGTCTGTGTTTGGGTTCCAGGGGCTCCATCTTGATTGGGCTTTGGAAACAGACCTTCTTCTTGTAGGAAATGGGCTTTCTTTTGGGGAGCTGAGGGAGGAGAAGTACGTCTGTAAGGTCATTCATTTTTTATTTTGAAAACAATAACTAAAGGTTTTCATGTGATGGATATACAGGTGGCATTCTTACTTTTGGTGGGGTTTTCCACTTCTCTGCAGAATGAGGATTTGAAAAGAAAAAAATACATTATTAAATCACTTTAGTATTTGGTGCATTGTAGAGCCTTTACCTGATTTAAATGGGTCTGCGTGTATTTTGGGGTCAGCTTTAGGTCTTCTGCTTTTGCTTCAAAGAGAAAATACAGTAATTTAACCAGTTTTTATTATTTATTTATATTTATTTATATATTTAAGGATTTTTTATTTGTTTTAAAAATGACTGCATGTTAAGTGACTTTTCCAAACTCACTCGATCTCACAGTTCTTTTCAGCAAGAATCGGAGAGACATCTGAAGACAAATGTGTAGTTATTATCAGACATGTGAGATGCATATAACGCTCGGACAGCAAATTATATCAGTTTTTCAGTTGTTGAAATAACAGTTTTTTTCTTTAATATAAACTATTTAAATTAGAATATATTTTATAAATAAATATAACATATATACAAAAAGGGATTTTAACAGTTGTGAAAGGCTCAAACTGCACACTTTGTTTTATATTATTTAAATGTATGTATATGTTTTTTCCAGAATCCACCATAAGCTACAACTGACCAAGTGCTAATATATGTTGTAAGAAAGTAATACTTTATATTTGTTTTAAACAATTTGAAATCTATTAGGACCAACATTATCACATTTGATGTTATATTACATGTTATATTATTTTAACTACTAAATGTATTTATATATCTAAAAATAAATATAAAAACTGTGTGGTATTTTCTCACTCTAATCTGTTTTTACCAATAAAGTGCCTTTGAGTACCTTTTAAAGCGCCATCCAAATGAATGTATTATTATGATTATCATTATTATTATTACCGATGATGTTAGAAAGGTTGGGTGAGTGCATGCGGATGCTCTCAGCGTGGCTCACGTCCAGCAGGGTGGAGTTCTTCTTGTGGAGATGGAGACCCAGCAGCTCGTCCTTAAAGGAAGTCAATGTCTCTACTGAGAAGATTAAAAAAACGAACACACATTCAACATACACACACACCCACGCACGCACGCACATATACACACATTCAACATACACACACCCGCGCACCGTAGCCGTCTCTTCTGAAGATCTCTGGGGAGGAAAGACTGCTGCTGGAGGTTGCAGAGGAGTAACAGTCCTCCTCATCATCATCATCCGAGCTGAACGTTGGGTCAGAAGATGTGACGCTTCCCAGAGTCACCGTCACGTTTTTCGTGGTGACTTCAACCACCCTTTCGCCGACTTTAAAGGCCTCTGACCCGGGTGTCACCTGCACGGCCGGGTGACCTGCAGGGGACTGTGTGGTTGAAAAGGACAAGGAGAGGAGAGAGAGAGAGAGAGAGAGAGAGAGAGAGAGAGAGAGAGAGAGAGAGAGAGAGAGAGAGAAGGCAAAACAAAAACGTTTTGAGGAACCTTTGAAAGTTGGAAATTCAATATTCTCACTCATCAGGATACTCACAAACAGCAGGACTGTCTTCGCGTCCTCTACCTCGGGCTCCTCTGGAATATCTTCATACCGGTTATGCACAGGTCTCCTGCACTCTGAGAGGTTTATGTATTAAGTAATGTATTTATAGATAAAGTAATGTTTGTATATATAAAGTAATGCATGTGACAGGACAGGTAAGTTTCTCTTAAATTAATCTACTGTATTAAAGAGTTAGACACTAAAATTATATTTTTTTGTGCATTTCTGCACAGAAGCAGACAAATACACCACAAGTGTGTTTTTTGGTTAATTGATATTTCAAGATAATTTCATATTCAGAATTATGTTCAGTGTAGGAACTATAGGTAAAATATACTGGAAAATGTTTATTGTAATGACTGACGCTCGAGCCAGGTGATTTAATGACGTCATGATGGCAGCAGATGTAAGCAGGGTAGATGGAAGCAAGGTCACGAGTACGGTCGGACTGAGAGGAACGGCGCAGGTGACACACGGTGGAGAGTGGCTGTACAGTTGTGGGCGGTTTCGTGAGACACTAAGCGATTTTTTGGAGACGGCGGTTGGCATAAACTGGTTTGTGACAGGGTTAGGGTGGCAAATCAGGAAATGGATGGGGATGATGATGGGGATACGGATGGCTGGACTCCAGTTTCTAGTGGGAAAGGAGGACAAAAGAAGGGAGAGAAGGGAGAGAACAGGCAAACGGAGGGGGGTATGAAGGGCAGTCAACATCTGAAGAGAGGTTTGGAGGGTAACAGTTCTGATGAAGGAAATAGAGTGGTGTGCAAGAATAAGATAGTGAGGGGGGAATTCAAAATAATCCTTAAATTCAGAAAGGAAGACGAGCATCCAATGAGATGTGCAGGAGGGAACAGGAGAGAGGAAACTGTCATTTCAAGGCTACGATTTGGACACACTGGGCTGAACGGCATGCTATGGAAAATAGGGAAACACGGGAAGATGTGACTATTGTGGGCAGGTAGAAACAATCGAACATGTTATTCTACACTGTCAAAGGTATGTGAATGAAAGGCAGCTAGTTGGAGGCCTCGGCAAGGAGGGGGTAGGGTTGGATATGGCGTGTGTGCTGCAAGGAAACTCCAGTGGGTGCTATAAAGCACTATTGCAGTATCTTAGAATAACAAGGATTATTGAGAGAATATGAGCCCTAGGTTATTTATTTTTGGTTGGTTTGTTTTGGTTGGTTAGTTATGATTTGTTTTGTTGAAGCTATATATATATATATATATGCATCAACAAAACAAATCATATTTGTTGGTGTCATTTGTTATTTTATTTAGTAGTGTTAATTGTTGATGGGGCAAGTTCTAGACATCTTGATCCACACTCCATAACAGTTGGTGGCGGTAATGCACCAAACAGTTGTTTGCCAACCACCAATAAACCTCAAAGAAGAAGAAGAAGAAGAAGGTGTAAGCAAGAGCTGCATTAGGCATGAGAGTAGATAGTTATTTTACCGTGTGATCGTTTTGACCGTTTATTAGTTTTTTGTGTATTTTGGTAGTGTTTTTTGGCGCACAAAATAAAACCGAAGAAAAGGAAATGAACGGTTTTCTGTCATTCGTGTGAGAAAGGGAACTCAATGTGTCCGCAGCTCTTTAGCGGCTTAATGAAAACAACGCCGACGGAACGCCGCTACAGTGCATACTACGGGTAGATTCTCTTTTATAATAAAAATACAGATATTTCTGTTTTACTTGCTCGTCTGCTCGGTGCTGCCTTCACGGGGGTGTCCCGCTGGTTTGGTACCCCGCCGCTTCGACCCCCTCGGTACCGATGTCGACCCATTTCCGGATCAAACGGAAGTTCGTGCAAAAACCAGACGCCGTGAACCGCGGAGGAGCTGCGGCTGACCCGGTTAACCCAAATAATGTGATGTTAGTGTTCTTAAAGACGTCTCAAATAATGGATAAATAATGAGGCTGGAGCTACGGACACGGTTCATCCCGGTTCTCTGTGCGGTGCTTAGCAACCGAGCGCACCTGTTGAGTCTCTGGCCCAATCTCAATCTCCACAGATACGGATTTTGAGGCGCGCTGTATGATCCCTTTCCTGCATTAGATGCCGACTTTGCCTAAGGGAATTACCCACAGTTCATAGCAATGTGACGTTAAACACACAGTTCCCAATGGAAGCATGAAGACGTAAACAAAGAGACACGTGGGCGTTTAGCCCGATAAAATACATTTGCACTACAACATTACAGATTAAAGATGGAACATAATAGCACATGAAATCAGAGGAATGCAAGCAGAATATATATATATATATATATATATATATATTACATTCAAAACGAGTAAATAGATCATTTAAAATGACTTCTCATCTCGTGAGGAAGGTGTTCAAATCAGTGAATAAAAAGTATAAAATAAATACACAATTGTACACAATAGGCGATGAGCCAGGGCCCTATTTCTCGTACGTGGCTTACTGAGTTAGCGGGCTAATTTTCAGGATAAGATGACTTAGGTCAGGCTTTTCGGTTTCTCGAAGCAAGTTTAGATAAATCACCATAGCAACACATCCAAAAATGTAAACCTGCTCCCGCGCAGGCTTACTGAAATTCACTGGAGGAACTGTCACTCCCACTGGACAAAAAAGGCAGCGCCCTTCCTCATTGATGAAGGAGTGATATTAGTTATATTAGTTTTATAGGGAGAGAGTTCTTCCAGATCGCCAAGATCTATTCTCACACCATGACTTCCTGTACGCGGCGATATAGATTCTGCCGACAAGAATCATTTATTTACGAGAGCTTCTCGAGCCGCGGACATTGATCACCACAGGCGCAGCCGATTGCCCGTCTGACAGACAGACTATCAGCCGCTGCATGCCGCGCTGTTCTTAAGTTTATTTAGCGCTTAAGAAACTTATGGATGTGTTGAAAGCACTCATCATTATATGACAGTGTTATTAGTACACCATACATATCATTATTGTAGAACATGATTAAGGTGATCGTGATAAGAATACAGAGAATCACAAATCCCGAGGGAGGCTGGGGCCATGGAATCCGAGTGGACCATGTTCAAAGCCTCTATTGTGGATGCGGCTGCTCGGGGCTGTGGTCGGAAGGTCATCGGTGCCTGTTGTGGCGGCAACCCGAGAACCCGGTGGTGGATACCGGGGTGAGGGAAGCCGTCAAACTGAAGAAGGAGGACTTTCGAGTGAGGGTAAGGTGGAGCGGGAGATCAACAGGCGGATCGGTGCGGCTGCAGCTGTAAAACAGGCGCTGTACCGGTCCGTCTTGGTGAAGAGGGAGCTGAGCCGGAAGGCGAAGCTCTCCATTTACTGGTCGGTCTACGTTCCAACCCTCACCTATGGTCACGATCTCTGGGTCGTGACCGAAAGAACGAGATCTCGGATACAAGCGGCCGAAATGAGCTTCCTCCGTAGGGTGGCCGGGCTCACCCTTAGAGATAGGGTAAGGAGCTCGGACATCAGGGGGGAGCTTGGAGTCGAGTCGCTGCTCCTTCGTGTCGAAAGGAGTCAGCTGAGGTGGTTCGGGCATCTAGTCAGGATGCCTCCTGGACGCCTCCCATTAGAGGTTTTCCAGGCACGTCCAACTGGTAGGAGACCCCGGGGAAGACCGAGGACACGCTGGAGGGATTATATTTTCCGGCTGGCCTTGGAACGCCTCGGGATCCCCCAGAATGAGCTGGAAAGTGTTGCGGGTGAGAGGGAAGCCTGGGTCGGCCTGCTGAACCTGCTGCCACCGTGACCCGACCCCGGATAAGGGGCTGATAATGGATGGATGGATGGATGGATCTAACAAGCAATCTTTATTAGTTATTCACAGTCACATTAAATCAGTTTGACTAAGGGAAAGGTTAAGATTTATAACTTATCACTTTTTCTTTGAACTACAGAGGTGTCTTATTACTTTTGACCAAATTGTTTGCAATTATATGTGTATCAATATAAATATATAACTGCATATATATCAAATACCTATTTATGAACATATTATATATATATAATTATATGTGTATCTATATGAATATATAAGTATATAAAATACCTATTTATAAACATATTATATATACAATTATATGTGTGTCTATATAAGTATATATATAAAATACATATTTATAAAGACAATATATATAAAATAAGGATTTTCTCCAACACGTTGTGTTTGCTGTCAGATCTAAGAGCCAATCAGCTCTCTGATGTGGCGACAGCCATGCATTTCCCATCATGCACTGTGCTACGCAGTCGGTGATGGGCTACTGCGGCGCCTGGCACTAAAATCGGCGGCCGGCTCGCTCCGGTGAGATTAACGTTGACCACATGTGCATGACGTCAGAGCAAGTCGGGGCCAAGTCGGACACAAATCTAACCGGCATGCATTGCACCAGTTAGATTGATCACCGGCGGTCGATTCTGCTCAGAACTGGCTCATCTCGAACGAGCCTATTGTTTTTATCACACTCAACCATTTAGCAGGTGATGTCAGTAAATCCCTGAGGGTTCAGGGTTTGAGGGTTTAGGGGGGAGATTGATATTGGGCCTGTGATTGGGCCTTTAACATCACTCCTGTTAGTTTTATTATTGTGGTTTTACTTTGAAAGTCTTCACAGGAGTCATGGATGCCCATTTCCGCCGTTGTGATAAAAAAATGTATAAAAAAAAAAATAATCGGTCGCGTTATGCCGTGTTCACACCGGACGCGACGCGAATTTGCGGCGCGACCAGTTTACATGTTAAGTCAATCCACAGACGCGCTGCGGCGCGAATTTGCGAATTTGCGAATGTGCGGCGAGATAGACGCGTTGGAGGCGGAGCGAACAGAACGTTTGACCTGGGGCGAACAAAGCGAAGGACGCGGCGCGAATTCGCTGAGTTGAATTATCCCAACTCTGGCGGAGAAATCGCGTGACGCAAAGTTGCGGCAGCCAATCAGCGTTGAGAATCAGCGTTGAGAAGCTCCGCCCGTCACCACCGCCGTCTCCCCGTTTCTGAATGAAACTGCTGCTGCTCCGCCTGAACCAGCGCTGGTAGCGGCTTCATTGAGACGCTGTTGTGGAACTACGGATAATAGTATGAACCCAGACACCATGGAGTTTGATGTTCCGACATATGTGGAGTTTACACAAAAAGTATAAAGCAGAACTGGTGGTTATTTCCATGGTGGATGGCATAATCGGTATCGTTTTACGGAGATACGCGAGACGCAGTTCCTGGAGTAGTCGGTGAAATTCACCGAGCTGTGTGCGGCTACGGATGATGTTATGAACCCAAATACGAGGGCGTTTCATGTTCCGACATGTTTGGGACTTCCACAACAAATATAAAGCAGAACTAGTGGTTATTTATTCCATGGTCGATAGCGGAAATGAAAGCTTCGTCGCTTGTCTCTCACAGAGGCAAGCAACTGAGCTAAGCCACGCCCCTTTGGTCGCGCCGCAAATTCGCGTTTGGTGTGAACACCCTCTTTCTACTCGCGCGAGTAAACTTTGGCGGTGGACGCGGCGCCGCAAATTCGCGTCGCGTCCGGTGTGAACACGGCATTAGAATTGTAAACTTTCTTAAAAATAATGACTTATTATCTCAAAATAATGACTGATTATTTTAAAAATAATGACTGAGTATCTCAAAATAATGACTTATTATCTCAAAATAATGACTGATTATTTTAAAAATAATGAGTGATTATCTCAAAATAATGACGTAGTATCTCAAAATAATTACTGATTATCTTAAAAATAACTACTTAGTATCTCAAAATAATTACTGATTATCTCAAAATAATTACTTAGTATCTCAAAATATATACTTAGTATCTCAAAATAATTACTTAGTGTCAAAAGAAATTATGCCTTATCTCAAAATAATGAGAAACGTTCTCAATATTTTGGCCAAGTATCTCAAAATATTGATTTAGTGTCTCAAAATAATGAAAAAGTTTCTCAAAATAATTACTCATAATCTCAAGATAATGACTTACTTTCTCAAAATAATGACTGAGCATCTCAAAGTTACGAGAAACTTTCTCAAATTGTTTTGTCGTGTATTTTATGTGTGTTCACAGAGTACAAGAAAAGTACCTTGACTTGTGGATATCAGAGCGTAGGAGTTAGTGGAGAAGCGTCCTGCTCCTTTTTGTAATATTTATTTATTTTTGTTGTGAAAACATGTATATTATGAGTTTACTAAAAGTGTACTCCTCATTTTATTTGTTACTTATTTTTCTTTTCATTTGTTACATGTTTGTTACATGTCTGCCCCTAATCAGGAACATTCAATAACCAATTAGTAGAATAAATTAAGCCAAGAAATTTTGTTTGTTTGCAATCTGGATCTGTTTGGTTCCTACAAATCTAATGGTGGTAACTTATTGAAATGTGAACAAGAAAATCAAGACGACAAAATGTTACTTATGCACTGATGCTCCTGTAATTTAATAATTTAATAAATAACAATATGTCAGTATTTAAAATAAAGAGTACTTTTAAGTAGATTTTAACTCCAGGACTTTTACTTTGAAAACTGTTTTAGTTTAATTGAATTTCCTTCAGACAACTCAAATGTTTAAAGTTTATGAACAAACATATTTGACCATTTCCCATACACACAATCATTTATATTTACAAGAGAGAATAAATCACAGCCGTAGGCGACTTCTTCTACTAGCAGTTCAAAGTTAGGTTTTTCACACCAGCATCGCTCCAGGGAAACCTTTCAAAAACAAAACCTGTATGCAACTTTTTTTTAAACAGTTAAAAAAAGGACGAGACACTCGTTTAAAATCATTCCAGAATATCTTTTATTTCATCGCCCCTCGTCCGATTCCTTGCCCTCCCTCGTCCCTATTGCTGCACTCAATCATTACAAGGATATGGTGCTGATTTCATTTTACAGCAGAATAGATAAATAAATAGGTACAATTCATCTCACTACACGCAATAAGAGAGAGAAAAAAAATCCATTCAAACCATTGATTTAATAAATATGCTTACATCTAGCTGTCCTCATTTATGTACATCCACATTGTTTATGCTTTGGGACGGTAATTAACTTAAAAAGCCTCTACATTACTTCTATGTGTAAACCCCTCGAAAAAAAAAGTGATTATTTTGTTTTAAAAGTTGATCTATTTTTCCTCCAGTGAGTGGAAATCATCCGCTTTGCCTACATTGCAAAGCCTTGCACTAGCAGCGGTGGCTGTGGGCGGCTGCATACGACCGGCTATATTAACGGCCACAAAGAAACCTTTTTATTTCCCCCCAAAGTCAAACGCTAACGGTGCATCGCAGGGCAGACTGCATGCATTGCCCTGAGCCCTGGTTTTGGATTATCTCTTCTTTTTTTGTGTTTTTTCTTCTTCTTCTCTTCACCTGACGTACTATTTGTGCAAAGACGGATGAAAAGAAAGATGTGATTGAGCCGGACCGCAGAGCGTGAAGTGAACCTCCATGATTGTTACAGCCAGTCACGTAAAAAAAAAAGAGGAGCATGCGTGCTAAAAAACTGCCAGTGTACGGGTGATGAACGGGTTGAACACGTGGCGTGAACTCGTGGCGTGAACTCGTGTGGCGGTTCGTAAGGCGTGGAGCTGCTGCTCTCTCGGCCTTTGTTCTCTCGGTTCTGACCTCAGAATGCGACGGTGTGGCTTTGGGGTCAAATTGCACGATGTCTGGATTGAAGGTTTCATCTTTGTTGTGATCGCAGCATCGGGCTCTGATGCTCGGTCGATGGAAAAGGATAATCTAGGTTTTTTCCACTGAGGATGAAGTCCATTATTTCCCGCAAAGGTATCAGCGAGACGCCTCCTCGAGCTATACGCTGGACATGAAGACATCACGCTTGCTGTCGTACAACTGTGGATTAAGGTTTCGTTTGGCTGGTGGGTTTTAAAACCGACGGAGGAGATGCAGATGGACGTATACGAGTGGATGGTTCAACATAAGAGTGCTGATGGATTACTGCTGCTGGGGACGGAGCGCTTGATGGTTCGTTTGGGTGGATAGCAGGTAGCAAGATTTGAAACGCTTAAAGCTACTCCGAGGAACTTTTATTCTGAGCACCAGGGTCCCTTCAGAAAACCTCTAATTTTAATGCAGTAGGGTCTGACAGTCTGATCCTCTCAGTTCTGGTTCTGGTTCTCCCGTTGCCCCCCTTCCCTCCAGCGGGTCCAGCAATGCGTCCTGGGTCTCTGAGGAGGAGGAGGAGGGGGAGGAGACAAAGCTGCTGCTGCTAAGCTCTCCTCCTCCCTCCGGAGCTTCCGCATGCAGTTCGAAGGAAGCAGCAAAGTTGGATCTGGGTCTGTCCACGGTGGACTGGTGTCGCCTGGAGTCTGAAGGAGGTTCCGGTGAACCTGCATGATGTCATCTGGTTTCACCAGAATCCGACACGATGGCTCCGATTAAAGAATAACTGGTGGTCTTGATAATTTATGAAGGTCGTATAGAGGATCAGGATTAAACAGAGACTGTTTCAAAACCAGTTAAAAGTTCCTCACGGTAGCTTTAAATTGAGCAAATCATAGAGATAAAGTGAAATACGCCACCTAGTTACAACTAATAGCTGTGCTTTGTTTTTGGTGTTGGCAGCTCGACACCACCCTCTGCTGGACAACACTGGAAACGCACCACGTCTGTTTATTGATTTGTTCTTTCTGCAGCATGGAAAATTCATGTCCCAATGAAAAACAGTCCAGCTCACAGGCTAAATTATGTTATTTTTAAACATATGCTTTCTCACAGTGAACGCATACATAAACATAAGAATGTGTACCGTATTCCACTTTATTTCTTTGATTTGTTTTGATGTGGGCATTTTAAATCTTCCAAAGCAGGGCAGGGTTTGGCTTTGCCTTTCCAGAAGCACGTTAAGCCTAAGGTGTCACATCTTTGTCCCCCTACGGGTAAGGGGGTCAAAAGCAGACCTTAGCGTTAAGATGCTCGAAAATGAGGTTGGGCCGGCCTTCACATGGAGATGCTGTCGTAGAGCCGGTCGATCTTCTCCTTGAAGAACTCCTTCAGCTCAGGCCTCTTGGCCTTTAACGTCGGAGTCAGGAGCCCGTTTACGATGGAGAACATGTCGCTGTGGATGTAGATGTTCTTCACCTTTAAACAGTGGAAATAAATAGAAAAAATATGTTGAATATTAAGACTTTTGGGTTAAAGAACTTTAAGAATAGTAATGTAAGGGTTAATACCCAGTATTTTGCTTATATATATATTTTTCTTCAGATTTGGCAAACAAAGATTTCAACAACGCCATCTTTCATATTCACAACAACGGATATTTACAATTTGCAGAAAAAAGCAGAATGCAGTATGAATATTTCACTGCTATTTTTTTTACTGTGTGTAAAATAATGGCATTACTCGTGTACCTGCTCAAACGAGTGGAGGCCGCTGGCCTTGCCCAGACGCACCAAATCTTCAAGGACGGCCTTCTTCAATTCCTGTTGACAAAAACAATGTTTTTTTTCCGGACACTTCTCCAGCAATCTGTCAATGACGGTGACGGAGCCACCTACCGTGTTTTTACAGAGGTCCTTGTAGGTGCCGATGATGCCTTTTTTCTTGGCCCACTCGGGCATGACTTCAGGGTCGGGAACCACAATGCCCACCAAACAGGACTGGAAGGAGCAAACGCAGGACACAAGGGGAGGAAATGAAAAAGATGCAAACTAATTCAGTTTAGAAAATGTTGGTCCTGGTGTTTTTTTTAAAGCTATAAACTACATAAAAACACACCGAAACACATCAACGCTTTCGTTATTATTGACATTTAAAATGTCGAAAGAACACCATCTACTGTTTTAAAATCAGGACCTGATAGTTTCAGATTTTTTTAGGCCTTCTAATGCCATGTTCACACCAAAAGAGTTGCGAATTTTCGCAACGCTTTTTCACCTGAGTTTACTCGCTTGACTTTATGTGGTTAATTTGCTATTTTTATTTTCTATTAAATAAAAATTTTGAAAGGATTTTTTAATGGATACTAAATTGTTTTAATATTGTTTAAATCTCACCTAAGGGCCTTCACGTAGCCCCATTTGAGAACCACTGCTCTAAATGATGTAGCGGGTGTACTAAGGCCCAGACCCGGGGGGTTACACTTTAATGTAAGATGTGTAGAGCATTGTGTGTGTTTTTGCCAGTATTCTTACCTGCAAGCTGTCTCCGTGGACGTAGAGCTGAGCCACGGGCTCGCTCCGGATGTAGATGTTCTCGATCTTCTCGGGGGAGATGTACTCGCCCTGCGCCAACTTGAAGATGTGCTTCTTCCTGTCGATGATCTTCAGCGTGCCGTTCTGTAACAGAGCAGGCGGTCGAGTGAACGACGAGAAAGAAGAAAACCAAACGCATTGCTCAGAGTCTAAGGCGAGCCGCAGGAACGTACGGGCAGCCATTTGCCGATGTCGCCGGTGTGGAGCCAGCCATCTGCGTCCAGCGTCTCTGCCGTCCTCTCCGGGTCCTTGAGGTAGCCCTTGAACACGTTCGTTCCCTTCACACAAACCTACACGGGAGATTAGGAAAGTGGATAATAATAATAATACATATATTTTATTCCTTTAAAGAAATGTATGTTCTTACTTTCTCTAGACTGCATAAAAAATACTTTTCTGCCTAGTAATATGTCTTAAATGCTGTTTTATATGCCTCACATCTGGGCCTTAATTGTTCCTCCGTTTTTAAGATATTTAAGCCATCGTACAATTCTTAATCTGTCGTTTAACGTTTCTCGTTACTCACCTCTCCTTCTTCCTTCGCGGCAAAGTAGTTCTTCTCAGGAACGTCCACAAGTTTGATGAGGTTACACGGCAGTGGGGCCCCGACGTGACCTGTTCACGAGGTCAGAACCAAACCATCAAAAAGTCAACCGAATTACCTGTTTTGTCCGAACTTGGATCTATATTATACTATATATTATACTACTATATTTTAGCCAACATGGTGAGTTATCTAACCATCAGTTTCATGAATGTTTCTATCCGCACAGTTTCTGAATGTCCAGTACATATATGCGTTTATTCTTGAACTGTCCCTTTAAATCTTTGTCCATAGAGAGTAGACACATTTTATTTTTTACCTCGAACATTTAATGAGGTGTAGATTTTATTTATGTACTTCTTTATGTGGCATAATGTGCCTATATTATTATTATTTTTATTATGAATAATAGTAATACTTTCACATTATGCCACATAAAGAAATACATAAATAAAACCTACACCTCATTAAATGTTCCAAGATAAAATAATATATTTTTAGCTCGAAATAAACGAGTGCCTTTAATCTGTCTTTTGAATGTATTATTTTTTTGATATTATTAATATTATTTATTATTATTATTCCTGTTATTTATTATACTACATAAATAACAGTTATGATAATTAATACAAATAATAACATAAAAAATATAATAACATTCAAAGGACAGACTAAACACACTGGCTTATTTTGACATAAAAATATATTATTTTTCTAAAATCTCTCTCTCTCTCGCTCTCTCTCTCTCTCTCTCTCTCTCTCTCTCTCTCTCTCTCTCTCTCTATATATATATATATATATATTAGACACATGGAAAAATGACCACAGATGCCAAGAAGTTAAACCAAACAACAGAGGGGAAATACAGTTGATGCTGGCGAGCAGGAATTATATAACGTGATAATAGCCCTTTCCTCTTGTGTGTGATGAAACATTCACAGCGGATTTAATAAGAGCTTAGTGGTTACGTCATTATCTGGTTCATATACAGGTTCACTCATCAAGTTTACAGACTCTTCTGACCTCCATTAAACATTATCACACGCAGCTCGTTCCTTTTAAGTCATAACTCTTCACTTTTAGACCTTTGAACAACTTCAGTGAGTCCGACAGAGGACGAGGATCCGGCTGTTACATCACTGCTGACACTCACCTGGGGTCCAGTCTCCAGGTGTGGTGAAGGTGCAGCCAGCTGTGCACTCCGTCTGGCCGTACGCCTCGTACACCTACACACACACACACACACACACACACACACACACACACACACACACACACACACACACACACACACACACACACACACACACACACAGGAGAGGTTGTATATGTGCACATAGCATGTAGCATGTAGGTATCTACGACCCGCCTCCCCTGCTGATACTCCATCAAGCTGACACAGATATCTTACTACGGAGACCACTTTTTGAAGAAATATCAGATGTATTTAAAATCTGCTTTAAACCTGTGACTTTTATGTAATCTCCTGTAATCTCCTCTGTAAGAATTCCGTATTTAAATGAGGCTCCTTCTGTGTGTGTGTGTGTGTGTGTGTGTGTGTGTGTGTGTGTGTGTGTGTGTGTGTGTGTGTGTGTGTGTGTGTGTGTGTGTCTGACCTGGCATCCCAGTGCTGCTCTGAGGAATCCTAGTACACTGGGCGAGGTAGGTGCCGCTCCTGTTATAATCATCCTCAATTGTCCTCCGAGGCTGGCCTGTACAGAGGAAATCGCAAAATCAATACAGAGGGGTCTTTATTTTAAATGTTTCCTATCATGATATTAATAACGAAAAAACAACAACAATCTCATAATTTATTGTTTGTATTGGATTCCAGGCAGCAACCTCTGGTTCTGACAAGGGAAACCAATGCTTAAGTGTCTTAAAGCTGCATTATCTTGTATAGAAGTCTAAGTATAGAAATGACTCTACCTCTCTCTTGATTTAGGAAACAGAGTTTACCTGAATCTTACTGAAGAAGATTTTGTCCCAGACGCTGTCGCTGCGGATGACCCCGCTGCTGACCTCAGCACCTTTTCTCTTGGCAGCGAAGTTGAGCAGCCAGCGCTTCACCGGAGTGTTGGCCTGGCTGAAGATCTGCAGAGGAGGCCGAGAATTATCATACCTTTTATTTTAAATGTATTATCTTTAGGTTGGAGACAATAAACATCCAGGTTTATTCATGTAAAATGCCCCGAAATGATTGACAGGCAGGTCACAAAGGTCACGGAGGGAATTAACCAAACTCACTCAGAATTCTCCCTAACAACTCTCTCTTACAACAAAGAGGGTTTTGTGACACAGCATGCATCTACGAGGAATCCAGACTTAATATGCATGAGTCATGGTTGAAAAATGACACCTCGTTTGAACCGTACCGCTGGATGGCAGATGGAAAAAGATCTTAAATGTGACTCAACTGGAACCAGTTTACTTCCACGCCTGTCCAAACTGTCATCACTTAATCACTTTATCATTTTAAACTGAAATATATGTTAATTAGCACATTAATTATCGAGTTATGACCAGAAAATGTGTTTGACCTCCAGTTTCTAATCAGTTCATCTCGTCACATTCTAATGAGTTCAGATTTGAGGACATTTTGCTCTGAGATATCAAGAGAACGGGACAGGCGTGAGGTCATGGTGACCTTGATCTTTGACCTTCCGACCTCCAAGACCAAGAAACAAAAAAAGAAAAATAGTTTAATCGCCATCAGATTAAATCTTTAATGCACAATATTACTTTTACTTGTACTCCTTTTACTCAATAATAATTACTCTATTGTTCATATCTGTTTATACCTTTATTCTATTGTTTTCTATGGTTCTTCTGTTGTCATCTTTAATTAAACTCTGGCACGATAATCTCCCTTTGGATATCTTATTTTATTATTTTTTATCTTATTTTAGAGCCTCTCACCTTGTCGTACATGCGGTTGAGCAGTCGCGGCACGACGGGGAAGATGGTCGGCCGCAGGGCCTTCATGTCGTCTGGGAGGAGGCGGATGTCGCCCTGATAGAAGCCGATCCGTCCACCGTGGCAGTACACCACCGACTGCGCACGCACGCACACACACACACACACACACACACACACACACACACACACACACACACACACACACACAGCTTGTCAGTTATCTTTTACAGACTAAATCACAAAGAAATTCATGGAATTATTTTTCTAAAATATAATCCAAAATTCATAAAGAGAAGAAAAATAACCCCACAAAATAATCTGAATTTGAAATTATAGCCTTTTCTTTTTTTAGGATAAATAGTGGCATAAAAAGTTAAAATGTAGCGTAAAGGGAAAATACTTGAGTTTGAGTATCTCAAAGCTGTACTGGAGTAAACATACTTCCCACCACTGGTTTCTGTGTTCGACATCATCAGCTCGTGTGAACTCACTGACGCTCTGCTGGACGTGTCGTGGCCCGACTACTGTGTTTTACACTCAGAACACCGGCGGCGCTCACGGAGAATTGACTTGAGTCATCGACGGCAGGAAGTGACTCGTGACTCAAAGTGAAACTACTGCTTTTTATTTTTATTATTTTTTATTTTTCAACCTCAGGATCCTGGACCCGGAGAGAGAGATCGTGTACCATGTGTGTGACCCCGTTCCTGTGGGGCCATCTGAGGTTGCAGGTCCTCTGATTGAGTATCAGAAATGGAGGTGTGTGTGTGTGTGTGTGTGTGTGTGTGTGCGCGTGTGTGTGTGTGTGTGTTTGTGTGTGAGAGTGTGTGAGAGAGAGAGAGAGAGAGAGAGAGAGTGAGACTCTTCTCTCTCTGGGGATATTTGGTGGTTTCCTGTGTGTGAGTCTCACCCTTCTGGCAACATGACACACACACACACACACACACACACACACACACACACACACACACACACAAATATGTATTTTGATTTAAGGGTGAACTGTTCCTTTAAGGTGGTTTCTGATCAGCAGGCCGTGTTTCAGACCAAAAGATCCTTTCTGCAGCGTCGCTGTGGGCATATAAGGGTGTGTGTGTGTGTGTGTGTGTGTGTGTGTGTTTGTGTTTGTATGGGTGTGTGCAACATGTGGCTGTAAAAGGCAGGTTTTCATTCATCATCAGAGTTGGAAAGCGAAACTTACGTGAAGAAGAGGGAAAGGGAAAACAGAGCCTGTCCCTCCCTTATTTTCTCCCTCCCACACACTAAACAATCTCTCAGATCGACGCCCACCTTCACAGACACACAACCAACTCATTCCTGTGGGAGATTATTTACCTCGATGAGCCTCTCGAACATGTGAGCCAGCGGCAGGAAGGAAATGAGGCAATCGTCCTTGTTGGGAAAAATGACTTTCTGCAAAGGAAGGAAACAAGCTCAATTAAAAATACATATATATATATATATATATATATATATATATATATATATATATATATATATATATATATATGTATATATATATATATATATATATTCATCTGGCAACACAACGACTTTAAAGTGATATTCGGGTGGGAAACGAAGACTCACGTCTGTTACTTTGAGGAAGCCTGAGAAATCTGCCACCACGTTCCCATGGCTCAGCATGACTCCCTTTGGGTTCCCTGTGGAAGTAGAAACACACACACACACACACACACACACACACACACACACACAGGAGAGGTTGTATATGTGCACGTATGCATGCCGGTTGCACATAGCATGCAGGTATTTACGACCCGCCCCCCCCTGCTGATACTCCATCAAGCTGACACAGATACCTTACTATGGATTATGTCTTTGAAAACAAGGTGTGATACGTAAAGCACAGACACACTGTGGGCGGATGACTGGGAGAGCACGAGTTAGTGGGAACTTGTTTGCACACTTTATTTGCACACTTTAAACTAATGGATAACCTTATTATATTCACACACACATAATGTATCTGTTGAACATAATACAGTCTTATATGATGAATTATTAATTCAACTGTATTGTCTCTCTTTTTATTCACGTGCCTTTTTTTAAATCTATAAATACTCGTTCAAGTTGATGTTTTACTTAAATCAGCCGACTGTGTTGGGAAACTAGAAATCTGTTGTGTCACATAAAACAGCTCTTCCCCATGAAAAAAAGGAAATCCCTGAATCATGTGTCTCTCCTATGTGTTTGGTTATTCCTACCGCAGACTAAAATTAACTTTTTTACTGCAATGTCATTTCTAAACACGCACGCACGCACGCACGCACGCGCACACACACACACACACACACACACACACACACACACACACACACACACACACACACACACGGCCGGTGGTGCAGTTGGAGCAATGACTCTTAAATAAAGCGTTCCTCTTTCCAGACGTAACATGTGACTCTGACCAATGAGGATGTTGCAACAACAACCGCAGAGGGAATTCTCGAGAAACAAGGAGCTTGTGTAGAAACGTAAACTCGTGGTGGAGCGGCTGCAGTTCCCTCTGCCAGCAAGCAGGTGGCAGCGTGCTCAGTGGAGCTGCAGCTGGTTTCTCCTGTAAACTGACACCAGAGTGTGTCCTCACACGACCTGCTTTTTGTCTGTTTCCTGTGTGACAAGACCTCCCAAAAAAATGCAACAAAAAACAGTGAGGCCTTCTCGCTCACATGAATTCGCCCCCCCCTCTCGCTTTTTCATGACATGCGCTGTTGGCAACGTTTATGTAACGCCAAGAGGGCAATAAGTCACTCTGCTGCTGTGAAGAAACTGCATTCATTTACAGTAAACGCTCGTCCTCCATTCTCTCCTTCAAGTGCAAAGTATTTATTCCACTTCCAGGTCCGAAAACCATCAGAATCACAGCAATAAAAGAGCCTCATTATTAATGGGATTTCTAATGCTAGATACGACATTTTCTGCAAAACTCTTCTGTTTTAACCTTAAGAAAACGTTGATGCATAAAAGTATTTACAAATGTATTGCTGTGTGGTCATAGTATTCAGTTACTGAGTGATAATCATGTAAAAAAGTAATTTGTCATTTGACTGGTGCAGTTGTTAGATGGGATTATCCGACCCAGCACTGCTTCTGCAATTCAGCTACCTCGCTAATTCCACCATGCTTTCATGTTTACCAAAACATTTGCCAAACAAAGTTGTCACTCGATAGCAATGTGCTTTCCTACGCTGTGACAGGAGTGTGTGGCTGCAGCACTAAATCGTTAATGCAGAATCTAAACCTTAGTGAACCGGTTTAGTTTATACAGAGGTTATCTCGCTATAATTTACTAAATGAACATCATGCTGTATTGAAGAAGACTTGAAACTAGAGATTGAGACTCTAATAAACTCATGTTTACAATGTTTACTGAGGGAATAAATAAGAGAGAAGTAGAGTCATTTTCTATAGACTTCTATACAACCAGAGGAGTCACCCCCTGGTGGTCAGGAGAGAGGATGCATGTTTATGACACTACCTCATTGGCTAATAAGAGGTAGCAAACTAAATAGCATTGTAGTATGCAAACCAAGCCACTGTACATTTAAAATGTACAATTCTGATGCTGCATTCACAGTCATCCGTAAATTACCCAACTCCCCATGTAAATAGATACAGACATTGACGTACGATTTGACTATACACGTATAGAAACACACAAGAACTCAGGGAGTTACACGAATACTGTCTGACCTCTGCAGTTGTATATGTCTTCAAATAGGCTCTTCAAACTTATAAATACATAGCCAACAGGGAGATCAAAGAGAATATTATCTCACAAGCACTACTGTTTGACTAGAACTCAAGGGAGCAGCATCGGGTCAGTGAACTCGGCCCTTTGTATACCCTGAAGGTGCAGCAAGTAATGAACTTGGGCTGACGTAAGCGAGGGAAACCTGGTGAAAGGTGTGGTATTTGCCTCATTACATGGGGACATGCTGTGCTCTTTGAATAAATACTTTGCAGTTTGTCAAGTGTTTTGCACTTTCTGTGTATTTTCTGATACTTGATGATACGGGACTAAAGAGATACTGATTGGTTGTTTTGTGTTCGAGCGACACAGAGAATGCACATTATTCACACGATTTTAGACGATTATTACCTGTGGTTCCACTGGTGAAACACACGATGGAGAGGTCGTCTGGTGCTGGTGGCTGTGGAGACAAAAGAGCATCGGTCAGAGCATGAGATTTCCACGTGACTCGACAGTTGAGGACAGCGGCCTGTATTTACATTAAATGGCTCAATTCCCTTTTCTCTGTCATCGTACAGACAATAGGACGTGCAGGATCCTTGTGCAAGTTGCCAAAAAGCTTCTCCAGAGTGATTCTCTCTCTGCAGTTTCAACAGAGAGTAAAATCCTCGCTTAGCTGGCTCATGACCCAGTAGCCCGAGGCTCAGAGATGAACTCACATTGTTCATTTTTTTATCTTTAATCACCAGCGAAGTGTGGAGTGAGTTGTGGTGAAACATTAGCAGAGTTCGTTAGCACAGCGGGCTAACATCATCCTGCAGTTAGTGACAGTATGGGCTCCATGGTAGCTCTGACAGCTTGAGGGAGTAGCAGTGAGGCGAAGCGAAGGTGTCAGTTACTATACACATCAAGTTTAGTCAAAACAAGGGTCTACTACAAATGCTAACATGCTGATGAGTGTTAAACAAGGTCAACGTCTTAGTTTAGTGCGTGTGCATGCTAACATTTCCTAAATAGTAGCAGACACAGAGTAGAGGAACATGATTGCCCATGAATCCATCTCATAGTTGTTGAGATATTCCAGTCTGCACCAGAACCTTGTGGCATTCATACATCTCTCCCATTAGAGTGGGATCCTGAATCTGTACTTACGACAGGTTTTCTGTAGTGCTCCCTGCCCAGAGCCTGTAGGAACAAAACAACATGAAAACAACTATTACTAGTGGACTTTTATGCATGAGTGACATTAATATGACTTCGTCAGACGTTTTTTCTTCAGGCTATTTTCCAAGACTCCTTTAACAATGAGTGTCTTCTGAGCTTTGACTTTGTGATGGTGAGTCAGTGTTCGGGAGCATTTATAATAAATCCTCTCACTTCTTTTTAAGCCACATGGTAAACCAGACGAGCTGGGTGTCACACTGGAACCGTTCAGGCTCTTGAAATATGACTTGAGTTATGCACTGAGTGGCTGCCAGCGACTTTCATGTGAATCAACCCGGTGGAATGTCCTCATCGAGTTATAAAACCCTTGTTTATTTTAAGAATTCTCAAATGTGTTCCTCCTTTGGTCTCTCTTTGTCTGAAAGGACAACAGAAAACTAAATCTGCATCTGTCTTAAAGGGACAGTTCGCCCCACCCGTAGTGCTATCTATCGATCTAGTGTGTGTGTGTGTGTGTGTGTGTGTGTGTGTGTGTGTGTGTGTGTGTGTGTGTGTGTATAGAGCTGCAGAGGATTGGATTAAGATCTCACCGAACATGCTAGACAAACAACAAACGTTTTTAAAGTCTAAACATCTCTTTGTTTTGGCTTGTGCACAGCTGAGACAACTTTCAATCCATGATTTACAAAGTACACACGAGGCGATGTCCTCCATATTTTTCTTGTTGTCGACAAACAAAATTAGATTTAATAGAGAGCTGCAGGAATGAGTACTAAAACCAGGAAATTAGTCAATGTCTTTTTGGTTAGACGTCTGAAATAAAGACTGTTTTCAATACAAGATAAGGAGATTTAAATGTTTTGTTCTACGATATAAAATCCATCACTTAGAAGTTTTGAGTAGAAGTGATGGAGTGGTGGAGAAGTCATGTGACCGCGGTGTTGTTCCTTCATAGCCCAACGTTTAGCTTTTCACTTCTGTTGATCGTATTCAGGCTTTAAAAATCATAATGGGTTCTTCCTTTGTGAAGATTGTCTTCCTGGGCCCCATTCCTCGTACCTGGTTCAACAAAGTCGATCAAATGTCATATTATCCACCTTAAATTACCGAGATGGTTGACATCAGGCTATGTCGGTTCCTCAAATGCTGATCCGCCCTCAAACAGTCTCGTTAATTCGAACAAGACCTCAGTCATCTGGATAATTCCGCATGCACGCTCCTCTTCAAATGGGAGCATAGTTGAGCACAGATTCCATGATCTTCAAACGCTACAATGGCAAATAAACTCAGAGAAAGAGCCTCTTATTTCTCCGTTGAGGAGCAGCAGATGATCATGAACATACATGAGGAAGTCAAGACCATATAATCATGGCAAAGTCTAATGCTGCATTCACAGCAAATGGGTTGCGAATATTCACAACACGTTTGCTGTGAATGCAGCATAACACCGCCCCCGCTGCGAGATATGAGCATAGCAAAATATCAGTTAAATGCGTTGGGAAAATGTGTCGGCTAATTTAAAGTGCCTCATCACCCAAATCACACAGATTATATCTATTTAAAAGTGCCTGCTGGCAGTAGTATACAAATTAATATATACTTATGAGGTGCATATGTATCATGTGTATATACATGTATGTGTAGATTACCATATAACTAGGTTTGAATATGTGTATGGGCGGATCAGTATGTATGCATTATTCATAATCAGAAATTCAATCAATTGAAGCAGTGAAAAGAAATTGTGGAAGGGAAGGGAGCTGCCTTTTTTGTCCGGTGGGAGTGGTCAGCTTATCCAGTGAATTTCAGTTAGCCTGCCCTGGAGCAGGTTAAGGGATTTGGATGTGTTGCTATGGTGATTTTTCCAAACTTGCTTCGTGGAACCGAAAAGCCTGACCTGCGTCATCTTATCCTGAAAATTATCCAGCTAACTTAGTAAACCAGGTGTGAGGAATGGGGCCCTGTTTGGCCAACAATTACACATCATCCCTGAAGCTCTCAATTCCACAATCACTGCCCAAGGCCGGCCTTATCCTTTAACCTTTTGTGATTTTATATAATTGTGCACAATGTCATTTTGATGGCTGTATCTCACCAAGTTGCTATTGACCTCCTGCTGTAGAAAAGCAATTAAAAACTAGTTAACAGTGTTATTGTGCAGATTTACATGTTCAGGTGTCACACAGCGTCCTCTAGCAGCCTCAACTCTTGGACAACAGTAAAAGTAAAAATGAACTGCATTTATCGACACTTTTGAGGATAAAAATAATTCTAGGTATGACGCGCGGTCCCGACATGCCGTACCTCAACTTCCTGTATGGCCTGCACGTGCACGCCGCAGCTCTGGCCGCGCTCGACGAGGTCAGAGTCGAAGTCGTCCATCAGGATGATTCTTCGCAGGCCGGACGTCTCCTTCCGCTCCACGTTGTCCAGAAGCACCTGAGCTTTGTCCAGTTTGTCACAGATGACCGTGGAGATGTCGGCTGAAACGACACACAAGCACACAAGAGCACATGCACCCTTGTGTCAATGTCAGCAGGATGAAGAAGATGAAAAGGAACGAGGAGAAAACACAAAAAGACTTGGAGCTGAACATTTTGCGGTCAGTTTAAGGAGAATACTATCCCTGTATAAGTCATCACATCAGAGTTATCGCACCATAATGTTTTGTCAGTCTTTGTCAAACTCTGTACTGGGTTTTGCAGGATTTGGATCAAATACAAACAAAACTATCTGTGTTTAAATTAGTTTTTTTTCCAGTGTGTATCAGTCTCATCGATACGAGGTGCCGCTATTGACTCAAAACGTATCTGCAGTCAAAACTGTTTAATAAAGGTAATCAGCGGCCGGCGTCACGCTTTATCCCTTCAGACAAGAGAGGATTGTTGTATTTACATTTTAAACAAACGCTTAGCCCGACTAGAGGACGCTGGCACGAATTATTAGTGGTGTGTGTGTGTGTGTGTGTGTGTGTGTTAGCATTAATCATTTGTGTCTGTGTGTGTTCTTACCAGTGTTTATGATGAACCGTATGGCGTCCGGGCCCAGTGTGTCATAAAGCGGAACCACCACCATGGAGTAGGTGTAGCAAGCTAGCTCTGAGATGATCCACTAGAATCACACACAAGTCAGGGGGGGGTCAAAGGTAAGGGTTTAGCGGTCGTTCATGTGAGAAACATCATGCTAGATCAACACAGATACTCTTCTAAAATAGTTTAAACTTTAAACGTTACATTTTTGAAGACAAAAAAGTTAAAACTGTAGAAAAAGAGAGAGGATCTCCATGTGAAGATACTAAGTACAGTTTTGTTTGTTTTAGTGGCTTGTTATTGAAGTAGATATAGTCATAGTGACGTCAATGAGGCCTTGAGTTTGCCATCTTGTTTTTTTACAACCAGAAGTGACACGAGAGGGTGACGATAAGTAGAAAAGACGCAGAATAAAAAACCTTCAAAGCCCAAAAAAAGTTACAATGAACTTTTATGAATTGAAAACACACTGTAGCCATCTAAACAATCAGACTTCTTTTTGTAGTGTTGAAGTGTCTTAAAACCTGCATTATCTCTACTGACCACAATGGGGCGACTCCTCTGGTTGTATAGAAGTCTATGCTTCATGTGGTAAAGCTGCATTCTCTCTACTGACCACCAGGGGGCAACTCCTCTGGTTGTTTAGAAGTCTTTGCTTCATGTGTTAAAGCTGCATTCTCTCTACTGACCACGAGGGGGCGACTCCTCTGGTTGTATAGAAGTTTATAGAAAACGAGAAAATTTCACAAGAAATTTTGAAAGTGTGGCTACTACTGCCGTAAGACGTCGCAATATATATACATTACCGGTAGTGAGATGTGTTATTGAGGTACATTATATATATATATATATATATATATATATATATATATATATATATATATATATAGATGCCAACATTAGCTATGAGGGCTTGATGGTGTAAATATGAACAGGACAGCACTTTGCTGCAACATATCACGTGATTACATATGAATACCAGCCCCTATTGTCCTTGATCTCTAAAGAATCAATAACTCCTTGACTTAAAAAAAAAATATATATATATTATTTATTTTTTGCATAAATATGATCAAAAGTCAAGAGTCTGAGTGCACGCGACCGTATGACCACGTGCACGCGCACGGCCGTTCGTGCGTGCACGTATGTGTGGATTGTATTTATATATATATATATATATATATATATATATGTATGCCAACATTAGCTGTGAGGGCTTGATGGTGTAGTAAATATGAATGGGACAGCCCTTTGCTGCAACATATCACGTGATTACATAAAAAAATATTGTGTACAATTGTGTATTTATTTTCTATTTAATACAATAATAACATTTGAGCTTTATGTTAAGATACAGTTAAATCATGGGGCTTTTATGTCGAAAGGGAAGACAGAAAGACAGACAGGTAGACAGACAGATCCTCCTGCATGTGTGTGCCCGTGTCACTGGTTGCCATGGTAGCAGTCCTGATTGGCTAACTTAAAACAGGTGTGTCACTGTCACAGAGCGGGAGACTGGACTGTGGATTTAATGAGAAAACAACCTTTCAAACTATTGTATTTGACAGACAACCGTGAATCCCATCACGAAAATAACGAAATCGTGAGAAGCACAAGACTTCTGAGAACGTTTCCGTCTACTTAAATATTTGTAAGGATTTATAAATGAGAGTGTAAATTCAGTTTGTAAAGTGCTCACGTTTCATGAGAGAAAATTGTGGTCCGATTTAACATGGTGGTTGATGGAGCAGTTGTCGCTTTCAGGCTTGCTGACAAAACAGTATTCGTTTGTTGGATTCCACGACGCATGTGTACCACAAGCACAATATTTCCAACGTTTTCATATATAAATTATGCCTCAAAAGTCAATATTGTGGAGTGAATGGCAAAATACAAATACAAAAAGGGTGGTTAGGACACAGCTCCTCCTGCTCTAGCGATGACATCACACCTCTAACCTGCCCCATACATTGTAAACTCTGAAATGGTGCCCACATTTTCCTAAACTTGAACAATAATTACATGAAAACTGTGTTAGCTATCAAAAAATGCCCAATTGGGCAAATAAACTCCAGACTTTTGTCAACGTTTTAAACTTCAAATCATTTCTCTACTATAAATTATGGCGAGTCACTGTGGGCACAAAGATGAATGTTTTTTTGCTCTCTTCAGTCCGAAACCCCAGTCAAGTGAATGGGACAATTTCTCGCTGTTTTTCGCACTTTTCGGGAAAATCTCTTCAGTCATAGCACACGATTCCCGATCAGGCCGCACGTTTTGATGTATTTTTTACGCATGTGCTGGCAACGCTGTGGGAGGAGATACGCGCAAAAGTTTTTGTGGGACTATGATTATTATTAAGCCCGCAGGAGAACATGAAGTGCGCTTGCTGCAGGGGTCTATGACTCCTTGCAGCTGAAGCCACACTTAATGACTCTACTTCTCTCTTGATTTGTTCCCTCAGTAAACATTGTAAACATGAGTTTATGGCTCAATCTCTAGTTTAAAGTCTTTTTCAGTACAGCATGATGTTCATTTAGTAAATTATGGTAATTTAGAGTCAAACAGACCATAAAGCAGGGGATGCTTTAGGGGCGGGGCTACAAGGTGATTGACAGGTAGCTACCACGGCATTGTCCGGTCTTGGAGTCTTACAACTTTAACCCTTTTACAGTTTGTTTTCACTTCATGAAAGTTAATTGTAACATTTTGTTCGCCTAAAAATGTCTTGTTGTTGTACATAGCTCCGCCCTCTCGTGTTATGCCGGTTGCAAAAAAAACAAGACGGAGATGGAAAAAAACGCAAAACTCAAGGCTTCAAACCAACGGGTGACGTCCTGGTGGTTACATCCACTTCTTCTGATCACAACCTGAGGAGTCGCCGTTAAAAATAATACAGGTTTAAGGCACTTGAACATTGGCTTCACTTTTTAGACTTCATCTGTGAGCCGGTTTACAGGAACCCTCTCTGAGGCAACAGGTGACGCAGTGAAGCAGTGAAGCAGTGAAGACCGTGAGAAAGAGACAGTATGAAAAGAAAAGAAAGACTCACCTCTGGCCGGTTCTGGGCAAACACTCCTATGAACTGGTTAGGGTTCGGCTGGCAGCCCTGGTGCAGAAGGCCAGAGCCCAGGTACTCGGCCCGGGCCGTCACCTGCGGAGCGGGAGAGACGGGACAGCAACTGATTGGACCAGGTGAAACAAAACAAACGCTGAGCCGATCCTCTAGTCTTCTTGGGTCAACAAACATTTACAGCTTCTTCACGCGGGGAAACAGTTGTAACAACAAACCGAATATTTAGCTAAATAAGGGGACTCTTGGAAGAAAAGGAAAATCCATGATTCTGCAAAACATAAAGACAAAAACAAACATAAATCATCCACTCATTTCTAGTTTAAATTTCTGGCCTTCTGTTATGCTAACGGTGGAATTGAGTGATTGTGAAACAGGACGTAGCCTCTGAAAACCATCGCGCAGAAACAAAGAAAGCAATATGTTTCCGCGGAACATCATTTTTTAACCTGGACTTGTCTTCTCTGGGAATTACAGCTTCATGACTGAACAGCAAAACTTCCCCCCGCCATCCTCTTGTGAAATAACATGAGGTCATTGCAAAATGTTGAAGGTTGTGTAATTCTCCTGTGGCTTTTCTTTGCTGTGATCACTTGTCTCAATATAGTTTCCCTCCAAACATTTCCCAAAAAAACCTGATTGCTCATTTAGAATCAGAAGTGGAATCAGCTTTATTGGCCATGTGTGTTTACACATTCATGGAATTTGACTCCGGTTTCACGTAGCTCTTCGTACTTATATACATACACAATATACAATAAACAAGATAAATATAAAAAAGACAATTAAAGAGCCGAAATTATCTTTTGAATCAATATTCCCCCAGTTCCAGTCTCTCACTTGTGTTCATTACTATTATTATTATTATTATTATTATTATTATTATTATTAGTCTTATTTGACAGTAAACTGAATATTTTTTTATTTTGTTTCTTTTGATGTGGACAACAAACAATCTAATGACATCGTTTTGATCTTGGGGAAGCTGTGACGGACATATTTCACTATTTTCTGGCACCTTTCTTTTATTTCTTTTTGTTGTTGTTGAAGATTATGGAACACCACTATGAGGTGTAGTGGTAGAAAATCATCAAAATCCGAGAAGAGATGAGGAGTTTTGTTTTGAAACAGAAATTTTAACTGAGCCATGTTGGTCTTTAAAAAGCAGATTTTTCTGAATCAGAAGAAAATACCCGGCAAACTAATCGATAATCACAAAAAGCGTTAGTTGTGGCTCTTCTTGCGTTTAACATCAAATTGTTATTGAGCAACACTATCAAACACCATCAAACAACACGATTATGCTGCTGCAGCACAGAAGGTCTGTAAATCCAATGGACAGGACTAATAACTGCACCTGCCTCCAGTACACCCAGTACACCCACTCTACCACATGTGCTCAGGCTGGTCGCTACCTAAATATAGCAACGTTTGCAGACTGCAGTTCCTCAGTGGACCGGCATGACGAGGCCTGGCTTGGTTGCTGGGCAGATTTTGATGCTACAAAAGCCTCTGTGGTACACCGGTTGCCAACTACACCTGAGTTTCCCATCACACAGTAAATTATAGCTCATCAAATGTCATTACAGAGCTGATGATGAGTGAAAAGCTTCTAGAAAGTGTGTCTTAAAAAAAAGAATATCTGAAATGTTTTAAAACAGCAAAACATTTGACAATGTCTGCTAAAATAAGAAAGACCTTTTTGAGATTTGCAACTGTTATAATAATAATAATAATAATAATAATAATAATAGCTAGGATTTATATAGCGCCTTTCATGAAACCCAAGGACGCTTAACAAAGACATAAATAAACATAACAAATGCAACAGTAGCTAGAGGACATAGGCTTTGGTGAAGAGGTGTTTTTTGAAGGTGTCCAGAGATGGTGTGTTGCGGAGCTCTATGGGGAGAGAGTTCCAAAGTGTGGGGGCTGTCACACTGAAGGCTCTGTCCCCAAAAGTTCGCATTTTTGTGTGAGGGATGGAGAGCTGACCCGTGCCTGAGGATCGAAGGTTCCGGGACTGTGTGTAAGGATGGAGGAGGTTAGATAGATACTGAGGAGCCAGGGCATTGAGGGATTTGTAGGTGAGGAGGAGGATCTTGTAGGTGATGCGGGACTTGACCGGAAGCCAGTGGAGGTGGATGAGGGTGGGGGTGATGTGCTGCCAGGGCTTGGTGCGGGTGAGAACCCTGGCAGCCGAGTTTTGCACATACTGGAGCCTGTCCAGGGCTTTGCTGGGAACCCCGGACAGAACTCCATTGCAGTAGTCCAAACGGGAGGTGACGAAAGCGTGGATAAGGGTTTCTGCCACAGAGTCAGAGAGTGATTGCCGGAGACGTGAGATGTTTTTGAGGTGGAAGAAGGCGGATTTGGTAATGGACCTGATATGAGATTGGAATGATAGTGTTGGGTCCAGGATGACACCCAGGTTGCGGACTTCCAAGGATGGGGAGAAGGAACAGCCGTCAACTTCCAGTGGAGATCTCCAACCTTCTGGAGCAGGGCCTTGGGAGCCACAACCATGAGCTCAGTTTTGTTGCTGTTGAGTTTTAGGAAGTTTGATGACATCCAGATTTTTATTGCATGTAGGCAGTTTACAAGTGACTGTGGGGGTAGCTGGGTGGATGGTTTGGTGCTGAGATATAGTTGTGTATCATCAGCATAAGAATGAAAGCTGAGACCATGGTGGCGGATGATCTGACCAAGGGGAAGCATGTAGATGGTGAAGAGGAGGGGTCCCAGCAAACACAAAACAAAAAAACAAACTAAATGCTGCTTTATTATCACTATAGTTAACATTTTTAAGCGTTGATCTATAGTAGTTTTCACATGCTGGACGTCTCTTTTTTAACGGGACAGTTCAGCCCCAAATCTAAAACACATATTCTTCCTCTCACCTGTCATGCTATTTATTAATCGAGATTGATTTTCGTAAGTTTCCTGGTGTTGAAGATATCAGACGTGGAGAAGCCAACCGTGAAGAAGGACGCTTCCTTTTAGACTCTAGATGGATGAGCGGCACTAATATGCATTTATTTTTTATTTTTGGGGTGAGCTGTCCCTTTAAGACCTCCCCTGAAGGTCACTCACGTCTTTGTAGGAGATCCATTTGTAAGGCTGGTTGGGGAGCCGCGAGCCCAAGCACGGCCCGTCACCTGTTGGACACACAGAGACGTCAGAGTTATAATATCGTCTATAATATGGATATGGTTGGTAGACCATGAAGAGCGAAAGGAGAGGGAATACTAGACGTGGACACAAACGCCTCCACGGGATCTGGATTTTTTTAGATATGTAGCTGTTTGCCATACAAATCATTTTAAAGCTTTATTCCATTTGAATTAACTGTTTAAAAATCCATAAAACACTACAGCATTTATATTTACTTTGATTGGCCATCTTATTTCACACTCAAGTTCTGATATATAATATTTATATTACTTGTGTAATTCTTCAAGAAATAGTAAAAAATAAATAGTTATAAAGGATAATATGTGACTCTGAAGACGCAGCTCACTGGGGAACAGCTGGTGGTCTAAGAATATCTCTACATTGTGAGTGTGTGTGTGTGTGTGTGTGTGCGTTTATTGTGAGTCAGGATGTGAGGCCTGACGCTGTTACCGTTAGCAACGATGGCCATCACCCTGGCAACTATTTCTTTTTCATTCTACCATCAGCAGATATGAGAAATGAGATAAAACATTTTTTGTGTTATCCTGGCTCCAAGGAAGTGTGTGTGTGTTTGTCTGTATGTGTGTGTGTGTGTGTGAGTGTGTGTGTTGTGTGTGTGTATGTTTGTCTGTACGTGTGTGTGTGTGTGTGTGTGTGTGTGGGTGGCTGTATGTGTGGATGGGTGGGTGGTTGTATGTGTGTGTGTACTCTTTTACTACTTCTTAAGTGTGCGCTGTGTGTAAATCCTGTGTCAATCCAAGTTTTTTTTTGTTTTTTTATGAATGGATTACATATCTATTTTTCCCACAGAAGATCTCTTTCCTCTGCGGCTTGAACATGAACAGAAAATACATTTTGGAACATGAATGATTCTGAAAAAAGTTCCTTAGTTGTCACGTCGCCTCTGAGAGGATATTGACAGGTGATATCAAATGAATTATATATGATCCTTTTGATCACATCTGCTTTGTTGAGCCTCCTCTTAGTCTCATGTGTAATCCATTTTATTTTTATCTGTGTTGTATTTTTTTAACCCCTTTGTTCTACGTGTAAAAGACATTTATAATCTCAGATGCCGTCTTGTGGATAATAATGCGATGCATCATTTGGATACAATGTATAATATGATGTATCATGTGGAAACAATGTATAATATGATGTACCTTGTGGATACAATGTATAATATGATGTACCTTGTGGATACAATGTATAATATGATGTATCATGTGGAAACAATGTATAATTTGATGGATCATTTGGATACAATGTGTAATATGATGGATCCTGTAGATACAATGTATAATATGATGGATCATTTGGATACAATGTGTAATATGATGGATCCTGTAGATACAATGTATAATATGATGTATCATTTGGATACAATGTATAATATGATGGATCATTTGGATACAATGTAAAATATGATGTATTCTGTGGATACAATGTTAATATGATGTATCCTGTGGATGAAATGGATAATATGATGTATCATGTGGATACAATGTATAATATGATGCATAATTTGGATCCAATGTATAATGTGATGTATAATTTGGATACAATGTATAATATATTGTATCATGTGAATACAATGTATCATATGATGGATCATTTGGATACAATGTATAATATGATGGATCATTTGGAAACAATGTATAATATGATGTATTATTTGGATACAATGTATAATATGATGTATTCTTTGGATACAATGTATAATATGATGTATCCTGTGGATACAATGTATAATATGATGGATCCTTTGGAAACAATGTATAATATGATGTATTATTTGGATACAATGTATAATATGATGCATCCTGTGAATACAATGTATAATATGATGCGTCATGTGGATACAATGTATAATATGATGTATCATGTGGATACAATGTATAATATGATGTATCATGTGGATACAATGTTTATATGATGTATCCTGTAAATACAATGTATAATATGATGTACCCTGTGGATACAATGTATAATATGATGTATCATTTGGATACAATGTATAATACGATGTATCCTGTGGATTCAATGTATAATATGATGGATCATTTGGATACAATGTAAAATATGATGTATTCTGTGGATACAATGTTAATATGATGTATCCTGTGGATGAAATGGATAATATGATGTATCATGTGGATACAATGTATAATATGATGCATAATTTGGATCCAATGTATAATATGATGTATAATTTGGATACAATGTATAATATATTGTATCATGTGGATACAATGTATCATATGATGGATCATTTGGATACAATGTATAATATGATGGATCATTTGGAAACAATGTATAATATGATGTATTATTTGGATACAATGTATAATATGATGTATTCTTTGGATACAATGTATAATATGATGTATCCTGTGGATACAATGTATAATATGATGGATCCTTTGGAAACAATGTATAATATGATGTATTATTTGGATACAATGTATAATATGATGTATCCTGTGAATACAATGTATAATATGATGCGTCATGTGGATACAATGTATAATATGATGTATCATGTGGATACAATGTATAATATGATGTATCATGTGGATACAATGTTTATATGATGTATCCTGTAAATACAATGTATAATATGATGTACCCTGTGGATACAATGTATAATATGATGTATCATTTGGATACAATGTATAATACGATGTATCCTGTGGATTCAATGTATAATATGATGCATCATTTGGATACAATGTATAATATGATGGATCATTTGGGCAGAAAAGACAAACATCCTATTTTCTTGTGCAGTTTGAGTCTGTCTGTGTGTGTTTGTGTGTGAGAGTAAACTGTCATAATAGTGCTTGTGTTTCCCGCTCACACCGACCCACCAGATATGTGGAGGCCTCTCTGGAAGACCTCGTACATGGTCCTGGCGTCGTCGTGGTAGTGACTCAGCAGCTTGGAGCTGTCGCCCATCATGGACCTGCGACCGCCATCTTCATGCTGAGAGGGAAACAAAATGCCATGACTCATCTCCATAAGTATTTTTCTGAAGTTAACAATTGATCTGGGCCAAAAATAACAAACAAATAAACCCCAAACTGATGTAATTCTTCTGCATTATAAAAGAGTGAAAGTGTGAAAGTGTGAAAAGGCTTGAAGGATGGGAAAAAGAAAATAGTTTTCCTTGTTCTTTAAATGATAATTTGTCTGTATTGTCAACTCACAAACGGACATAAAAATAACTGTGTCTTTGCATGTGTGTGTGTGTGTGTGTGTGTGTGTGTGTGTGTGTGTGTGTGTGTGTGTGTGTGTGTGTGTGTGCGCTTGTTTTTAGCACTACTTCAGACACCTTCTCTGGTTAACAAGAAGGGGAAAAAGCATTTGAAAGGAGTTTCACATTGACGACAAATTGAAAGGCATGTGTGTGTGTGTGTGTGTGTGTGTGTGTGTGTGTGTGTGTGTGTGTGTTTGGTTGGGATGGTGGTTCCAGGGTGGAATGGACCACAGCTTTTAGTAAGTAGATGTAATGTGAAATGCACCAAACCCGACTTAAAAACATATTTAGTTTCACCAACAGAAGCCTATGGTACGGCGCACATGAAAGGCGCGCCGTACCATAGGAAAACAATGGTTTTGCTAGCGGCGCGTTTTTGAGAGTCGCGTCTGGTGTGACCTGCCCCTTAGTGATCGGCCCGTGCATCTGTGAGCTCCATCTTACCGGCACCTCCTCGGACTGGTGCAGCAGGCTGCAGGGGGGCTTGATGGGGCGGGGTCGGGTGGCCAACCAGTACGCCAGCACGGCAGTCAGAGCGCCGATGCCCACCAGCGTGGAGGTCGGCAAGGAGCGGAAGAACTGTCCCAGATCCTCCATCTCCGGTATCCTCAGGCCGCTCATCAACTCCTGGGCCTGCATCTTCTCCATCAGGGTGGAACTCAGCTCTGCAGGGGAGAGCACACGCTCTTACTTAAAAACATACAGTTTACATGTATGTGTGCATGAAATAGTAAAAGTAAAAATCAGGCGGCAACCTCCGGGTCTGAAAGGAGAAGCCAATGAGCCTTAAAGCTGCATTCTCTCTCCTGACCACCTCGGGCGACTCCTCTGGTTGTATAGAAGTCTATACTTCATGTGTTAAAGCTGCATTCGCTCTACTGTCCACCAGGTGTCGATTCCTCTGGTTGTATAGAAGTCTATATAAATGACTCTACTTCTCTCTTGATTTATTCATTCAACAGTCTAAACATGAGTTTATGTCTCAATCTCTAGTTTCAAGTCTTCTTCAATACAGCATGATGCTCATTTAGTCAATTATGGTAATTTAGAGTCAAACAGACCATAAAGCAGGGGACGCTCAGAAACTTTTTCCACATTTTATTTTAAATGGGTTTAAAATCTATATTTGGTGGAATAATTGTGATTTTCAATCATAGCTTTTTACGCATCTTGGCATGATCAGTCAAAACCTAATAAATACCTTATTAAGCTAAATGAGGTGTGCCAGAGTAAGTAATTAAAACCACTGCTGTTGCATAAATAATCAATATCTGACGATAGTTTCGACCAGTTTTTAAACTAAAGACCTCCGAGCTGTTGTTGATTAATAAAGCCTCATATGAGTCTGACCTGCACGTGTTTGTAGCACTGTAATCAGACGCAATCTCTCGTCTCAAGTGACATTTCGGTGGTCAAAAACAAGAGGAGAAACCGCACGTTAACCGCGCACGTGAAACTAGACCCTCCAGAGTTGAGATTTTCATCACTTTAATCAGTCTTGTTGTTTGATTCAAGTGTTTTATGAGTGTTTTATGACCTCACTGCTCCTCCTGTGTCCTCACATATGACTGGGGTTGAGGGGCTCTTTCCCCGCGTTCTTGCTTTTACTGTAAAAGCAGCTCAGAATAGATAATCTATGCCTAGTAGAAAGCAGATACCCCACCCACACACAGTGCTGCTCATCAAGGCTCAGCATCCCATGTCACACACTCTCACACACACGCGGCGTGCGATGCATCAGTTATCTGCGGGGGAGGCTGACTGGAGGGTTTCCTTCCCTCCCGCGGGAAATGAGTCAGAGACAGCGCCACCTGACCCAGCGAATGGCGTCGGAGCACTGCTGCAGCTCACAGCCAATCAGAATCACTTCCTGTCTGCTCTCTCTCGCTCTCTAGCTCACACACACATGCCACAGACACCAACAGACAGTGAGGCCGAAAGATATACATATCTGAGGCCGTGGGAACGGTGGGTTTTTCAATCACCAGTATGCTTTGAGTAGAATCACTATGTTCTTCACTACTACTTTGCGAAAGGGAAGCCGCATCATGTGATCACTTGGGTTTCAGGAAGTCAGATGCATGACGTTCAAAGCCAAACAAAAACCTAATGAGAGTGTGAACGGGTTGCATGAAACGATGGTGTGAAGAAACACTGAGATCACGAGTCTAAGCCACTGAACTTTTCAACCAGACAACGAAATTTTTGTATTTATTAAGTATTATTTTTTTAACATGTGGAACCCCTTTGAACCCCGCTGGTTACACTCTGCAATCACCATCTCCCGCCATTTTTCACCGCGTTTACGGTACATTGCTCATCACCCTCCGCTGCTGTCGGGAGCTTCAATACCTTCAACTACTCTACGGGGAATTCTCTCACTGTGCTTTTCCAAACGTCTACTCGGGCTTGAATCCTCTCAACTCAACGAAACTCCCTTTTCCGCTAAGACAGAAACTATCACCTGGAACTGAAAAACTACTTTGTGACCGGACCGATCCCTCTGATGTGTCTGAAACCAGTAATGTGCCTTTAAAACCGCAGGACTCTCCGCTTCTCTTTATTTCTTACTGCATTGACCTGGTGATTTCCTCTTTTTTGGGTAGTTGTTGTTGTTGTCCCCTTTTTGTTCTGCAGTTCCAGTTAACTTTGTGGGGAGTTAGAGCAGCTCCAGTGCTGGGAAACGCTGAGCGTGGTGTTAAATAATAGAAACCACTCCATGATGTTTCTGAGCTGAACAACACAGTTGGGGATGGGGGGCTTTGCGTATACGGCAGTTAAGATGTCAACGTTAATTCTGGGAGGAAATGTCTGGCACTGTTGAGTATACACAGAGTCGCCAACTGAGCGCAGCGGGAGTCAGTCCCAAAATTGGGCTTAATTACTGTAGAGACATGAGGAAATGGAAAGATAATCTGGCACAGCTCCAGGTGTTTGGAAGGAACTGAGGTGCTTTCTGGATCAGAAACATCGGAAAAGTAAAATATGGTAATAGTTGTCATTAAAAAGGTGTCGACTATTTGATCATATGAGTTAAATGAAGCATTTGATATATATATATATATATATATATATATATATATATATATATATATATATATATATAAAAATAAAATATAAATAAATGTATATATATATATATATACATTTATTTATTTATATATACATATAAATATAAAATATGAATCCAATAATAAATATATTCATACAGGAACATTTAAAGGAACTGTTTTATATTTTGGAAAATAGGCTATTTCGATTTGTGACGGTTAAATATTGGGAAAAACACACTTCACTCAAATTAAAAACCAAGTGACGTCACACAATTCTGCCAAACACTGAATAAAACTCACTGAGCGGTCTGTCCTTGTGTAGCAACAGCTGAGTTGCCGCGATGTACTCAGCAGCGTGTGTGTGTGTGTACCGTTAGCTCCTGTCGCTGTTAGCGGTTTGCCGAACACACTGTCCACGATGGAAACAACGAGCCAACAAAAAAACTGATGACGTACGCAACTAATTGAATGAACTTCACTAAAACTAAAAAACAAGCGGCGATGTATGCACACAAATCAAACTCAAAAAGCTGTCTTCCCGACAGCTACACGTGTATGTATACGGGTGGATCCGTTAGCCAAAACAATAAAGGCAGGCTGAGCGTCGGCGATGCACGGGCGAGCGAGATAACAATGAAAACACTAAATATTTTTCATATTTTTAATGCACACACTGTTTATATATATTTAAATATGTACATACTGTTTATATATTAAGTAAATAAATAAACAATTCAATCACTTTGGTCACTTTAATCACCTTAACTGTGCAATATAAATACATTTATTTATCTAATATATCTATATATATATATATACAGATATTTATATGTATGTTTTTAATACACATACTTTTAACGTGGGCTCTTATGAAAAACAGAGAAGCCTTTCCAAAGTAAATAAAAAAAATAAAATAAAAGAGCCTTAACCAAATGCCTCAAACGCTGTTACACGATACACTGAACTTAAATCAAACACGTTGAACAATCGGCTGTAGAGTTGTTCAGATCTGATTGATTTGTACAGAGCGGGTGAACGTTCTCCAGTCTTACACTTTATTTTCCCATATTAAAGGACCTTTATATCGCTCGTCCCATATCGCATTGTTCCACATTACGGTGCAGCTGATTTATCTGAGCAATTCTGACGGGCAGATCGATGACGAAGCACCAGCCAGGCACACAGGAAATTTCCATGTCGAGCGTTGTGCCAACAGGACAGGAACAGCTGAACCATGTGATGAAAACAAACAATGCTATCAGACAGGGACCAGCACTACCCACCATTCTACACCTTCTCTGGAGCAGAAACAGCAATCTACCTCATTCTGCAACTGTGAAGTTCATCTAAGTGATCTGACTGGAAACATCGACTGATAAGGAACACACTTGATCTTCACTATGATCACTTCTGAGATGACTTCGAGGCCTTTCATGTTTGCGAGTCTGGAAGTGATTTTTTCCCAGCGGATGGTCGTCATTTTTTTCTCAGATTAAATATAATTTGCCAGACGCACATTGATCGATGCTGTAATTTAAGGTCTGACAAAAATCTAAATGAGGAAAACGTATTGCTGTCCATGACACAAAGTTCTTAAAGGGACAGTTCACCCCCAAAATCCAGAAATACCAATTTCCCCTTTTGTGCTATTTATCAATCCTTGATTGCTTTTGGTTTGAGCTGCAGAGTTTTGAAGATGTTTGCGGTAGAGATGTCCGCCGTCTCTCCAATATAGTGGGACTATATGACACATACATAAACATTTTATAACTCAGGAGTCATGTCTCTTTCCAGAAATCATGACCCGCTTACTGAAGATAATCCAAAACCCTTTATTGTGAGCAGCTTCATTTAGGAGCTGCGGTCAAAAAGGAAAATAGCAACAACGGTAAAAGGAGAATTATGATTTTTTTTATGTTGTGGTGACCTGTCCCTTTAAGACAATTACTGCCACAAAAATATGAAAAATGTTGCGACTATTTCACAAACTGACACGTTGCACTCGGTTTAAAACACGGGCTCGGTATCCACCAAGTCGGGGGACCCTCATCCAAGGCCTTTGTGGACTGCAACTTTTATTCTATTTTTGCTTTTTGACTTTTTTTATGTTTTAAAATGAATGTTCTTAATTGTTTTTAAATCTTGTTTTCTTCTGCATGTTTTTTTTTAATGTTTTGATGGTTTCAATGGTTTTATGTAAAGCCCATTGAATCGCCTTGTTGTTGAAATGTGCTCTACAAATAAACTTGCCTTGCCTTGTTCATTTTTTAAGGAAAGATAGAATTTGTTTCAAAATCTGGCCTCAAATGTACACTTCATTTTTAAAGGGTTCCTCCGAAGAAGTGCCACAGTGAAAGCTCAGCTTCCGTCTTAGCTGACAGGTTTATATATACATTATGGCTGGGCAAGTTAACGCGTTAAAACGTGTTAACGCAGCAAACTATTAACGGCGTTAATTATTTGATCATGCGTTAACTCGTTGTTGTTTTTTGCATTAGGAGGGGCTTAATGCTGCCGCATACAGGTGCTGCACTTTAAATCTCTCCCAGAAATAAATAAGATGCACGCCATAAATGCAATATAACGGCATTGCTTTTACTTTGAAGACGATTTACGTATGTGCGCGCGCACGCTTATGCAGCCTCACCGACCGGCTTGTTGCCAACAGACTGACGCACGTATTGTTCTGTAGTTTCTGTCCTCAACGAGCACCTAGCGCTCACAGCAGCCTTGCGCTGCAGTGTCCAAATCCAGTGGTGAACATTAATCCAGAGTGAACAGCCGCCGCTGAGATACCTGTTAGCTGTCCTTCACATCTCCACCTCCTTCAACCAGACTTCAGCGCACTTGTTCAAGCCAACACAGACTGGACTTTTCTCACTGACTAAGAAAAACTGAACTGAAAAAGATCAAAAGTACTGATTGTTTTTGTATAAAGTTAATCAATTGCTGGTCTTTAACATACATCTTTAAGGTAAGCAGCAAACTGAACATGACAAAAGAAGGAGTGGCTTGTCCCTCACAGGGACCCTTACTACTGAACAGACTGTTTATGTTGTTCCCTGATAAAAGACACATGTTTCTTCTTCAGCATGATATTAAGCTGTTTTACATTAGAATAAAATAGCCTATAACATCTGAAAATAAATACAATATTGAATTGAATGACCAGTCATATAGAAGCATTAAAAAAAATGAATACATCTTTTTTTTCTTCCCTGGCATATATTTTGGATTTATATACTGTTGTTAACTTGCTGTTGCTCCAGAGTGCCTGCTATATTGTTCTGATAACATTACTTTAAAATAAAAGCGCACAATACACTAGTTTTTACTTCATTATTGAATTTTCCGCATAATGTGATTAATCGCGATTAATCTCAGAAAAATCATGCAATTGATCAGTTACATTTTTTCAACTTTGCCCAGCCCTAATATATATATATATATATATATATATATATATATATATATATATTTATATATATATATATATATATTATATATATATATATATATATATTTATATATATATATATATATATATTTATATATATGTATATAAACCTTTCAGTTTTGCGAGGATCCTCCAAGAAATGTGGTTGTCTTTTTTCCCCAATTTCGGATGACAACCAGTGGCCCCTTTCGGTCGCGGTGACTCTGAGGTGACTTCTCAGTGAACTCATTAAAGGGAGGAGGTGCGTTCAGGTCTCTAAATTCCTCACACACTGTATGTGCATGCAGCTGCCGAAGTTAGATGAATATAGAAGACAGATTTATTGTCTCTACCGGTCTTTCTTTTAGCAACTTTAGAATCAATATCAAGCCGCTGGATTAAAAAAGACACTTTGAATGACCGTCTTAGATAAACAAGGTGATTTGCTCAGCTGCGTCAAGCTTCTCTCCTCTGCAGGCGACGACTCTGTTTGGTGTCCACCTCTCTGTCCCGTAACCTAAATAACACTACCCAGGGACGCACACACACACACACACACACACACACACACACACACACACACACACACACACACACACACACACACACACACACACACACACACACACACACATATTCAGGTCTGCAGGTCCATCCCCCCCATTGCTGTCTACAAAGGGTGTTGTTGCTTCAGCTGGTGTGACAGAAGAACAGCAGGTCAGCCACAACAATAACCTTTATCAGCTTGTGAACCCAGAGGCCTCTCCGCTGTTTTAATTTGGGAAATCACACTATAAAAATCAAGAGTTCATCGCCCCTCCAGTTGTTGCATTTATGGCCGCATAGCTTTAAAGATGAATGTAATTGCTGACCGGGACAGAGAGACAGAAAGAACAGACACATTACGTGTGTTTTAAAGTCCTGACATGGTGGATTCTATTACTGGTTGTTTTTAAAGCACGTTATGGTCTTGAATCGGCATTTATGTCTCGCATGTTTATAGTGAATGAACCGGCACGGGCCGGTAGTTGTATTTCAGTTGTATTATTTTATTTGTCACTTCTCTTATTGTATTTACATACATTTTAGAATTATTTTCTATTTTATTTAATACTTATTTTATTGTACTGAAGTTGTAGAATTGTATTGTATTCTATTTATTTGTTTTTTTATTTATAACTTATTTTATTGTATTTAAGTTGTAGAAGATTATTCTATTTTTTATTTGTATTTTATTCTATTTTATTTAACACTAATCTTATTGTACTGAAGTTGTAGAATTATATTATATTATATTTCTTTGTTATTTTATTTTATTTATCACTTATCTTATTGTATTTAAGTTGTAGAATATTATTCTGTTTATTTCCCACTGTTTCATTAGTATTAGTGTTATTATAACTTTTAATTGTATTTGAATCTTTTCCATTTCTCGCTTGCATTTGTCACAAATTTTCATATTTTTCAATTGTTTTCGTCTCTTCTGTTGTTTTCACATTCCACACGCTTATTTTTGGCTCGTCAGTCGTCTGTGAAGCGCCGACCTGTTTGAAAAGAGCCGTACAAATAAAGTTTGGTTGATTGCATTGAATGGATTCAGAGGCTCAAGGATGAAGTGTTGTTTACGAGGACTCGATCCAACACCTTACAGGACAAGTCCTCTGTTTTTGTCGATAAGTGCCTTGAATTTTATTAGGGATATTCAATCATCTGCCTGCAATGGAGAGAGGAGTTCAGATTCAGCCAACTTCTAAATCTAATCTAAAGAGAGTCGTGTCAAGAAGACAGGAAGCGGTCGAATTGATCTTCATAACACCAAATCAATATTGATGAATGAAGAATGTTTCAAATACATCTGATGCAACGTCAATCGATGTCTAGTTTGGAGACATCAGAACTCACTTGGCTGCCTGACAGATGTGCGCAGTCACACACTGCACTGAGGGAACTCTACAATAAAAAGAAATATCACATCTATGACAAAACATTGAGAGCTCATGCTGTGCATGAACAGCTGGGTTAAGAAAAACAGACATTTGAACTTGTTGCACATGCAAGAGGATGTCTCGACTGGGAGCTTCCTCCTTTAATAACTCAGCTATGAGACGCACAAAGTGAAACCTTTACAGCTGTTCCTGAATCAGCTTCAGATGGATAACAGGAATGAAGTGTATGTTGGTTATTATCGGTTCACACAGAAGACTTAATGTGCGCTTGGATGTGCTGAGAGTGTAAAGTTACTATTATTAATTTAACCTTAAAGGAGCAAAAAGAAAAAATTTCCAGTTGTATTCAGTCACGTAAAAAGCCAAATGTGCTCCCGAAGTGGCAGCATCCATTACTCAATCCCACAATTAGCTCGCTGAAAGTGCCTCTGAATAGTCGCTCCCCTGAGGACCAGTGAAAGGTTGGAGTCACTTTATTCAGTTCATATAAACAAGTTAGTTAGTTAGCCGGCTGCAAAGAGGCAGAAACATCCAGCATTCAGCTGCAAAAGTAAAACTACGAGACGCTCAAGTCTGTAAACTCCTGAAGCTCCAGAGGGGAAATAACTACAATGTTGATGAGTTAGAATAAAAGATGTGACCGGATAATGCAAAGCTTCTTTTGTCCACAGGCTTTGTGGCTTATTGTTAAAACCTATTAAACATTTTACATGTACGCCTCTTAAATCCAATTAATTAATTTTGATTTAGTCATGTCCTTTTTTTTCCTCTACTTTTTAAATACAATTTTATATATATATATATATATATATATATATATATATATATATATATATATATATATATATATATATATGTATTTACCTGGTTTACTAAACAATTTCCATGTCAAATGTATTTTTGTATCCATTATCTATTTAACTTGGATTCTGAGGGCGATGGGGTGTCCAAAATGCACCAAATTCCTTAAAGCACTGCACGAGGTCCCCAACAAAACACCCACCGAGAACGAAGTAGATCAGATAAGCGATTCTTGAGATATGTGAAGAACATACACATATTATGAAAATATTCATGTTTCTGTACGGCATCATGGGCTTGTAAATGCATGCAAACTTGTCATATTTTTCTCTCAGGATGAGAGATGTAGCATTCAGGCTGTGCAGCTCGAGTGCAGTTCGGCTTGTGAGCGGCCCAGCGAGAAGCGCCGTGACCTCTGGGGCTTAAAGTGGAGGAAAGAACGTCCTTAAGCCCCGCCCCCATCGGCCCATCTGAGGGCCGTCACCAATGATTAGAGTCCAGCGTGGGGAGATTACAGCCTATTAGCACCGAGGGTGGATGACCAGGAGTAACCTCACTCTATTTAAAGACATCCCACTCTGCTTACCATCACTTGCATCAATGTTTCATCTATTGCTTCTTCTTTCTTTTTTTTTTTTTTACAGATTATATGTTTTTATATGATAAAAGAACAACAGGAAAGAAAACTGTGGCGAGCTCCCCCAAACGCCACTATTTTTTTTAACCTTTTTTTAATCTAGTGGTAAATATTAATGAAGGGAAGATTGTTTATGCTGTTTTAATATAAACTTGAAAACCTAGATGTCTTTGTGTGTAAATGATGTGTCTGTGTCCTCAATGTTACCCAATTACCAGCTTAATTCTCCTCGCTGTGCACCTTCTCCCTCACATCCTCATTCCTCTACTCAGACCGCCATGAGTCGACTTCCTGCCCGCTGTCGCTGAGGGATAGTTGCTCTGACACCGTAACATCCTGTGTAACAGTAACACCCCTCCTGCCCTCCTCCTGATTGATGTGCAACACAACAGTTAATTGCATTTCATTCATAAAACAAAAGCGACACAAGCTGCAGAAGTAAGAAGTCGTAGATGATATGTGGCAGATTAAAAATGCAGCAAAAGGAAAAGGCGAAAAGGCTAGAAGGCGCGCACGCGTGTGCGTGCGTGTGTGTGTGTGTGTGTGTGTGTGTGTGTGTATCGCATCACCTCTTACAAACTGATCACCTTTTCACTGCCCCCGGCCACGATAAGCTGAGGCAAAGCAAGAGGAAGTCAGCGAGATGCGTGTTTGGCCTGGTTTGGGCCTCGCTGGCCTCCGTATCACACCACCCTCAGCTCGACAGACGCTCGCCACACACACCAACCCGCCCCTCCCTCCACCACTCTCTCCCTTCCCCCCTGTGCTGTTCTTCTCACACACTCACACACACAGTGGCACACACTGTATGCAAATAGACACGTTTGCATAGACGGTTGGTATCCGCACGTAATAAAACAAACTACAAACTAAATGAGGTCGCTCCCAGTTTGATTTGACTGTCAAAGTGAGGACAAGGGAGAAACTACATTACTCTTGGCATCTCATCTCATCTTTGTGATTAATACTGAACATGTTAAAGTATTTCACTGTGGTCACCTCCGTGCATGTGCATCCTGTCATGGAGGCTAAGTGATCGCTGGCCGGCGGCTATCTTCCAGCGTCCTGGTTAAATGAGATTTAAGAGGTTTTCCTCTGAAAGGAGCAGAACACGAACCAAACGGAGGACGTCACGTTGCACATTACGCGGAAAGCTGATCTATAAGAGAACTGCTCGAGCACGTGAAATGCAGCGAGGCCTGGTTCAGCACTTTAGTTGGAGCCATTACTGTGCAGCGGGGCCACAATATGAGGACAAGGAGCACTTTGAATGCTGAATCAGCAATAAGCCACTCAGAAAGGAGAGATGCCATGTGGACCTGAGAGCATCCGACCAGCTGATACTATTGATTACACCAAGATGGAGATGTTAGAGTACATGTTATCCTTACGAGTAAACTCAACGAGAGTTTTGCCGTGAGTGCCTCAATCCTGGAAATTTAGAAGAAGAATGCCTTTAAGAATGCCATAAAAGAATCAACACAACCACAGAAAATACCTTTCTCTCTATTTTTAAATTAAGCTATCAGCACATTACAGAATGTATGAAGTAATGGATGATTTTCTGGCGATAGCGCTGCGCTGTTTTGCTCTGCAGATAAAACCCTGAGTTGGTCATTTAGGAGCTAATTAGCTAATTCCACCTTGCTTATAGTTACAGAACATAAAAACCATAGAATGAATTGCTGGTCTTTGCCTAAATATTCCTCTTCAAGATGGCCGTCACCTTTTCAAATAGCGGTAATCGCTCAGGCTAGTCGCTAGCATGCTGACTATTGTTGTGCTAGCATACTGCGGAGTAGGGAGGCGTTTAAAACACAATATTTAGGCTCAAATTCAAATACTTTGCTCTAATATGCAAAGATTTGGACCTGAATGCATTAACAACACCACGAAATACCCATTTGCTTTGGTTTTCAGCAAAAAAGAAGAAGAAGTGGTTTGACGGTTTAGTTAGCCTTCTTCTTAAAATCCCTACTTTCTGATTGAAGTCAGAATAAAAAACAGACTTGTAGCTACGGGAATACACACAACTATATTTGCCTCGTAACTCCTCACACTCGTGTCATGTCACAATGACATTTATTACGCAGCCAAATCCTGAAGTGCTTCTTTAATTTGCAGGTTTTCAACATTCTCATGGGCTACCATCCTTAAATATACAGTGTATATATATATATATATATATATATATATATATATATATATATATATATATATATATATATATATATATATATATATATAAAACATAAACATTTTTTTTCTTTTCTTGCCAAAGAGTGGTACAACTCCACCGCCATCCCTTTTAATCAAATATTGAGGAGGGAAAAAGAATAGGTTTACACACTGTGTGGGGCTGCACTCAATGCTGATTAAAATGAATTATTCATGTTTAGGAGCAGCAGGGTGTTGGGATGGTCAGGTTAAAGGTGTCATGAATCCCCTCCCCCTTTACAGCGTCATTGTAATGTATATATATATGTATATATATATATATATATATATATATATATATATATATATATATATATATATATATATATATATATATATATATATATATATGTATATAATGTATATTCTTTTTGCTGCAACATCTATAATTAACAGCTGATTTTAATAGTAATGCACCAGCCCAAATTCCAACCATGCATTTCTGCAGCTGCAGCTCCTGGGGACCTATACTATTTGGCGAAAGAACACATAGTTACACCTGTTCACCGTTCAAATCCAGCCTCTGTAACACCGTCAAACGCAGCTCCAATGTGGGTTTTATCTTTTACCAAAGAAATCTCCTCGCGCACTTGAAAGACGAGATGAGGTGTGCGGTCGTGTCTCTGTAAACCGGTTTCTTTTTCTTTCTTTTTGCCGGTAGGCCGCACGGATTTCAGCACCCCATGTCTCCTGGACAGCTCCGTCCAATCGGACGCGGCCGTTTGAGGCGCGTCATCCTGCCTCATCCTTCCTCATCCTCCCCTCCCCTCCATCACCGAGGCATGGCGGAGGACAAAAAAAAAAGGGAAAGAAAATGCTGAGTTTCACAACCGGCTTCCTGTCAAACGGACTCGTTCGGTGCTGAATAAACGAGCAGAAGATGGATATCTGCTGCAGCCTCGTTGAGGCGCAAACACCGGGCAGGTTGTGAAAGACGAGGCCATCCACTGATAGCGGGTTTTAGATGACGTGTGTCCGGTTTCTACGCACAATGTCACTCGACCTTAGCAGCTGGTCGGCCTCAAACGCTCACGTTTGATCCCGTTTGGCTTATAGTCACAATATCCCTCTTTCCTTTAATGGTTACATTCAGTTACAAACGCACACAAACTCGCACGCACACACACACACACACACACACACACACACACACACACACACACACACACACACACACACACACACACACACACACACACACACACACACACACACACACACACACACACACACACACACACACACACACACACGCATACTTTCACACGGAAATGAAATCTGCAGAATGACCCGCACGCATTGAGCCGCATGGCAGCTTGTGCATCCCCTGCTGTATACCTGATGTGTGCCAGGTACAGCACACCCCGGGTGATAATAAAACACCGCGGCGCTGTGTTCCAGGCTAAAGCCTGTAAGATGTCTCACCTTTAGAGGCTGCGTTCAAACACGTGCAGCCTTTTTTGGGGGGACAAATTGTACATGTCACAGGCGTCATTACAGTGCAGGCAACGCGCCAACTGCAGTACAATAGTATATGTATATACATACATATATATATACATACACATATATGTATATATATATATATATATATATAGTAAAAAGAAAAATAGACGGATAGTGTGATGCAAAAACATGAATAGAAACGTCACAAGCCCTCGATGGATGGAAAAGAAAAGCCGGCATTGAATGACACACGATGCGCCTCAGTCTCTGAGAGACAGGTGCATCGCGTGTTGTAGCCACAGCCCCTTTGCGATGCTACATCTTTCACACAAATATAACAGATGAATACTATACATATATCTATATATGTATAGTATAGTTGTATAATACATATCGCAAACTCACCTAATATAATCCAGAGCGACCCAGAGACCAAAACGAATGCGAGCATGTCTTTCTCATTGAGTCAGCTGTACCGGTGCAGGAGCGGCTCAGAACTGCAGCATCGACTGCAGCAAGTCGCCGACAATCTGAGAGATTAAGAAGGGAGGGGAGGGAATGAGAGGGGAGGGCGACTGTGTATCTGAGGCAGACCACCGTGGGGGAGCTGGGCCGGAGATGGCGGCGGCCAGCAGGGTTTTAATGTGGAGGAGCAAAGGGCGAAAACAACAACTGACGGGCTATTGAAGCATCTTTCCTCCTGCGGGGTGCTCCACCTTCACCCAGTTGGCTGCTGCGCCATGGCAGCCTCCCCCCGCTGCAGCGACGGGGCTCACGGGTCGGACGGGAGATGCGATCAAGGTTACTGGGGGGAGGAAAGGTCTATTATGGATGCACACGCACCAACCAGGTCTTTATTTAATCCTCATATTTTAATACGAAAATAAACCGTGGAATTCTGCGAAAAATCGTTGTGGTTATTTAAATACTCTTTAGAATTAGCACCAACGTCTGTGTATTTTCTTATATATATATATATATATATATATATATATATATATATATATATATATATATATATATGTATATATATATATATATACATGCATATATATATATATATATATATATATATATATATATATATATATATATATATATATATATATATATATATATATATAGGTATATATTGTTGAACTTAATTCTTTTTTCTTTTTTCCGGAAAGCAGCTGTGCTATTTTGGTATCCGTGGCACATCACACCATAAACGTTCCTGCAGCTGAGCGCAGCTTTGACACAGAGTACCTTTTGCATCAGGGTCACGTGGTGCAGTAAGACACGCCCAATGAACTAAAGTAACCTTGAGATGGGCCGACAAAAGGGAGAGAGGCGGCGGGTGAGTGACGGTGGGGGGAGACAAAGACAAAAACATAATTAGATTATATCTACAATAATAGTAATTTGTGTATAACTGTTTGGCTCGATGGCACTTTCAGATATATTAAAGTGAGGGTATTTCCCATGTTATCTTGTTCAGACTGGCAACTCTTAATAAAACACAATGTCACCCATTAACTCTATTCATTTGGGAAAAGCAACATTTGCATTGTGAGTACTGAATACCTTTAAAGTCACATGACCCATTGAGTGAAACATGCAGAAAGATTTATCTGAATATTTTATATTTAAAGGCGAGGGTTGGTAACCTTGACAAACTAACAAGAGTTACGTTAGATTTTGAAAATGATCCAACTTGTGTTGCCAATTTTTTTTGTCGATGAAAGTAGCGAACATAAACAAACAACATGGCTCTCGTTAGTACGCATAGCTGTTATCTATTTTCATATATTTTTCACCCTACATTTATCCCCAGAGAGTGTAAATAAAAATTCATAGCAGTGACAATATGTACAGTATCGCACTGAATGAGTATGATTAATATGTAATAACATATCCTCAAACAACTGTTTGTATATGATTTCTTAGGAAAAGTTACTCATTATTTTTTGCGTGTTTTCCTACAAAGGCAGCTACGTGGTTCAACTTCAACTTGTTACGTGCATTACAGTCTTTTCAAAATAAACTTCCGTCTTCACATGAAACAACTTATTATTATTATTTGTACTTATTTATAGGTTTAGGCTACACAACTACTTAGTTAGGTTTTAGAAAAAGATAGTGAAATACTTAGTTTGGTTTAAGAAAAGCTTGTTGTTCGGGTTAAAACAACGACTGAAGTATAAGCAAATTACAGCCTGTATCATACTTTTTTAGAGAACCAAACCTTTAAAGGTGTTAAATGAGCTGTATTTTTTATGGCACTTTTCAAATCTTAGCACCCATTTAAAGTGTTTTACAGCACAGCCATTCATATATATACGCACACACACACACACACACACACAGGATTCAGTATCTTCCACAAGGACACTTTGACATGTGGACTGCCGGGGGCCGGGGATCGATCCTGCAACCTGCCGCATCTGACATGGTCTGAACTGCCACCACAGCATGCGATAAATCCTCTCTCTCGGTCTGTGGGTTCATTCAACACAAAACCTTGCAGGTGTCTCCAAGAGCGGCCGACACGCTTCCTGTCTTGTTGTACTGCTGTCATGTGACTGACCTTGTTAGACGGGTCACCTCTAATCCGTGACTCGTAGCGTCGCCATCCGCCACCTTCCTGTTCTTCTTCCACTTCTTCTCTGATGCAACTGCAGAGGAAACACAACCGATGGAGAGTAGAGAACCATCCGGGGTGTTGAGACAAATATTCACGTGTTCTTTGATGGAGGACGAGAGGTCAGATTGAAACACAAGGAAGATAAACTAGTTTTATCTCAATGTAGTTTAAGTTACCTGTGACCGGTCAGCAGGACTCTGGTGGAGTGAATGCTTTGTGGTGAGGGCACTGATTACAGTTTATTTATTTTGCAATGTGATCAAAGTACACAAGAGGTAAAAAAACAACTTGGTACTTAAAATACAATCCTAAAATTCTTACCATATTACCACAGAAATGGGAGGTTTAGGTTAAAGTCAAGGGTCAAAAGAGTCAAAAGGGATAAAAAACAGATATTCCCTCCTCTGACAGGATGGTAATAAATTGTGGATTCCTTATGTGTCAAGGTCAAAATGTAAAGATCAAAATGACTAACGGTCCTGAATACTTCACCAGGCCCGGCGCCAGGCACTGATTTGCGGGGGGGCCTTACGTTGCTTTTGGGGGGGGGGGGGGGGGGGGACTTTTTACAGCCTATGGTAGCATAGTAGTTCAACTTTTCACCTATAATCGAACTCCGGCACAAAAAGGTGACAGAAGGTATTATTTAGAATCTCACAAGCTAATAAATAGGCCAGCTGAGCAGGTAGCCTACCCAATAGAATTAGACATGAACCGTAGGCCTACGGCAATCAATTAACACAGCAATCAAGCAACACATAAGTCCCACAATATATCGTATTGAAAGATCAGCAGATAGCAGATTCAGCCACAATAAGACATTTAAAAAATAGGTCTAAAAAGGTCTAAAATTATTAGGCTAACACATCCAGCAACAACATTAACAACAACAATAACGATAACAACACACTCAACAACAACACACTGTCCGGTGTTTGTCCAAAACAGAGCGGAGCGCAGCAACGACGAAAAGGGCCTACCAACAGCTAGCCTACAACAAAAATTAAGAAGACATTGCTTTGCATTACATGTTTGTTTGTTTTTCCAAGAAAGAACAAACACATAGGCCTACAACCAATCATTTAGCTTCGTCCATAGGGCCAGCAGGCTGGATAAAACCAGATAACTCACCATTAGTAGAGCGGGAGACGACGGTTGGCCGCCAAGTGAAATCTGCGTCGGACAGTGTCCCTCCATTCACTCCTGAACTTCTTTGTTAAGTCCTTCTCCAAAGCATAATCAGGTTGGCCTTTCATTTGTGGAGCATCGACTGTCTGTGATCAAAATGATTTTGCTCCTTTTTTCAGGAGAAATGTAAAAAACTGGCAAGTATTTGTCATTATTATATGTTATAAAGGCTAAAAACACTGTGTAAAAAGTAAAAGGTTAAAACAAATATTTGAATTTGTATCATATTTCTCTTTCTATTTCTCAATTGAAAATGAACATGACCAAAGCTTTTGAGATCACAGAAATGAAATTTAACCTATTTGACATCTTCTCAAACAGTTTTGTTTGCATAGAGCATTCAATGTCCATGTTACAGGCTTTTATATGTCTCCATGTCCAGGCGTTTTAGAGATTTGTTTATCTCCCTGAAGCAGATCCGGTCCAGCTGAAGACAGAACCCATTATTGCCCTCCTCAAACATCCAGACAAGCTTTTACAGGCAGCTAGTACAGTGTTTCCTCCCCAAAATGACTTTCTTCCTGTCCTTTTCCCACTGTCCTTCTTTGTGTTTGTGTGGACAGAACAGTGACCTTTAGTGGGGAGTTTAGGTGGGCCAGCAAGTGGCAGAACTCTCAGAAACTATACTAATACTATTATTTACAACCACAACATATTATTTCCAAAGAAAACACCACTCAAAAGGCAATGAAAAGCCAGTCAAACTCTCTCGCCTGCTCTCTGCTGCTGCTCTGCCCTGCTCTCCCATCAACACACATACATATACACTCGTACACGGGTCATTTTGACCCCCAAGACAACAAAAGGGATAATGTTGTATAATGATAATAATAATAATAATAATAATAATAATAATAATAATAATAATAATAATAATAATAATTAATTTAATTAATACAGCGCTTTTTGAAGTACTCAAAAACACTTTACAATTTTTTTTTTAATCATTATAATAGCTACACTGCAACAAGTTTCTGTAGTTTTCACAGTAATATTACTGTATACTGGCCATATTCTTACTGTAGAACTCCTATACAGCATGTTGCTGTAGATCTGCAATGCATCATGGTCAAAATTAATTCCCGGGTGAATCTTACTGTAAATAAATGTTGCTGTAACTCACAATACAGTAATAACTGTTGCTGTGAATCACAATACAGTAATTTTGAGAGGGAATACACCCTAATCCGTTTTAGCATTATTTCAACACAGACGTTCGGTTTAGCTGTCACTCAGACAGAGGGGGAAGCGACATTGTTATCCTCCGTTGTGTTACACAAAAGATGACAGTAGACTATAACGTTGTGTGCCGATGGACACTTGCTTCTCTCGACGAGGAGAGGAAGGAGAGGCTTCTCTCGACACAATTTTGGAGGAAGAACTACAACATTTCTGAGCAGAGTCCTCACTTCAACTTCAGCAACAGCAAGGTAACGGAGCTCATTATTATTCCTTCATATTTCCTTTTTGCCAGGCATTTTGCAAATGTACATTAAATACAGACAGCACAGTCTTCTCAAGTAAAGTTACCGTGTAACGCTACGTGACTTTAAGAGGGAAGTAGGGACACTTTCCTGCACTAGTAAGCTAACGTTAGTGTTACTAATATTACTAAAATATAGTATTTTCTCATTAAATTGTGATAAATCATTTGGCTTCATATAGTTGATAAATGGCATGCATTTAGTGTCACTTGTAAATTAATTGGAATCGTGTATGTGTGACGCCGTTGTCTTGTGTGTGTGTTGCTGCTCGCTAGCTAAGGCTTGCTCCATGGAGCAGTTTTGACTCTTTTCTCTCTTGCTAGCTACCGTGTGGCACAACGTGACACGAGTAACGTTACCGAGCACCACTGAAGGTGAACCAGAACGTTCTGAGTGAACCAGAACGCCACAACAGGTCAGACAGCACAACAGGTCAAAGTAAGGGTTTCTTTCATGTCTCTCCTAATAAATACGGTACTATTGTCTGTTTATTTTGTGTTGCAGGAAACCTCCACCAGGCTGATGTTGAGGCCCAGGGCCCTATTTCTCGTACCTGGCTTACTGAGTTAGCGGGCTAATTGTCAGGATAAGATGACGTAGGTCTGGCTTTCTCGGTTTCTCGAAGCAAGTCTAGATAAATTACCATAGAAACACAGGCATAAAATGTAAACCTGCTCCCTGGCAGGTTTACTGAAGCTGGCCACTCCCACCGGACAAAAACCGCAGCTCACTTCCTCATTGATGAAGGAGCGATATTAGTTATATTAGTTTTATAGGGAGAGAGTTCTTTCAGATCGCCAGGATCCATCCTTTACATTATCATGACTTCCTGTACGCGGCGATATAGATTTTGCCGGCAAGAAATACTTTATTTACGAGAGCATCTCAATCATCTCGCTAATTTAAGATGGAGATTAGGACATTTGCTTGACTTTGTTTAGCCAGGTACGAGAAACAGGGCCCAGGTGTCCCTGCTGAGCACTCCAAGGCTCATCATGTTGGTAAGATCCCAGTACCAGACAAAACACCACATAGGCTGACATCGTTATAGTAGAAATATATTGTGGTATTTATAATGGGAATCGGTAACCAATGTCTCTCTGTCCTTCCACTGCAGGGAAGAGGAAGAGGACTTTTGCCCAGGGAGAGGATTCCAGTTCAGGAAGAGACTCCAGTTCATGGAGAAGCCGACCGCCCAGGGAGAGGATTCAGTTCAATACTGTAACAATAAAGTCAGTCATGGACATTTTATTGTACTACAATTACTTTTTTCAGTTCAAATAGTTTTTATACATTTCCCCCTTGACCTGAATATTGTATTGCTTCCAGTCCCTGAATTTTACGGTTTACTGTCAAATTACTTCTCATAGTAAGTTCTCATAGTAACTTGAAGTTCAAGAATACCATGAAAAAGTGTTGTTGCTTACACATTTTTTTTTTACAAACTAAAAACTAAATATCAAATTTGTATTTAAAAATTTTGAAATATTAAAATAAATTACTTTTGTTGAAAAAAAACTGCATCTTAATTTTACAGTATGTAATTATTTTATTGTTATTCATTTACAGTAAAATGAGGATTTAAACCTACAGTATTTTGATAACTACTGTAATAACAATGACGGTACTGGGATTATTACTGTAAAAATGATTACAAACAGGTACTGGGATTAATTTTACAGCAAGCATACTGTGAAATATACTACAGCTACTTACTTGCTAATTGCTACTGTAAATCCTACAATTATCTTGTTACAGTGTATACAATACAAATAAATAAATAAAAACAATAAGAACATAAACACACAATCACACATTAAAAGCAGTTCTGAAGAGGTGGGTTTTGATTTGTGATTTGAATATGGAAAGGTCAGTGCAGTCTCGGATGAGTTTGGGGAGAGAATTCCAGAGGACGGGGGCAGCTATAGAGAAGGCTCTGTGTATAAACATTTGAGTCTTAAAAAGTTTTGATATCACATATACCGGACGTATGAGCAAAAGGGTGCAAAATGTACAAATGTTGTGTACAAACTATCAGCGAAAGCATCCTAAAAGGGCGATGAATCAAATTCCATGTTGTCCGTCCAATAATAGTGATGTCTTTTTGTTAGAAAACGTAAGATAAAATAAGATAAACCTTTATTAGTCTAACAGTGGGGAAATTGCAGGATTACAGGAGCAAGAGACAGTAGTAAATTAAAATAAAAAAACAAGTAATATAACTAATCATTAGAGCCCCGAGTCCCCCCCCTAGAGGCCTTAGTGAGGTCTGTTCAAGTAGTCGTATGAACCCCAAATGAGTTCTAATACTTGTGTTATTTCATATAATTTTTTTCAGAATGTATTTCTATGTCCGAACTGTGTCATTCGGTTAAAACATGTAAAAGTTATAACCTTTATGCCTAAACACCATTGGTTTGGGGCATGCTGGGTATTGTTCTTTGCACAAAAAACGCGTCGCTACCAAAACCATTGTTTTCCTATGGTACGGCGCATCTTTCAGGCGCGCCTTTTAAATGCCGCGCATCGCGTTTTTCTAGCGTTTTTTCGGCGTGCCTAAAAGTTGAAATATTCATACAGCTCACCAATGTCAGTGTGTATCGCCCGGTTGCGCTCGCAGGCCCGCTCCACAGGCGCACCGGGCTGTTTTGCCCGGCACGTTTGCCAAGGCGTTTTAGAGGCGACTGTACTTTTAAAAGTCGCGTCCGGTGTGAACGGCCCCTAAGACGTGTGACAAACCTCCCACGATCACGGAAGCCTCCAGAGTGGAAAAAGTCGAAGCGAGTAGAGGAAAAAACACAGTCCGGTCGCATTTGGATTTTTTAGGTACTAATATAATACACACGAGGATATATCATACTTTATTAGATTCATAGAAGCTCGTAGGGTTACCAAGAAGTGTACCTTATTGAAATCCGACTTTATAAAGTGTACTTATGAACGATCTAGTGAAACGTTACAGCCGCGCGCGAAAGTGATAGTGAGGTTACGGGGTTTATGTAATTACATACATTTAACGGTAAGTTTAATTTTTCTGTTCGGATAGAACTCTTCCCACACGGTTTTACTGTATTTCAGCAATTTAAATGGAGTTAATCAACGTTGTGGTTTCGGAGATCCTTTAGGAATTGTCACTTGACTTATTTTCCTCTTTCCTTGTCTGATAATGGGAGCCGCGGGGTTAAAAAGGCTAAACAGTAAAACAGTCATCAAACAGTAAAGAATCTACAATAGCAGTATAACATAATACCTCATGGTGGCGCTAGAGATGAAATGCAGGCGTGCCATGAATCTCCGTACAAAACCTTTACAACAATCCCTCAAACAGTTGCTGAGATCTTGTGATTTTACTGTTGTTTCAGTATCTTTTGTTTAATTTATCATAATATGTTATTCACTCTTTGTTGATTGTCTTTATTTTTTTAATTGTATGTAAAACACTTTGTAATGTCATTGTCAGCTCATGAATAAAGTTGTATTTGAAGATATGTGTAATAACAGAATCAGATGAGAGAACAAAACAGATTTCCACTTATGTGAAGAGAACAAATACTTCTGTGTATGGACCTTTTGAAAGCATGAGATTAATATATATATATATATATATATATATATATATATATATATATATATATATATATATATATATATATATATATATATATATACTGTATATATATTTTATGACGATAAATGGAACAAAAACATGTCTGTCTGCCTCTGGTTTCTTTATCTCGCCACATGTTTTACAGCACCAGAGATAAGGAGCAGCGATGACATCACACAACCCCGTGACCCCTCTGAACACAGTTTACAGGTTTAATCAGTAACCGTGTTTTTCGTGTCCAGAGACTGAACCTTTGCAATACACCAATTAAATGAGATTTTGCTCCACAACGTGACTCTGTTTCTCTCTGAGATTAAAACCAAACCAGGAAAGCAGATAAAAACAGGAGGAACCAGACAGAGGCTCGGAGGCCAACAATCTCCAACTCTCTTTCTCTAACTTTCCTTGCTTCCTTCGGATCTGAGGTTGTTCTTTAACTCTTTTTTTCCACTGCGACCTTGTTTCTTAATGTCACTTAGTTTTGTTTTTAGTCTTTTTAAGGCATAAAATACACGTGTCCGAATATTCACCAAAGAAAAACTAAACAACAAACAGCGACGGGGAAAAAAGACAATGATGAATGTGCAGAATCACAAAGTATTAATCAGGGTAAGAACAGTACAACTTTGTAAAAACTAGCATTATTGTTTCAGGTATTACACCAAATGACATAATCACACTGAAACTGACTGGAAAAGGACTGAAGTACAACTTAGATAGATAGATAGATAGATAGATAGATAGATAGATAGATAGATAGATAGATAGATAGATCGATAGATACAAATATTGAGTATGAAAAATACTCAATATTTACAATACAATAAAATAGCAGAGCGTATTAAATTTAAGAAAATTAAATAAGAAAGAAAAATAAATAATGCAAAATATATACAGTGTATATGAAGTGCATATAAAGCATATACAGGTAAATAGAGGCCGTTTCTCTCTGAAATCAACTTTTCCCAAACATATAATAAAATGTATTCCGGGAGTGAAGAAAACATATTTCCATGGCAGTGAAGTGTGGTCTCATAGCTCTGACAGCTTGACGGGGTCAAGTTTAGTGAAGGGTTACAAAGGATCAAATTACACTTTGTATTCCCCCACAGGACTTCTTACCGTACCAGGTAGCGGCGTGACCTGGAGCTGGTCACTGAGCTTTGGAAAGTGCTTCATGTCATAAAATATTTTAGGTGAAAAAATTTAAATAAATAAGAAAACAGCAACGGAGGCAACAACATGCTCAACTACAAAAAAAAACAATAGCCTATAACCTTTTTCGTTTTTTCGCTTTTTTGTAACCAAAAGTTTTGAGTCACATCTTTTTAAATAGACAAACTCAACATATTTGACTAATGTGTACTTAAAAACAATTCAATTCAATTCAGTTTATTTTATATAGCCCAAGATCACAAATACAAGTTTGCCTCGGAGGGCTTTACAATCTGTACACATGACATCCCTGTCCCGGGACCTCACATCGGATCAGGAAAAACTCCCCCAATAAAGATGGTAAAAACCCTTTCACAGGGAAAAAAGGGGAAGAAACCTGAGGGAGAGCAACAGAGGAGGATCCCTCTCCCCGGATGGACAGAAGCAATAGATGTCATGTGACCAGAATGAATAACGTAACGGAGCTACAGCACATTCAATGAATATGACAAAAAATATTCATATAATGAGTAGTAGGCATGGTTCATGATCCAGATAGCCATGATCCATTAAGCAAAAGGAGGTAGAGAGGAGGGGCATCAGCAGGGCCATGGCAGCTGGCAGGACTGGTTCCAGTCAGCCACGATCCATGGCAGGGGGGATCGTGGTCCTCCCCCCTGGTTCCAGGCAGCCACGAATCCATGGAAAAAGAAAGTAGAGTTAGTAATGTGCATTGAAGAGACAATCATTTATCCAGAAGGAGAGAAAGAAGAGGTGAAGAGGAGAGGAGGAGCAAAAAAGGAAGAGAAGGAGAGGAGGAGCTCAGTGTATCCTAAGATGTCCCCCAGCAGTCTAGGCCTATAGCAGCATATCTAGGGACTGGACCAGGCCAAACCTGAGCCAGCCCTAACTATAAGTCTGAAACAGCCCTAACTATAAGCGCTATCAAAGAGGAAAGTCTTAAGTCTACTCTTAATGAGGTGACCGTGCCTGCCCCCCCCAGACTGAAAGTGGAAGCTGATTCCACAGAAGAGGAGCCCGATAACTGAAAGCTCTAGCCCCCAACCTACTTTTTTACACTCTGGGAACCACAAGTAACCCTGCATTCAGTGAGCGTAATGCTCTCGTGGGGTAACAATGGCAACACAAACTAATACGTTTGGTTAACATAAAATGGTGTGGTTGTGTACTTATTTTTTAAAGTTCTGTGAATTTATTCCAGTGGAAATTTTAAGTTAGAATAACTGAAAATAATTGAGTTGCCTTAACAGAAAACTGTAAGTCATATTAATTGCAAATATTTGAGTTGAGCTAAATGAGCACTTTAATTTAACTGTTATCAAAAGGTGCAAGTAAGTCATCCAACCTTTTAAGTTCTGGAACATTTTGACTTTTAAGTTAATCAACTTTTGAGGCAATCGATTGCCTCTATTTTTTTAGTTATGGTAACTTATTCGGGTTTACAGTGCACCATTGAAGTAATTAAAGTGACCAAAGTGATTGAAGTTATTAAGTGTTTTTGTGGTCTTCTACGAGCTCAGCTAGTTGTGCAGCCTGACAGTAGCAGGAAGGAAGGACTTTGCGGTACCTCTCCCTCACACACCGAACATAAAAAACATAAAACACATCGAGAAAAAAACCCACACAAAACATCCAGAAAATAACTTGGTATTAAATTAAAGATATGCACAAAAAATTGTCAAAACTCAGATCTAATGGGGTGAAATATGTCATCTGAAGAGGTAGATAATGAACCACCATGAGCTCAGTGTGATGCTAACTAGCGGCGGCTTTGACTTGACCCGGTGTCCCTGACGTCATGCTGGTCTCCCCCCAGCCTCACATTGCTGAAATAAACAAGCTTTCGTGATACAAGCAGACAGTGAAATGCCTTTGAAATAATGTTATTTAACATATAGGTTAAGTATTCGTATTAACCTATAAATAACCTTGCAGCCATTTTGACAGATGTCTTTTGAGAGTAAACACAGCTGTAATAAATAACCTCAAATAAGGACTCTGGTCTTTGTGTTCGCTGCTCACTGGGTCGGATGTGACCCACTGAATAGAAAGTGACTTTAAATACTTTTAGTCCGTCAGTTAACCCTGTTGTGAAATGTCGAAATAGCTGCTTTGAAAATGAATGAATCAGCAGCTGGGTGGTGACCCAACCCCTCACAACCCCTTTTGGACCCCTTTGGACCCGCCATGATCAGCACAGCACTCTGTTTACATTACCCCAAACAAGCCAGAATTAAAAACCCAGCCATGTGCATAAACTACGTTTGTTTTCATTACAGAATTAAATGTTGTATAGAAAAACAGAAAAAGTGATATCGTTAAAGACATATATTTTAAATAAATAAATTAAAAGTGTGTGTGTTTTGCATCAGCCAATACAGTGAATTCTTATAATTCCCATGTTTTTCCCCACACTGCTGTGTTTCATCAACAGGGAATCGAGAACAATTAATGGGATGATGCCCCATCCAGATGTCAGCCTTCATTTGGAAAATCCCACAGATTGAACTGAAAACTCCACTGGAAAACTCCCTGCTCTTCCCTTCAGAGGCGCGCCCGAGCGCGCAGCCGGCGTGAGCGCGCAAACACCAACACGCGGGAAGCCCCTAGATGGACAGCGGCACCGGGAGCTGCGACGACATCTATGGGGGTTCCCAAAACCCCCATGGAGAGCACGTGAGCCACGAGTGCACCCATGATGTTTTACAACGGGAGTTGTTGGTTTTTCACTTGCAAAACGCGAGATAAACCGAGCAATTCTTAAGAAATAATGAAATATTAAAATAGTATGTGCTGTCAATTACATGTTGTGTGTGTGTGTGTGTGTGTGTGTGTGTGTGTGTGTGTGTGTGTGTGTGTGTGTGTGTGTGTGTGTGTGTGCACGCATTGGTTATTACACGAGCTCTTGGGCAATAATTATCACATATATGGATGATAAGGAGGTTTTATTGAGTCCACATAGCAGCTGCTGCTGCTGCTGCTGCTGCTCCTGCACCGTGCATGCGCAGTTTGCGTGCATGTCCCACATGCCACCAAGTCCTGCAGCGCCCCTGCCGGCCTCTAAAATCACTACATCATTTCTTGTAAATGCCCTATTTCTCAGTTGGGATGGTGTTTATACTAAAGGGCTTGTCCCCGCACATGCTTATCGTGCCTGGCGTGTGTTGCCTTTGGCATCTGGAGTATGAATGCTCGTGCATGTTTACGTGTAGTTGTAATTTGATAAGCATTTTTTTCCAAATTCTAATAAGGTACACAATCTGAAAACTACATATTTCTATCACATATTCTATCACAACTGGTTTAAACAAACGTAATTATCATATACATGTACTACAAGGCCTATACGACACATTAACATACAATATATAAAACTATTGCCTATATCATCCTTATATAAGCAATACAATACCTGCAAATGATAACATTTTTGCAATAGGCATGGCATTTTTCAGAGTCTGTATAACTATGCGGTTACATATAAAAGGGCTCTCGCTCATGTTGGAGGGTCTACGTGCTGCGAGCAGCCAGCAAGAGTTGTTATTGAACTTCCTCCTTGCGTTCAACAGCATGATTTCTCGGAAACCGATCTGCAGCTGAACGGGACAGGCAGCTGCGCATGCGCCGCTGTAAGAAATATCAACCTGAACTGTAACTTAATTTAGACACGTACACCAGTCTGTGTCTTATAATAAAATCACTTTGTTGTGTTTGACGTGTGTTTGACGTGTGTGTGTGTGTGTGTGTGTGTGTGTGTGTGTGTGTGTGTGTGTGTATGAGGGGGGGAGGGGGGGGCGTCTATATGCAGAGATGACATCATTTGTTTACAATGTGACTTGTTTTGGTTGAAAGATGTTTATGTTGCCGAATAAACAATAAGGAGTTTGTTGTCAACTGCAACTGATCTGATCTGTCTTCCTGTGTTCACAACGTGCATACGTAACAGAAGTTGCATGAGTATGAAGCACCAATTCAATAGGAATTCTTTGAAAACACAGAATGTGATTTGGATTTGTTGTTGTCTTCCGGGGTGAACATTTCTCACAGTGTGCGCGTCTCCTGGCCCAGCCCGGGGAAAACCCTCCAGATCGTCACACAAGCATATAAAGCGGGCGTCCTCTCCGTGAGCAGCAGTCAGTGACCGTCTCAAGTGGATAACTCACAGCGAGGAGAAGCTTCTTTAGGACAAACCTAAACCAACCGGACTGTCCTCGTGCATTCTTTGTCCTCTCTTTACGGATCACAGCACAAGCAGATTCTGTAAGTGAGCTGATATTTATCACTTCTGTTTGCACCAGATGTCTCATGATTACTTTTTTTTATTTTTGTTATTGCCGCTAGCTAATATTGAGACGTAGGACACCTTTAGCACACGAACAGGGATACAAAGATGCCTCTAACATCTGTTGGTTTTAGTTTTTAGTAATTGGCGCTTAGGTACAATTATTTGCACACCACGCGCTCAACAGTTAATTCAACTGAGAAGAAGTGACTTGTTTTATTTATTTCTAAACCTACATGTGTGCGCGCGGCCGTGCAGGAGAAGGAGGTGTGAGGTATTCGCGCGCGCATGGGGTCTTTTTGGCTCACGTCTCCAAATCGACCCCTCCCCCCCGCCCCCCCATACAAATACTTTTCAACTGTAAAATTAGTCCACGTGCATTTGAAAAACTGTCTTGAACGCTAAAGCCACAAAAGCCTAATCAGGAAACGTATTGAGTTTTTTTCTCCGGTCTTTTGTGACCTTCATAAGTAGCGCCGACTCCCACGCGTAAACGCCCCCCTGTTCGCCTTCTTGCCCCGGCCGTGAACTCCTCGCGTCCTCCCGCCTCGGCCAGCAGGCAGCAGTAAATCTACACTGCGGGAGGAGACTTCCTCTCGCGCACTATCTGTATATCTTGCATTCCTCATTTCCTCTTTTGTTCGCTGCATATTTCAGGTCCAACATGCCCGTGTCGAGGATGAGGATGAGGCCGTGGATCGAGAAACAGATCGAGTCCAACGCCATCTCGGGCTTGGGCTGGATGGACAGGGTGAGAGCTTTTTTTTATTTCCTGAAAAAAAGAAGAAAGAAAAAAGGCATTTACTGTGTGGTCATTATACCGACATGAGTACAGAAACAGATATCCCGAAATGTATTTGTTGTAGAACAAAAATATCATCTTGGCCAAGAAGGATGTGAGGGAAGGCTGCACGCTCGTTGTTGTTGTTTTTTAGTTTGATAATCACACAATATCGACATGTTAGCTTTAGCGTAGCAGCTTGACTGAAGTCGGGATGGATTTTGTGCTGTGCAGAAAGAAAAAAATCCAGTGTTATGGTGGAAAGTTTTAAGAAAAAAGGAAACCGTCTGAAACCAAACAGCTTCTGGTACTCCAAGATACACACTCACCAAGATACACACTCACCAAAATACTCACCAAGAGTTAGATGTGACCCAAAGCTTGGTCTCTATTTCACAGATATTACAGCATATTCTATTTCTACTTTATCTGCGGGTGAGAAATGGGACGAGCATGTCAAAGAGAATTGTAGACCCTCTTCCTAACATAGTATGCTGTGGTTCAAAATAGAGTGCTGTGTTTGGTGTGTGTGGGTGTGTGTGTGTGTGTGTGTGTGTGTGTGTGTGTGTGTGTGTGTGTGTGTGTGTGTCTCTGACCTCTCTGGCCACTATGTCTGCGATGCAAAGCATATTGTAACACAATTATGGCTTTGTAGTAGAAAACTGCCAACAGTAGCCAGAGTTAGATGCCCGGTTTGAATGGCAGCTTTGCAGTGTTTGAAGAAACGTTTTGGTTTGCTCCACGCCAAATTCCTCGATCCAACTCAGTATTTCCTTCCGTGTTCCTTTACAGGATAAGACGATGTTCTCCATCCCCTGGAAGCATGCAGCTCGCCACGGCTGGGAGATGGAGAAGGACGCGAATCTGTTCAAACAATGGGCCATTCACACAGGTGGGCAAGCGCGTAGATACAGGACTGTACTTCTATGGAGGGCGGGGTCAAAAGGATAGGGAGACTAAACAAAGTGCACCGTGCAGGCAAACATGTGGAGGGCCAGGTCTGTGACCCCAAGACGTGGAAAGCCAACTTCCGCTGTGCGATGAACTCGCTGCCCGACATCGAGGAGGTGAAAGACAAGAGCATCAACAAGGGCCACCAAGCCGTGCGCGTCTTCAGGATGCTGCCCGCCAGCCCCAAATCTAGAGGTGAGACAGGAAGCAAGCTTTTTTCTTAAAAAATATGAATCACCATTGTGCGTGCAGCAGCTGCCAGCTCTCTTTTTTTTACATATCAAATCAGTTTGTTCTTTGGTGAAAAATAAAATCTAAACGTCTTTCTTTCTTCTGCACAGACAAACGATGCAATGCAAAGGAAACGAAGCCGAGAAGGAAGGTAAAGATCTCTTTTGACCATTTTATATTTATGCTGACTTTAGTATTTTGTTACGCTTGTTACAGTCAGAAGTCGATTGACATAAAAAAACACATACTATATATTTTATTAAGCCCATTCAGCTGTTTGTATTTCCTCATGGTCGTGTCCTAAATCTCACCGGATGTGACTTTCTCTGCCTCCGCAGAACTCAATGATCAAGAGGGAGGAAGACGAGGACTCCAGCGACACGCCCATGCACGAGTCGATGCAGCAAGATGCTTCGTCCACTCAGGAGAACACAGTCGACAGCACGGTGCAAACTGAGAAGCCAGGTGAGGGGACAAAATATAAATACTGGATAGTGAAACACTGTCATTTCAGTCGTAACTGTGTACTTGAAGCCATTGGATCTGTCACTCAAACGCAGGAGCATCGAGTGTATTTAACGCTGACCGTCTGGCATCTTTCCAGATTTCTCGTTTGTGCCTCCGTCCGAAGTCCCCGAATGGAGTTTGTCGGTCGAGATCGACTCTGGCTTTTCAAACGACTTCAGCCAGAGATTCGAAGTTTCGCCCGAGCACAGCTCTGGTAAGACAACAATGCATGCGTGGCACGCTTTAATTGTTTAAATGAAAGCTCAGATAGATGATATCGAGGTGCCATACTCACTGTCCCCTCTTCTTCCTCCCCTCTCTCTCTCGTTGCTGTGATCTTCCAGACTACGACTATCCCGCCGACATGGTCCAGGTAAGCACAGGACTATCTACTGTGACCTGCATGCTTTTTCATTGACAGGAATACCCATGTTTGTCTTAGTCGGCCTGCTTGCCGTGTACATTAATACCCAAAATATTAAGACTGTTTGGGGTTGGCGGGGTGAGACAAAAAGATAGCCATACTCAGTCCAGTGTTGCTCTTTCAGATTTGTCAGCAACTGGAGAAAGACTGGATCATGAGCAGTTTTGACGGCACGGGGTTCCTGAGCAATGAAGCATGCACCAGTCCAGGCAGCCAGTGGAGTGAATCGTCCTCAGGTAAATGTCTCTCGTAGATGTAACAAGCTGTTACACACAGTACACAGCAGAGCGCTGTTCGGTCCTCGTGTGAAACGGTCCTCGTTATTTCAACTCAAAACAGCAATCTTTTCCTCAACCTAGCCAAGTAGTTTGGTTGCCTAAACCTAACCAAGTAGTTTTGAGTAGTTGTGTTGCCTCAACCTAACCAAGTAGTTGTGTTGCTAATAATGAATTATGAACGTGGTACTCCAGCGCTTATGTAGTATGGCACACACGGAGTCTGAGCAAACACTAGCTCCTACATTTCCCAGAATGCAGCAAAGTCCAACTTTTAAGGTCACTTCCTGAAATGTTTTAGTACTTAATAACATAACAACGTTCTGCTGACCTTTGATGTTTCTCCTTTTTGCTTTCCAGTCGACGAGCTAGAGGAAACACCGCAGTACACGACTCTGGGCACAGACAACCCAGCCGCCACAGACGACATATGGAAGAGCTTCTTCCAGTAGGCGTCCATCTTCTGAGATACCTTCAGGACAAAAGGACAGGAGAGTGCTTTTTGACACTTTTGGACTTTAAAAAAGGGCTCATCCTGTCCACCTCGTTTATTCCGAGACCCTCTTCCCAGCCGAATCAACCGTCAACCCGAAGATCCCCTAAACCTTTATGTGACGTTGGGAAGAGCTCTGCTGCATTTGAGGGACTCTAAACGCTGTTCATTGTCAATGTTTTTGGCTGGTTCAAGGCATTTTTGATGCTCAATTTCTTTTTGTGATTGTGGATTGTAATAAAACAGGAGTCGTTTTTTCGCTCAGGCAGAACATGCACAAGATAATACTCATAATTACGCACGAGGGAGACAATACTTACCTCGAAATGCCGGCTACATAAACAGTGCGCTCAACATTTGACATCTAGTTAATATGTAAAATACAGTAATTCACATTATCATTTTTTTTTCCGTTATGTGCATTGTGCTCAAGTATGTTTCAGTTTAGAAAAATGTCTTAACTTCTGGTAAAAGCTCTTATAAATCGTGCAGTTCTTTGCTTAAAGCAGTTGTAGCTAATGTTTGTAAATAGTTGTTTTTTTGTTTCTGTGTGGTTTTGTAAAATAAATCTAAATGTGAATGAATATTACTTTTTATTATACGTTTTTAAGTCCTACAGTGAAGTCAAATCAATGACTGACCTCATGATAAGATATTTGGTCCATAAAGATATATGGACATTTTTGATTAGGAATTACCCCTTGAGATGTACCATCTCGTTTTCAAGGGCGGTCCTCAACGACAATTACACAATAAAAGCAGAATTAGACAAAACATTTCACGAAACATAGCAAAATAATTAAACAATGCCAAAGAAATGTATGAATAAAAAAAATATAAATAACAAGTCAAGCAAAATTAGGAGATCAGTTATGGCATAAGGTAATAAAGTCACAACTGATCCTACAATAATATAAACAATAAACAATCGTTTGATGCAGAGAAAATATCATTTGTAAGTTTTAACGAAGGCGTAGTTGTAGAATCAATAATAAATTAGTTTTTCAATTATTTTTGCACTAGCACAAATTATAGAAATTGGTCAATAGTCGAGTATTCTCAAGTATGTGATTATTTAATCATAGAATGCTTAAAAAGCGACAAAAAAACGCATTAAAAATAACACATCTCTTTTCAATCGTGTATTTGTGACAAAACAGCATACAGGTGGTACACTGGTTTTAACGTTTCAAACCAGTGCAGTGAAAGAAAAAACCACAGCGCTGATGATTTATTAGATATAAAGTAAGTAGTTGCATCAGTTATCTTTCTTTCCCTTTTTGGGTTTTCTCCTGTAATCCCAACACTTTTTAAAGAAACAATGTCATTGCCCAACAAACTTCATTCATGCATGGTGAGTCTCAACAATAAACTCAACTACAAAACAAAAAGCAGAGAGGAATCTTAATTTGCAGCTGCTGTTTCCCTTCTTGATGAACCACAGAGCTGGCAGCACGCACGCACGCACGCACGCACGCACGCACGCACATATTCTTTTCATTCATCACATGAATCTTTACAGGTTTGACCAGGTTTCTTTTTTCTGCTGATGACCTTAAGCTGCATAAGACTTTGACTCGTTAGTCCACTTGAAAGATGAAAACAACGAGGCGACGATATCTGATAATGCTTCCAAAAACTACTTCAGGATTTACTGTTGCGTGAGATGGTGAATACGGTTTTTAAAAACTCAAGTCAAAGGTTTTTACAGAGGGGATTTGGGATATCTTTTTGTATCACTTTGTATCACTGAATCAGAAAATACTGTCAGCAGCCATAAAAAAACTATTTTTGCCATGTTTTTATTCGTAAAATGTTGTATGAATCAGGCTATGAATAATGTGTGAACAAACCCCTCTGCATAAACCCTCAGAATATATGTAGGAATGAAAGAGTAACGTTTGGTGGATGTAAGAGCTGCTGAAGTGGAGATTTCTGGATCAGAGTCTGAGAACAAACTCATTGAGAGAAAACGGACTTTAAAGAGATGTTTAGTTACATTACACACATTCTGAAGACTCTACAGGTGAATAGGGTCAAAACATTAACTCATAGATATCACCATGAAACGTAATCACTTCATTACTCACATTAAGAGGAGGATTTATTGTATTACAAATTTTATGAAATGTTACGTTTAAATATGCAAATTAGGCATCATATAACGCTAACCTTTGGTGATTTTAGGAGAAATCTACAGACGCAGACAAAAGTAGTAAAATAAACACCTGAATGTCTATTTTAGATGTTTTCTTTACTAGTCTGGAAGATGAAATGTCATGGAAGGAAAAAAGCTCAAAATCTTAAAATTGACCAGTGCATTAAAAACAATGTTGTCCGTGGATCAAAGTTCTGTGTATTTTTAGTTTTTTTTATCCCAAAGTACTTCATACTTTAATGTCTCATCCCCTCCTGAATAAACATCTTCAATTTTGGACCTCATTTTTTTGTGACCATATTCCCAAAAATGTCTTTCAACCATTAGATAAAAAGACAAGCTTGGGCAATAATTTACTGCGAACAATGACAGACGGATTATGGGGATTTAACACTGCAGCTTGCTAATCAAGTAGTTTGTGAACACCACAGAGTCTGTTATTGCAACTTTAGCCTTTGAAAACATAAACAGATGTTTTGCAGCTGCAGACGGGTGTCTCACCTTCACTTACAACCCTTTTTATTATTATTGACTTATTGACTTTTGGTGAAAAATGTTTTAAAGAAGCGCTTAAACTGCTTGTTTGTTTAAAAAAAAAGATTTATTTAGTTTTTTTGACAAATTATACAGACAAAAGTGTGAAACAGCAAATACACAGACATTGGCATAAAACGTTTATGAACCAGATGTTATGATTTGAGTATGGTCCAGAGTTGTGGTTGCTTTATATTTAGTGGGAGTATGCTTGTGTTCAGTATGAAAGTGTGTTGTCACGTATTCCGACCACAGAGGTATGACCGACGAGGAAGAAGAGGGAAATAAATATACAATATTATGTGTAGCTGTTAGCTTAAGCTTTAAGTACTTAAATTAGCAAAATTAAATATAAAAATGTATCCAGTCACAACACTTTGAGCCACTTTTGTTCAGTTTATTATGTCTTATTTCAGGTCTTCCACCATCAAGGATGAATATGTGTATTTATTGGTGGTTTAGGAGCTCATGTACTGAGTTTAGTCAACTGAAGACCGTAAGAAAAAAAAAAGGATGTGAAAGACTTCAGACATCGACTTCAGACCAAATGTTTACTGTCTGCCCATATTTTATTGCTGAATTCATATATTTGCACGATTCCCACGGTCTCTCTCCGTCTCAGTTTCAGACGTAGTTCCCTTCCAGACACTTTCTTCTTCCTCGTTCTGCTCCAGGCGTCGAGGTGGATGGCGACCGGACTGCTTCATCCATTGCTGTCCTGTCAGAAAAAGACCACAAAAACATCTCTGGCTTGTCATGTTGCAACTAGTCAAGCTTTTGGTGGCAACTAAAAAAGTGAAAATCAACAATGTGTAAGTTACGGTGCAAAGGGCTAGATATTTCTCCTTATGTCCTAATTTCCTCAAAGGTAGCACTCGATTGCCTCCATGCAGCTCTCAACATGGCGACGAGAATATAAAATAGAATATAGCCGGCCTTCTGTCGTGTTCACATCAAATGTAAAGCAACTAGTTTTCGCACACAATTTCATACAAATTAAATGTAAAGAACGGACGCAAATAGGGAAATGGAGGAAACAAATATTGTTATTATGTATGATGTGTATAAATGTATGTGTATAAACCACAGACTGATTTATGGTACAAACAAGGACGACAATGTCGTATTTACGCCGTTTATTTTGAGTGTTTATGGAGCAGCTACAATGTAGCAAAGCCTAGCACCCATCGATCTGAGCTCCTTTCAGAAAACAAGCATTTTAAAAGTTGTTTGCTCGTTGTCTTGTGGATAGACCAAACAAAGCACAAATTTCAACTTTTTACAAATCTGCATCATTATGTAGTAATTTCGGCATCCTTTTTTAAATCCAATTATTGCAATTAAGTCACAGCAAAATGGTTTATTTTGGTTCATACAGCACAACCGACATGTGACTCTCCGCGAGGCCACAAGCATTGCGATTAAACACAAATGATCCTACAATCAAACTCTTTGGTGTGAACTCGGCGTTATCCTTTAAATGCAACAGAAGTTAAAAAGATTACGGGTGTTACCAGGACTGAAGTGCCACGGTAATCTCTTCGAAAAAAAAAGGTGTGGTACTGTGGTGAAGATGCCAAAAAAAAAAAATGCGCAAAAGTGTTCCACCCTGTGCCATTAACAGACAAGATGGCAGCGAAAACACCTAGAACTAGACTGTGTGTGTGTGTGTGTGTGTGTGTGTGTGTGTGTGTGTGTGTGTGTGTGTGTGTGTGTGTGTGTCCGCGTGTCCGCGTGCGTCCGCGCGTGTGCGTGTGTAGAAGGGCACATAGAGAGAGATATCTCTGGTGCTTTCCATCTGGCTTGTCAGCTCATATCTACACTCTGATACACACACACACACACACACACAGTTTTTGTTCCTAAAACTGATGCTTTTATTGCCTAAATGTAACTTTCGTGGTTTTGTTGCCCAAACCTAACTGTTGGTTTAGTTTCCTAAACCTAACTGGTGGTTTTGTTGCCTAAACCTAACTGGAGGTGTTGTTGCATAACCCTAAATGTTGGTGTTGTTGCCTAAATGTAAGGGTTGGTGGTTTTGTTGCCAAAGCTAACTGTTGTTGCATACCCCTAACTGGTGGTTCTGTTGCCAAACCTAACTGTTGGTTTAGTTTCCTAAACCTAACTGGTGGTTTTGTTGCCTAAACCTAACTGGAGGTGTTGTTGCATAACCCTAAATGTTGGTGTTGTTGCCTAAATGTAAGGGTTGGTGGTTTTGTTGCCAAAGCTAACTGTTGTTGCATACCCCTAACTGGTGGTTCTGTTGCCAAACCTAACTGTTGGTTTAGTTTCCTAAACCTAACTGGTGGTTTTGTTGCCTAAACCTAACTGTTGGTACTGTTGCATAACCCTAAATGTTGGTGTTGTTGCCTAAATTTAAGTGTTGGTGGTTTTGTTGCCAAACCTAACTGTTGTTGCATAACCCTAATTGGTGGTTTTGTTGCCTAAACCTAACTTTTGGTTCTGATCCAGAAATCTCCACTTCAGCAGCTCTTATAAACCACAGACTGATTTATGGTACAAACAAGGACGACAATGTCGTATTTACGCCGTTTATTTTGAGTGTTGATGGAGCAGCTACAATGTAGCAAAGCCTAGCACCCATCGATCTGAGCTCCTTTCAGAAAACAAGCATTTTAAAAGTTGTTTGCTCGTTGTCTTGTGGATAGACCAAACAAAGCACAAATTTCAACTTTTTACAAATCTGCATCATTATGTAGTAATTTCGGCATCCTTTTTTAAATCCAATTATTGCAATTAAGTCACAGCAAAATGGTTTATTTTGGTTCATACAGCACAACCGACATGTGACTCTCCGCGAGGCCACAAGCATTGGGATTAAACACAAATGATCCTACAATCAAACTCTTTGGTGTGAACTCGGCGTTATCCTTTAAATGCAACAGAAGTTAAAAAGATTACGGGTGTTACCAGGACTGAAGTGCCACGGTAATCTCTTCGAAAAAAAAGGTGTGGTACTGTGGTGAAGATGCCAAAAAAAAAAAATGCGTAAAAGTGTTCCACCCTGTGCCATTAACAGACAAGATGGCAGCGAAAACACCTAGAACTAGACTGTGTGTGTGTGTGTGTGTGTGTGTGTGTGTGTGTGTGTCCGCGTGCGTCCGCGCGTGTGCGTGTGTAGAAGGGCACATAGAGAGAGATATCTCTGGTGCTTTCCATCTGGCTTGTCAGCTCATATCTACACTCTGATACACACACACACACACACACACAGTTTTTGTTCCTAAAACTGATGCTTTTATTGCCTAAATATAACTTTCGTGGTTTTGTTGCCCAAACCTAACTGTTGGTTTAGTTTCCTAAACCTAACTGGTGGTTTTGTTGCCTAAACCTAACTGGAGGTGTTGTTGCATAACCCTAAATGTTGGTGTTGTTGCCTAAATGTAAGGGTTGGTGGTTTTGTTGCCAAAGCTAACTGTTGTTGCATACCCCTAACTGGTGGTTCTGTTGCCAAACCTAACTGTTGGTTTAGTTTCCTAAACCTAACTGGTGGTTTTGTTGCCTAAACCTAACTGTTGGTACTGTTGCATAACCCTAAATGTTGGTGTTGTTGCCTAAATTTAAGTGTTGGTGGTTTTGTTGCCAAACCTAACTGTTGTTGCATAACCCTAATTGGTGGTTTTGTTGCCTAAACCTAACTTTTGGTTTTGTTGCCTGAAACTAACTGTTGGGTTTGTTGTAACATCGTCCTGAAAAAAAAAAGGTTGTGCCGAGAGACACAAGATAAAACCTGAATGTTGCAATTTATTTTCATTAACTGAAAACACATTTTTAAAGTTTTAAAGTTGTAAGACAAAAACACAGACAACTCCCAGAGGGAATAAATCAAGAGAGAAGTAGTCATTTTCTATATACTTCCATACAACCAGAGGAGTCGCCCCCTGGTGGACATTAGAAATAATGCATTATTGTGCATGTTTAGTTTAAACATGCACAAAAAAAAGTCTCAGATTTTACTTTAACACAAACATTTCTCCCATTTTGCTGGTAAGAGGTTCCATACACTTTAAAACCATGTGATTATCATGTCATCATTATGTGGCTCAGGATGTAAATGGTGTGATTTCATTAGAAAAATGCATTCACATTCATTAACTAACACAATAATGCTGAATGGCCAAATGAGATTAAAATGAGTGTGTCCAGCATTGACAATATTCATCTGGTTTACCAATACGTAGGCTTGCTTATAATGCATCATAAATCCAAATTAATATACCATATACTTCATGTACCCCACATGTGCTAGTATATCACTCACAGATGTGTAGGTTTGATACTTAACACTTCTTCCACCACTGCCCTTATTAAATAAACTATAAATAGACAGTCAAAACAAACATGGGTGTACCACTAATCTGTCTATCAATCATCAACATTCCTGGTTTAATAACTACGAACTCTCCAGATGAAGGAAGGAGCCACGTGTAACACCAGACAAGGAGGATTTTCAGGTTTGGAGATTCCTTCTCGTGTGATTTAATGAACTTGTTGAATTCAAATATCTGCAGCTGCACACACACACGTATGCTATACACACCAACACACATTAGCAGAATACACACACAGACAATAGCACTAAAGCAGTGACAATAAACGTTTGCATGCATGGCAGTTAAACAACAATTTGCTCTGAAACTATTTTAGTCAAAATTGGGGGAGACCAGTGGACAATGTTTATATTGTTTAGTTAAATTATCCTTTTTATGTGCTATTGAATAAAAGAAAAAAAAGAGGAGTGGCTGTCAGTTGGATTAAAGGTGTAGAAGAAGAAGTGGAAGGTTTCTTAAGGGGAAAATAGCTTTTGCATTTATTCGTGCTGCCTGCTGCCATTGTTGCTTTAAAACATTCCCTCTGAACCGACCTCTGAAATTAGTTAGTTTATTTATTATAAAAACAGAAACTCACAATCACAAATTCACTAAAAACCAACCGTTGACAAGACATTTCTCTGAATGTCAGTTTGAAGGTGGAAACAACACAGAAAAGGCCTGATTTATTTTTGGTGAATTGAGGGATGTGTTCACAAAATAATCCAGTTTATTTAATGTTTAATCTTATAATCTCGTAAATGTGTGAGTTTTTTTTGTTAATTTGAGAATAATACGTTTGTATTTTGTTTCCTCATACCTTTACTACTTAACCCCCTTCTCAGAATCTGTAATTATTAGTATATTTTTGTTTACCTACAATAGAACTATTGAAGGATTGACAAAGCTTGAAAACGTAAAAGTCAGCTACTCTGCTTTTCATTCAGAAACTCTCTTAATCACATATCTTGTCATAGAGGCCAAAAGAAAAGAGAGAGAGAGACAGAGAAAAGAGAGAGAGAAAGAGACACTGCCAATGTTCACCTACTTTACGATTTGATGACTGAACTAATTATTAAACTCTATGTTAACACCAAAACTAAAATCCTTTCAGTTACGTATTAGTTTCATTGTGACTCACAGCAGTACACTCACATCCACACACCGAGAAGCATATCATCATCTGATTTTGTACAAATACTAAGATGTTGAGAGGTTAACTTCCCATTTTAAAACCGTGGTTTTATGACTGTCGGAGATCTGGTTTCACATATATCATGTGAAACGGATCATTTACTACATCAGATGTTATGGGTTTTTCATCGCAGACGTTTTTGAGAAGCCAAGGTCTCCTCCAGTCTCACTACAGGAGAGACGTATGGCGGACGTTGTCATTTTTAAGAGACAGCCGAAAACAAAGGCAGGAAGCAGAATGCAGAAGTTGGCCAATTGGGGGGGTCTTATCTCAGTAATCTATGCGATAATCTGATACTAAACAAGTTGTTTGTTAAAAGTCAGATTTATGTAATTGCTTTCTGCTTCAGACAAAATCATCTATATCATCTTCCTATATTTTTAACTAGATTAATAAATATCAAGGTGTAACCGCTCTGCTGATCTAAAGGGAAGGCATATAAAAAAAATGTCTCTATTGCACATTTTAGGCTTTTTACATGTAATTTACTGCCACGACAGCGGTCATCTTTTAGCAAAAAAAACAAAAAACACGTAGTAATTTGGTGAAAAAAACATTATGCTTATTCTTAAAATACGCACCAAACTAAGTTTAATACGAACGTAAACAACGTACCAGGAAACACGTCAAAAACATCCCAAATTAAACTTAAAGGTGCAAGATCCGAGATTGGGAGCATTTTGATTTCCTCTAAACGGTTATAACAACTCAAACTACGGCGAAATTGCTTTGCGGCCGCCGTTATGTTGAGGCAGCAACACCAAGGTTTGGTAAAAACATCCTGGTTGGGCTGAAGATAACTCCGAGGTCTATGTGAAATAAGTAAGGAAAACAACTTAACGTGAAAACACGTCACAAACAAAATATAACTTGCCTCTTTGTTTGTTTCCACGCTCCTACAATATAGCATTTTTTTTACTCATTAATTACATTTTGCTTTGGGTGGTTATAAGGCTTTGCCTTTTGAGTATGTTTTTTAGTTGTCATGTGTTTTTTTATATCAAAAAGTTTGACAGAAATCAGCCTCACAATCAGGCAGTATGGTCATGTATCATCTCCAATAAACGGCTTCTGCCAGCCTTTGAAGGTGCAAGGTACGAGCCTGGGAGCATTTCGATTGCCTTTCTGGCGGCAAGCAGCTAACAGCGCAAACTACGGCGAACGTGCTGACAGAGCTAACGGTTTTAATCTGAGGGGGAGCCGGAGGGCGGGCGCTACACGTTCTCAAGGACGTAGTCGGTCAGGAAGGCCTAGCCGGCCGTATGAGAGCACTGCAGAACGGCGGCCGTGGGCTAACCAGTGGGGTTCGAACACGTCTCTGTCACATTTTAAACTACTGTTCCTTTACCTTTACATACCTTTACATTGCGGTCAGTCCAGACGACATGGCGTACAAATGACACGCACAATGCAAGAAAGGCGTTATTAGTGCACGCAAAAAATGCTGACACATCGACTTTTCAACACTTTTAATACACTGACACCAGCTGATGTGGGATAATAACTGAATCGTGCATGGAGACATGAATAATCATCAGTGTCATTATGGTATCTGAGGTCATGGGGTTTGAGCTGAGGAGAAGAAAAGAGTTGATTCAGACTCATTTAATGGGTGCATTTTTTTTTTTTACTTGTTTGTGTGTGAAAATATTTATGGGTGTGTGTCTGATAGAGATAAGGAGGCAGGAAAGGAGGAAGGAAGTGTGTGTGTGTGTGTGTGTGTGTGTGTGTGTGTGTGTGTGTGTGTGTGTGTGTCTGAGAAAGAGAGAGAGAGAGAGAGAGAGGTTAGTCAGCTGATTTACTGGAAACACCAGAGCTGTCTTTAGTTGTAAATTGTAAGATAGCGTCTGTCCACCTAAGATTAAACTTGTAATCCTAGAACCCTGCTTCAGTTGGGTTTAAGTGAGGTTTGTTACATCTGGATTTACAATTCACAGTTCAAAGTTATTTTAAAAAACAGAGCTGTTTGCCTCTGATATGGATCTTGTTTAGTAACCACCGTGACTGTAAATCAAAACAACCTGCAGTTCTTTTTTTTTTGTAAATTGAAAATGGTGGGAGAGCATGACAAATGGACCATAACATATGAAATGTATTTTTATTTTATTAATAAACAACATGGCGACAGACGTTTGCCCAACTCAAGTCTTCTAAACGTCGGTTCTTAAACCAATGGGGGAAGTCATGGCGCCTACGTCCACTTCTAAATCATGCAAAATGTAATGTTCAATGAAAACAAATTCTGTGAAACATCTGTAAACAGGAGTTTGCCGAACATGTGTGTGTGTGTGTGTGTGTGTGTGTGTGTGTGTGTGTGTGTGTGTGTGTGTGTGTGTGTGTGTGCAGGTGACTGTATTGTAGACCAGTGCATTCATTAATCATTAATATATTACAATCGTAATGTCGTGTTAATGTTGTGTCATTATTAATTTTAATGTTATAGTATACTTTTGGGTTTCAATGTTGCTTTGGCAACCTTGTCTTCTTGAGAAAAGTCAGCTGACTTCCTGGAAACACAGAGAAGGTTGTCTGGGTTTGTCTTGGTGGTGTAACCCTGCTGCGGGCACCGTGCCATCCCGCCAGTGAATACACCCACTCGATATGTGTTGGTAGTGGTGTATGTGTGTGTGTGTGTGTGTGTGTGTGTGTGTGTGTGTGTAGGGGAGGGCTGAGGAAGAGTTAGAAAGGGTGGATCACGGGAGAGAGAGAGAGAGAGAACGAGAGAAGAGAAACAGTTTACAAGATTTGGCTGACTTACCAGAAAGACCAGAACCCTCTCGGTCACTCTTACACACACACACACACACACACACACACACACACACACACACACACACACACACACACACACACACACACACACACACACATACACACACATACACACACACACACACACACACACACACACACACACACACACACACACACACACACAGACACACATAGGGTTGGGGGTCATGTTTTATAATCTTATGGTTTTTATTATTATTGCTTATCATCACAGTGTCTTATTAGTTTTTAGTATTTAAACATATTTTCTTCATATTTTTATTGTTTTACCTTGATCAATTTAATCTGTGTTCTATTTTATGTTTTTTTTCTTCTTAATTAATTTGGTGTGTAATAGTCTTGCCGTCTTCCCAATCATTTATAAAGCTTTTGATTTGTTAGTGATGCTTTATGAATAAAACTTGATTGATCGATTGAACCTGAAGACCACGCCAGAGAAACGGTGACACGTCACAACCTGTCAGGACTTCCTCCAGCCAAACATACACAACTGTCATTTTGGTGTTTTTCTGCTTCATCTGAATCCTTTTTTCATATCTGATGAGTACGTGCTCCTGCAGTTGGACTTCTGACTTCAACAATCTGGTGAATTCTGTTTATGAATCATGAGTTGAGGAAGTCTTTTGGTTCCGAGCGAACCAAAAACCCATTGAAAGCTTGTGAAACGACAAGTCGATGTTGATGTTTTTGTCACATAATTTGCTGTGGTTGTTTTCAACCTCACGACCATCTACTCCTGTCTATTGTCCCTAAACTTAACCGGGTAGTTCTGTCTCTGTGAAGATGGAAGTTTATTTTGAAAAGACTGCATACATGTAATGAGCGGAAATGTACACGTGTAAGAAAACCCACAAAAGATGAGTAACTCTTCGTAATCTACCTATATTTATGTTTAGCCAGAAGTGTTCTGTTTTTTTCTGAAATCTTATCTATGATTTATCTCCTGATGCTGTTTGTCTGCATTCTAGACTCGTCTTTTTTTGTATGTTGACTTTTTGTAAGCTCCTCCCACAATATGTAAATATTGACTCAACAGTATCCTTTAGTGTATCCTTTCCCTTTGCATTGCCTGTGCAGCTGTTTCTTTTCCTCTTCACCCTGAAGAAGACTATCGTGGTAAATCATCAAAATATCTTTTGCATTTATTTTCCTTTTTCACTTGTGCTTTCCCCGTGGTCAGCACATCTGCAACAACGGTGTGCATTCTCCACATCCACCCATCATTTCAATCAATCTACACGCATCTTAAAATTCCTTGCAGCAGCCAAGAGGTTTTAACGTTAATATCTATAAACCTGCTGTAAGTATTCAGCCAAATAGCTGCATGAAAAGTGATTGATGGAGGTGGATGTGGGTTTTTACACTTATTTGTTCATGACCGTCCTGTCCTCCTACAAGATCATGCAATCCTCCAACTGACCCCCCCTAACTATACAGGTTTTGTAAATGTAAGAGTACACCGAAGATGTCTCGGTATATCTAAGTGCAAAATGTTATCTGAGTCAGCAGATCTGGCAAAGCTGACCACACTGTAACTCAAAGAATGAGCTCCAGCTGTTTTCTAATTGAACAGAAATGACACTCTTGTCTTGCCAGGCAGGAAACACTGAAACATCCCAGTAAGTGTGTTAAAGCTAATTTTCAGATTAAAAAATAAACAAAATGGCATGGCGTGCCCTCCGTTTACCGTGAACGTCTTTGTGCTGCCGTGCCATCTGCTGTGGGTGCGGTCACAGGTGAGGATGGGCGAATTGCAAAGTCACAGAAATAAAAACAGAAGCAGAGAACAGGAAGAAGAGTGGAGCATGCAGGCTGCCAAACCTGTTCAAAAGCATACCGCAGATCTTTATTGATCGTTTTTTAGAAAAGCGCATTGGTGTGGTTTCTTCGTGCCTCAGTGTTTTTGTCAGCCGCTTATCTCGACCTGAGGTTTGTTGCCACAGTGGGAACTTTACCTCCTTTCAGCACCTTTTGCTGAATGGCCTCATTGTTGCTGAAGTCACCATATGTCACCTTGCAGGCGAATGTCTGATCTTCACTACAAATAAAAAAAGGAAATCAACATACAAAGATGGAGAATTAAAAAAAGAATCACGGAGACGAAACACAAATCACGTCTGTTTTAAGCAGCGTGTTCTCCGTCCCGGGGCGTCTGATGGCGACGCACACGGCACCCTTTGACCCCGACTACACTGTGACCAATCAAAAGGCTCCCAATAATCTGATCTAGTACCTTTAAGTTTAATTTGTGATGCTTGACATCGTACTTATTTTAAACCCAAACGCGGTGGTTTTCCTGAACCTAACTACGTTTTTTTTTGTGCTGACCCTGAGTGAGTGTTTTTGTTTGAGTTCACATAGTTAACCGCGTGTAAAGCAACGCCAACAAAGTGCCAGTTTGTGAGGAGTTGGAATGAGAACATTTGGGCCTTTCTAGCAAAACAAACCTTCTGTTTCCAGCCCAGCTGCAAAACTGCGAAGAGAATCTTTGATGGCACCTGACTTTATAAATATACCCCGATATGATGACACCATTGCCTTGGATTTAAATCACTGAAGTTAAAATTCTCTCCTGTAAGCAACACGGGGTCATGCATACAGGGCCAAATTTATCTAAGGAATCCACTCGTGCACTCACATATCCCACTTAAGGAAAACGTGCTATCGTCAGATAAGACAACCAAACACATGGTGCAATAAAAGGCCCTGCTGAGTCAAGAGCTTTGCAGTCTCTCTGCAGGCAGAGTGGCCCGCTCTGAACCAGAGGCTTGTTTCTGGTAAATCACGTGACTTTTATTTAGAGAAGGCTTTGCCGTGCAGTTCCACCATCTGACCAGAGGAGGCTGTCGCTGCTGGCGGGCGATGCTGAGGAGCCATTTCTTAGAAACCGGCCTTGAGGTGGGAAATCCAAATCTGGGTTTTGAACCCCTCCCTGCATGAATCACTCACTGGCTGAGCTGTTTGGGCACTGGTTTTTACAATAAGAAGCCACTGTAACAACAGCATTGAACCAAAAAATACAAAATAACCACAAAGTGTCATTGTGTTTTGTTCTCATAAATATTACTTTTTCTTCAGGGGAACTGAATCAGGCAGTTTATACTTGAATAACTACTTATTGTGTGAGTGGAAATACAGGAAAAGAGAGAAGCAGATTAGATTTGGATCAGATCAAACTCCAGAGAACCGGATTGGTTTAATTTATTGCATCATGTTAGATAAGTCATCAGAAAATTAACACAAAATCACCAGGATGCCAATACTAAACAAATAGATGTGACATTGCAGCATTGTTGTGACAGCGGCATCGACTCCGGGGGCAAATAGTCCACCGATTTATTGCCCTAATCAAGATTTGAATCAGGTTATGGTGCTCGTCGTATCAGACACACACACAACATGCTGGGAGAATGTCCTGTAAAACTAAAGCTGCACAGGACTTGGATCTTTGACAGTACAATGCCAGAATTAAGGATGATCACACAATGAGCTTGTGCAAAAAAAAGAAAAAGAAACAAGGTGGGCTTGTACTTTGCACATGCAAGGAATTTGACTCGGTGAAAGGTGCATAACAGTAAACATAGATATAGAATAAAACAATAAAATAATAAAAAAATGAAGTGAATGAAACCCGTCTGGTCCTCTGTCCTTCCCTTTTCTGTCTGATTAACTGTAACCAAACCTAACTACTTAACTATAATTGTACTTGTATTTTTACATTTATTATTTGTATTTCCTCTTATTTTTTACCTTATTTTTTGTTTGTTTGCTTTTCTTGTATGTCATATGGTGCATATTCATCAAATAATAAAATATAATACTAACAATACAAAGAAAAACAATACAAAGAAAAACAATCAACATAGTGCAATAATAGATAAATATGGTAAACAACGAGCCTTGATACTTTATGGATGGACCTGCGGCGGCTTGTTGCCTCGTTGTGTTAGATCATCAGACTAATGACAAACACAGAACACATTTCCATGGAAGGGACATGAATGCATTCCTGAGCCTCAAGCAGTCAAAGCTTTTCGTGCCACATAATTATCTTTTTGTCATCTTTGACTGCTTTGTGGCAGGTGCTTCTTTTTTTGTGGTTAAGTAAAGGCTGTGCCAGGTGACGGTATGAGGAAGTCCACGTTTGTGATATTGTCTAACACTGAGATACATGTTTGTTCAGCGCAGACGTGATGCGGTTATGTAAGAACTGGTTGAACTCAGAGGAGATCAAGTGTCACTGCTCCGGTTTAGAAACTGCATTTCCTGTTTTTACAGTAGGACTCTGGAGGGTGATTAGTGATAAAGAAGAAGAAGAAGAAGAAGAAGAAGAAGAAGAAGAAGAAGAAGAAGAAGAAGAAGAAGAAGAAGAAGAAGAAGAAGAAACATCTTCTTCACACACATGCAAATTCCAAATTCCAATATGTGTTTTAGGGTCAGAAGACAAGTTCACACAGACACACTATTAACAGAGAGTAAACACTTGTCAACTTCATGGTGGTTATATTTAAGGGCTTGGTCCCATCTAGTGGTGACTTAAGATACCATGTTTATTTAAAGCTGGGCTGTAGCTGCAGGGACATCTGGTGTTCATTTATAAAACTCTTCCTCTCCAATTATCGAAACAGTTTATCCTATTTAGGGTCGCGGGGCGCTGCAAGAGATCCCAGCTGAAGTCTGTTTAGTCAAGTCTCCTGAGCTGCATGTCTTTGGACTGTGTGAGGAAGCCGGAGAACCCGGAGGGAACCCATGCTGCCACGGGGAGAACCTGCAAACTCCACACAGCCCGGGGATCGAACCCATGGCCCTCTTGCTGTGAGGTGAAAGAGCTCCACTACTGCACGGCAATAAACAAAACTATTCCACAGTTAAATAAACAGTGTTGAAGTGCTCAGATTTTTACTTAAAGTGACAGTAAATAAAAATAAAATACATATTGGTACTCTCACCTGTCAAGCTTACCTATCAATCTAGATTGTTTTGGTGTGAGTTTCCTGGTCTTATTGGCATTATGAGTACTTTTATGTTGTATATTGATGATTGTTGATGTTATTTTCAGTGCAGGACCTGTACTTGTAATGGAGTATTTTTAATTTGCACTATCGCTACTTTTATTAGTAGCCTACCATTCGTTCATTACTTTTTTAAACTATCAAAACACTGAGATGTTCACATCCTTTAAAAACACTGGTTTCATATTTAACAACATGTTGTGAGTAAATAATACAATATGTTTTAAAATGTGGAGTAGAGGCATAAAGGAGCACAAGTAAAGACAAAAGTACAAAAAGGTTTCACCACCGTTTTTTGGATAACTTGCAAATTGCAGGTTTCAGAAAAGTACTGCTGAGAAGAAAAAAAAGTACAGCAAAAGTTAAAAAGACTCAAAAAAGATAAGGAACAAAACGCCATAAATGTGTTCTTATGTGAACTGAACCTCACAGTCTGGCATGCACACACTAACCCATCATATATATTATACTCTCTTCAAGATAGTTTTGTAAATAGATGGTTATGGCCCATTCGTTGGATATATCTCAATCAGAAGGGTCAAAGGGTTTCTTACTATTTATTTTGGAAAAAAAAACAAACGAGCAACAAATGAAAGAACAAAGAAATCTTTCCTGTTGCTGCCTCTCCTTCTTTGGAAATTAAAAAAAAAAAAAAATCTAGTCCCACACGCGTTGCATGCTGGTTCTATAACTGCCTACTCATTTAAATATGACCACTGGTTATAAATAAAACAAAAAAAACTGAATACTAAACAACAAAATAATTACATTTAAAATCTTCTCTAAAAAAAGCAAACATTTCAATAATTAAAGAATCAATAACCAACAACAAAGTGTGAACAGTCAACGTGCATGTAAAACGCTTAAAATACATATTGCGCATGCGCACAACGCATTTGGCGCCCTCTAGCAGTGCAGCGTTTGTCCACACCCAAACCAACTGCGCAGTCGTATTTAATAATGTGAAACGTACATGATAAAGGAATAAAGAAAGAAGCACTAAAGAGATAGACGTAAAGAGACAGAACATACAGAAGAAAGATGATCAGCTAGCTGATGCCGTCATTGTTTGAATTAAATGTCGTTTCACACTTTCACTTTCACAAGGGTTTGTTTAAAATAAGTATATTGTATAACCAGCCTCCATTCCCGAAGCACGATTGCATGTCGATGAAAGTGTCATTCAAATCACACCACATGAGGTTATTTCTTTCTTTCTGTTAAACATATCTCCATGTAAAACTGGGCGTAGCTCTGCAATAACAAATGTAATAAAAAACAACATGAAAGAGAAAAACACACCTTCGTTTTTGCAGCATTGGAATTATTCCACACGGAGCTGATGGTCTGCAGTACAATCCATCTCTAGACCTGGTGAACGGAGGAGCGTACAAAGAGGCAGACGGCTCGCTGCTTCTCACTGAGAGTAGTTTCACTTTCACTGGTGAGCTTCAGGGTGAACTCACACTGCACTGAGATCAGTTTACACTGCTGCTCCTTCACTTCACGGTGGAAGAGCACCAACAACATAATGCAGTTTTCTTAACAAGAGAAAACAGTGCAGCATTTATTATGTGTATAGCTTCCTGCTTGGTTGGAATTGAAAGTGAAATGAATGAAGACTTTCCATTGCATCAGAAGACACGTCTTATGGTGCTGCCCCACTTATATTTACTGGCTTTCACAAGTGGATCATAACTGAAAGTTTTTTTCATCCACTATATATATATATATATATATATATATATATATATATATATATATATATATATATATATATATATATATATATTTCACCATCTCAGATGTTAGCCATTGCGTAACAGCCATAATATTTGTATCTTTAAGAATCCAGGAACAAATGTAATAAACAAGACTGAACCCGTTTCACCGTGGCATTACAAATCAACCAGACTACTGTCAGAATTTTTTTTTACCACCTCACCGCCAGCGAGACCTGTATGCCACGTTACTTTAACACACTAATGCAGATGTACAGCAAATATTGATTAGCCATGATACGACTAACAAAGGTGGAAAGTATCCTAAAATAAGAGGTGTTTGGTGAATATGGTTAATGCCGATTGAGAAAGTGACTCACAATCATTCATTTAAGATAACACACCATGTTTTAATACAATTAGATGTTTGACAAAACAAAACGGCAGTATTTATTCATGACGCATGCGCGATGGCCAAGATTCTTGGCGACTTTCCGATTCTTGGTATCTCGCCAAAAGCTTTTTTTCTGCTTTTGCCTTTCTCAAAACAAAATACAGATCTGAACTCAACATTGAGCATGAATTTAGAGTGGCCATATCAAGTTTGCAACCCCGTTTAAAAAAGATTTGTAGTGAAAAGCAGGCTCATTGCAGCCACTAATACTGATAAAACTTGATGGCTCACAAAATCGGAAATTGGAACAAAAAAAAACATCTTTCACCCAGGAGACCGCAGTTCATGCTCGGTGTGTAACGAGTGCTTTAGTAACGCCACTATCATAGTCATTTCAACTAAAACTATCTTTTCCTATCCTAACCAAGTTATTTCCTCTGAAGACGGAAGATTCTTTTTGAAAGGACTGTTTGCATGTAACGAGCGGGAAATTGACATATGTTGCAAAACAAGAAAACCTTGGAAAAGGCAGTGGTGGGCCGTCAGGGCCTGGTAAAGCCTTCTCTGCTGGCCTAAACAGAATCACAAAGTTATAGATATTTTATAATTTAATTGTTTTTCACAAATACACAACACGTATTATAAATATTTTTCCCTATTAGCGCTGGGTGTATTCTTTGACGTGCCAGCTCCTGTGAAATGGCATGGATGTATGATTGGTCAGTGGCCCAGCGTGACCATTAACATGCGCTGTGATTGGTCAGTGGGGCAACATACGAAACAAGGAGAAGAAGAAGAAGCTAGAACCTAGAATCTCAGGTTGAAGCCTGAGAAACGGACTTGCTGGTGGATTTATTGATGACACCTTTCGCATAGAGGATTATGGAGGGTTATGTGCATGTGGTGAGTGAAAAATGACTTTTTGGCCATGTCATTATTACCTTGATTATATGTGTAAATTATACAATAAATGATTATTTCAGTCCTTTTACTTTAAAAAGTCACCTTTTATTTAATGTGTTACTTTGTGTTTGTTTGTAATTATGTAACCTTGTTTTGATAAGTAAGTTTGATCATTCACACCAAGTAATATTAACTAAACTACTGGATTGAATGTACAACCTGACACAACAAAGTAAAATGTATTCAATAATTTACTTAGTAATACAAGTGAACATGGCAACCTTGCACATACTCAGGGGGTGACTTCAGAGAAGAAGTTGCACTTTTCCTTTCAGCGAAACGACAACAGAAGAACTTATGAAAGGACGTCAAGGGTTAAACCTGTCCAGAGAAAGTTAAATGGATGGGAGCCACTGGGGTAGGTTATATGTTTAAATAACCCATTACATTCCTTTTTTACTCATCAGTGATAGTCTGTGTTTGAGCACTGAATACTTAACGCTAACAGCAACGTGACCGGGTCAGTTTAGGTTAGCTAGTGAGGCTATGGTGCTGGTTAACTTGCTTTACAGACGTGGCTCACACCGCTACGTTTTGTGGCAACGTTTTTTGGCAACGTTTTTGGCAACGTTTTTGGTTCACTTTAGCGCAGTGAGCTCTGTGCTGACAGTGCACAGCGCATCCCAGCGCATCCCAGCACAGCGCATCCCCAACAAACACACAGGTACAAACAGAGAAGTCATAGTTAACTGTAATGCTGTGTTCACACCAAACCTACGCCTGGTATGTGTACCTACGCCTGCTATAACAGCTGGGCGGCGCGCAACTCAGCATCACACAATTTCTTTTGCTAGAGTTGGAAAATGTCAACTCGCGCGAATTCGCCTCGCGTCGAACACTCTGTTCGCCCCTGATAATATAAATCGTTATATTCTGTAGATATTCTTCATTTCATTATTCTTATGTCTATAAGAGTTCAGGTTGTGTGAGGTCAGTTTAACAAATACTGTCTGTGAGAAACGTTCCACGCTTTGTAGAACAACACCCACACATGTTATCAGTATATTGACATTAGGGAAGCAGACTGGTCGTTGCACGTCCCATCCTTGTGAGAAAAGATGAGGACACGATTCTCCTCCTTCTATACTGGTTAGAGCCAATTAAATGTTAGATGTTCACGACGGGAAACCGTGTATTAAAGAGCCGAACTTCCGGCTGTTCGGGATGTTTTTTGGACGGTCAACCTGTGTGTTGACTGGACGACTCCCTGCCATCGCGATTGCAGCGCTTTTACTTTGCTTGTGATCAAGGAAAATAAATTCAGAGAATGAGAGAAGTTGTTTGGCTAAGTTCTTCCATAGGCTACACCAGGCATCCAATAATTAGTACGCGCTAACACACCACATCAAACGCGCTATTCGCGCGGCCTCAAACGCATCATTCGTGCTGCCCGGCGGAAAAAACGCTTTTTAGCAACCTGTTGCATCTGTGCATTGACTTTGCATGAAATCTGGTTGCGCGTCAAATTTGCATCGCGTTTGGTGTGAACGCAGCATAACGCTAACATCTTCATGGGTTTGTCTTAACGTTATATATTTTGTAAGCTGTTTCACAGAGGTATTGGTTTAAATATATTGTCATTTTGGAGGCTGTAATTTGTGTTGTTGCTCAATAGTACATATAACTGTGAGGACTACTGTATTAATTGTTTTAGCAAGGTGGATCATCGTGATTTTTTTTTTTCATCTTTTGTTTCAGATTCAGAAGAGGAGTTCAGAAGAATAAGGACAGTTCCTCTGGAGCGAAGCACTACCAAACTCTTGATGATATTTTGGACAAAAAAGAGGTTGCAGGGACTAAAATGAGGCCGATGCTGGATTCACTCAGCTTGATAAAGTTTAAAAATGAGATAATTGTGGTAAAATGATGTGTTACTGTTATGTAACATGAGCCCTGCTTTAAAGATATTTATTCATGTACAAGTCCATATGCCAGTTTAAACATTGTAGGATATCAGGAGGAATGTTAATTCAGACAAGCTAAATTCACTTTTGCCTGTTTAACAGCAATGTGTTGCAGGCAGAAGAGACGTCATCATCCGCTGCTGGATGGAGTTACTTTGAGAGTCTGGAGAGGAACTCCATCAATACCAGGTACATTCAGAAAATGTGGGGTGTTCTGATGATTATTCTGACCATAGTAAACTTATCTATGTAAAAGTAAATAAATCAGTAGATACCTAAATACTTACCCAGCATGTAACCAATGTCTTGCTGTGAGCATCTTATTTCTGTTGCATTATTGTTAATGTAGACTGTATTAATTGGCCACTTCAACCCAGTGAATAATCAGGAACTTAATAGAAAACATCTGTCATCTGTTGAACTCTGATTCACATGTTTTTGACAGGATGTCAGAGACGATGCCATCTAAGATGACTATGCTCATCATCTCTCAAAGATCTTTGTCCTACATGGAAATGCAGCCCATAAAGGCTTCCCCCTGTCCATGTGTCGGATGGACATAGAGGGAAAAGAAGTTCATGATGACTGTAAAAATGTGGAAAAGGCTTGCCTTCTGCTTTCTCTTTGCAATTAACTTGACTTTCCTACCAAAGTTGAAATACACATTTGAAATGTTTCAGAAGCTCTTTCTTCATGTTGCTTGATGCCCTGAAGATATCTCTCCAGACTATATAAGTTGTATTGGTGCCTGTCTGTAAACAGTTACCTCTTTCCATGTGTTGACAAATAAAGCAGCTTTCGTTTCATGTTTTGTGGAAACTTTACTGTTTTATTTAGCCCTGATTAATACATGCAATACATTTATGGATGACTTAAGTAAATATTATTTAATATTTTTCAATAGAAACAGTTAAGAAAAGCTAGTTATACCCATGAAATATTACATTATGTTTACAGGGGTTTTGTAATTAGATGCAAAGGTAGCCTGAGTAAAAATTACTATCGAGAGTACATTTTGGATAAAAGACAATTCTTACTAGTAAATGGCACTCCAAATGTTTTTCAGTGGAGCCTAAGTAAAGATTACTATCAAAGGCTGAGTAAATGTTATGTCTAAGGAAGTAATTTTCAAGTAGGGTCGAGGCACTCCCCCAAGAGCCTTGATAGTAGCGCATCATGTAAATGTCTTTTGCATTGCTTAAAGAGCATGCTTTTCATTCCTGGCTCTTGGGGGAGCCAGCAAAGACTAACGCCGCTACCCGGCCCTTTTGTCCGTCCGTGTGACCTACATTCTCTCAATTCCGAAACACTAACAGGGTAGCGGGTCTATTGATAGCCACTCTCTGGACTTGCTCGGGGGAAGCGGCCAAAAGAATGATTAAACTTAAATAGACAGTTATATTTGCTGCACCTTTGAGTGAGATTTTGCAGAAGCCCTGCAGAGGGACTGGCACTTTAAGCTCAGAGTGTAACTAAAAGTATTGAGCTGTGGTCTTGGTCGATGTCTGCAACAATCTCTGCTGTTTTTAAAAAGTCTAAGAGAAAGAGACAATTCTAGTCTGCAGTAACTTTACAATATGCTTATAATGTGATTACTGCCAATGAACCCACAAAACAGTGTAATGAAGCAGTTTGAATCCTTCTGTACGGTTGCATCTCCCGTTTTTTCTGCTTTAGTCATCGTATTTAATCAAGAGGAAAATGTAAAATTACAGCAGAACACATTCGGGCTGCAACTACTATTTTCAGTGATAAATATTGTATATAAAAGGGGAAAAATACAGAAGTAAAGAAATAAATAATTAAAAAATATGAAACATCGTGATTTTACTATCACAAAAGCAAATGAAAGCAGCAAATTCTCACAACCGAGAGGCTGGAATTAAGAACCTTTCACGATTTACATTTTATTGAAGAATCAATTATCAAAAAAGTTACTGTTTACTTTGTCTGACGATATATTAATCAGCTTCAGCTACAGAACTATGCATTTATAACTTCACATAATCTGTATAGATAGATATGCTCACTCGGGGACTCAACATGTTTTTTTTAAAAATTGATTTATGAAACCAACAAGGTAAACCAATTACAATGCCCAGGTCCCCGAACAAAAGAACGAAATGCAAGAAGAGCTGTTGAGCGGGAATTAAATGTAAAAAATATACATACAATAAAGATAAAGATGTAGATAAACGTATTATTATGACTGTGGGCATAATAGCACCGGAAGAGCATTGTGTTTCCAGTTAAGTATAGGCAATATTTGCAGTAAACATCCATTGTGGGAAACCCTGCAAAATATGTTTTGCCTTTTCTGAAAAGCACCTGAAAACTTCTTGCATTGAGGCCATGTGTTCAGGGATTTTTTTTGAGCTGAGGGAAAAGTAAAATATTAATTTAGAGTCAAATAGACCATACAGCAGGGGATGCTTTAGACCGGGGCTACAAGGTGATTGACAGGTCGCTACTACGACGTTGGGGAGTTGTCTGTGTTTTTTGTTTTACAACAAAAATGTCGGTGTTCTGTTGCACTTAGCTCCACCCTCTGGTGTCACTTCTGGTTGCAAAAACAAAAGGCTCGTTCGAGACGAGCCAGTTCTGCGCAGAATCGATCGGCGGTGATCGGCGCGCAATGCTTGCCGGTTAGATTTGCGGCCGACTTGCTCCCGACTTGCTCTGACGTCATGCACACGTGGTCAACGATACTCTCACGAGATCAAGTCGCCGTCGATTTCAGAGTCAGCCGCCGCAGTTGCTCTCAAATGACTGCTTGGCCCAGTGCATGATGGGAAGCACCTGGCTCTCGCCACATCAGAGAGCTGATTGGCTCTTCGATCTGACAGCAAACGCCACGTGTTGTAGAAAATCCTTATTTTATGTGTAGTTGTAATACTTAACCCTCGATTATTGACTATTCGTCTCATGTTTAATCTAAAAACACATCTTGTGTGGTTGATAATACAAAATCGTATTTTCATAACACATATCTAAACCAGTAGTAATGTATTTCACAGGCAGACATAAAAATACCAAAGGATGCAGCTACACAGTCATTTCTACATAAATATATATATTTATAAACACATATAATAAATCCAAACGTGATCTGTAAACTACAAGTAAACAAAAGTTCGGATCTAACAGGAAGTACTTTTTTCTGTGACTTCCTGTGTATACTTTGACGGCAGCTGACAACGACTTCATTGCAGTTTTTTGTCAACGCCTCCTGCTGCGGCCGCCTGCTCTCGTCTGGAGTCCAGGCGAGGCGCAGCTCTAACGAACGAGCCTAAAAACAAGATGGCGTCGGCTGAATTCTGAACTCGAGGCTTCAAAACATAAAAAAGGTTTTCTTTGCAGAAAGCCATGGAAAGCTCCTTGATTCTGAGGGCCTCAATTTATATTTGTGATCCTTTAGATTTCTGCCATCAAACTCTTCATCTTCATCGTTTGGATCATGCAGGCTGCAGAGCGTTTGTTGTTTACGTATCTTTGGTCATTACACATTATGTGGACAGACGGGAGGTTGTGTTTCCATATTTATTCATTTACAGTACCTTCAATTTCTTTTCCGACGCGTTCTTATTTTAACATGTTGCACTTTTAGTGAGTCTCTCTTAATTTGTTCCTGTTGTCTAGTAATTTTATTTGTCTTTTGTAAAGTCTTAATCACATTTAGCAAAAGTTGCAGAATAACAACAACAACAAATAACTAATAAACGACTAATAAACGATAATCATATATATATATATTTTTTGTTTTTGTTATATATGTAAAACAAATGATATATATATATATATTCATTTATATTTAGATATACTGTATAGTATAGTATATATATATATATATATAATATATATACTATTTTTTTTTTTTCGCCGACATGGTTCTGACGTTTAAAAAAAGGGGGCGGTACCTCCGCCGGCCAGCGTCGACGTCACCAGGAACAGCGAGCTAGCCAGTTGTTTTGGAAGAAGAAGAAGAATAAAAAGAAGTAGAAGAAGAAGAAACACCGGATTTTGATTTTGGTTTCTGGTCGTCTTTTGCTTTAGTTTGTTTAAACAATATATAATGTCGACACCGGCAAGGAGACGGCTTATGAGAGATTTTAAAAGGTATCGCAACGGTACACCCGTGTGTGTGTGTATGTTTGTGTGCGTTTCGGGTAGCTAGCTCAGTTAGCTTAGCATTAGCTCCTTTTCGGATAATGTTGTATTTAAAGCAGTGGCTCCGACTTATTGTGACATTAACTCGTTCGGTGTTATGTTGTGTCGCTGTACGGGAAGGTTGTGGGCTTGACAGGTGAGTTATTGTGCATTTTAAATCGTTTTTTGACGATATCCGATGAAGGCACTCAGAAAAATTACGTTTTGTTTGTTTGTGAGCTACCAATGGCTGGCTGAGGTATCTTAGGTGGCTTCACGGTACATGTGTCCGGATAAAAGACTCAACAATTAATGTTTTTGTCAAACGTGTGATTGTGAGGACAAGATGTGTCGCGGGAGAGTCACACCTGGCAAAGGGGTTGCTTGTAATACCTGCCATTCTCAATCTGTTGCCTGGCTCCATATGGCATCGTACTGTGTGTGTTATGCACACAAACACACACACACACACACACACACACACACACACACACACACACACACACACACACACACACACACACACACACCTGTCAGTGGAAAAAGAAGTTCCTAAGCTGTTCTTCTGAGAACAGTCGTTCAAGCAGGGTGAATAAGGTGTCGCTGGAGTGAAACCAACAACCGTTCGTCACCGTTTACTTTTTTTCTCTACTATTGCTCCTCGCACTACTTTAGGAAGGATATGGCTCTATAATGGCGTTTACTTTGTCTTTCTGTATCTGCAGATGTCTGGACTCGCTAAACTAGAGACCGTAGTCAACCAAGTTAACCAAGTTGTGTATGTTCGCTGACTTGACTGCTGGATATTTACCTTGATTACACCATTATTACAAACAGAAATTATTCTCTGGCTGCAACTGGCAAGTACATTTTGATTATCAATCCTTGTGTCATTGTGCACAATGTCAGAAAATATAATGAACATTTCCAAAGGTAGGTCCTCACAGTCCATAAACCCCCAATCTTAAATTTAAATGAATCAAATGAAAAACATGACAAATATTTTAATTATATAAAAAGAGAGAAAACCCACAAATATTCACGAGCGCCCACGTCACGTCACTACTTCCCCCAATCTGCCGTCTGTAGACTGATGGGTAATCCTCACGTTTCCCCAAGTCGAGTGAAGCAACCATCGGCAGAAAGCTCAGCCAGCAGAGAGCTCAGCCAGATTACAGTAAACAAGGTTAATTGCAGTGAGAGACTCGGACATGGATCCACGCACAGAGCGGCCTGCCTTTTTTATGGCTGCGAGTGATTAAACCAGCTTAAATCGCACGAGGAGTGGGGCTGTAAGCATAAATAGTCTGTGGTGATTCAGGACCTGCCCCACATGTGCTGTTGATGTGGGTTCCTTCTACTCTATTCTGAGTTTTACGGCTCAACACGCTGCCTTCATCTGTCATTTATAGGCTCCGCTGATCAATACTTTAACAAAGCGTAACGGCTGTTGACGGAAACTTAATTTAACAAATATGTTGTGTTTTTGATTTGTTGACGTCTTTGCTACTCGGCAGGTTGTTGCACTTCACCGAGTTTTCCTTTGTGGAGCTGGAGCTAATGATTGTTTTCATGAATGACTATTATTAGTTTATTATTAGTTGTGGTTATCCGATGATGAGTCATTTGTGCCGGACAAATCCTCATGCCGTGTTTCAAAATTGTCTTGGCTATTATGTCATCAATTAGAAACCCCAAAAGTATGAAGTATTTGAAACTGCCAAATAGTTAAAGGTCCTCAAAGACGACAACAGTGCTGACAGCTAACAGTGTTATTACCAACTATTTTTAATGATCAATTAATCGTTAATACCATTTTAAAAAGCCAGAGGTTTGCTTCCTCCAGTTCCTCCAATGCCTAATACTTTTCTCTGTTTCTATACACCAAGGTTTTGGACTGTTGTGTTCCTACTAAACTAATCATTTTAAGAATTCACCTCTTCACAGTTTTCACTATTTCTTTTTTTAGAATTTGTTTGCGAAATGTCAGAGCTGGATGATTTGGGGGGGGGGGGGGGGGGATATCTATGATTTGATTGATATTGCGCTACGATTCATGATGTCTGAGGAAATGAGGATGATTCTAATTTTCATTGAAAAAGAGAATAACTTGATTGGTTTGTGAGGATCTGAACCAAACAAAAGTCTGTAGAATACGATTTGTAGGATGGGACAAAAAGATTACAAAATATATTTTGCCTCTAACAACTAATTGACCTCCTACAATTTGGCTATCCCACGCGTCCACATTGTGATTTTCCGCCATAATCAACGCATCGATCTTCAGAACATTTCTTTGGGGTTTTCATGTTGTTGGGAGTTTGAGTTCCCGCTCAAGTACCCAGTTCATCTCTTTATTCCAAGCACACCGGCCTTTCTGCTGCTGCAGATGTAAAACGCATCCCATCCTCTGCACCAGATTTTTTTTTTCTGATGGCGAGTGTCCACAGCGTTTCGGAACTGGACTCCAGTTTCGGTCCTCTGTGTTTCGTTAAGATCAGCGACGAAGAGCAACAAAACACACATGCATCGAAGCAATCGGGAGCCTTTTATTGTCAAGATTCGGACATCTGTCTGTAATCCGGGTAGCCATAGGTGATCTCTGGTGAAGGTTGACCCTGTGGCTAAAGCTCTCTGGGCTCTGATCCTCCGGTCTCGTTTCTGCGGTTCTGCAGAGGAGTGTTAATGGTGCCACTCGTTAGGGCAGGATGGGCCGAGAGCAGCATTGTGTCGATACAGCAGCTCGTGTTTTGACTGATGATTATCCTGCAGTCAAGATGTTCATTAAAATCTTCACGCTCTCTCTCATCCTTGTTTCTCCCCCCTTGCCTCCCTTCTTCTTTCTCCCCATCTTTGTTTTTTCCCTACATCTGCTTCCATCCTCACTTTTACTTTTTTTTCTTTCCTCAATGTCTCACTTTCTTACTTCCTTCTTTTTTTTTTTACCACACCTCTCTCTCTCTTTGTCCATCTCCTGCATTTCTTTCTCTCCGTCCCTCCCAGACTTCAAGAAGATCCTCCCACCGGTGTGAGCGGAGCCCCGTCAGAGAACAACATCATGCTTTGGAACGCAGTTATTTTTGGGTGAGTCATGCTCTTAATCCGACTCCGCCCCGCTGTCTTTACTATGATTGTGATGCACGGATTCCAATATGATCGAGGCACAGAACAGTCTGGGGGGAAACGGCATGCTGGGAGACATTGTTGGGGATGGGAGTTTGTGTGTGTGACACATCTTGGGACACAATTTGAATTGCAATTGAAAGGAGAATGTTTTGTAATAAAAGCACACAAGTAGTATGACATTTTAAAAGTTAAAAGCAACACACAAAAAACGCATCAAGAGGACAAGCGATAGCAGAGTGATTGAAAGCTCAACTAGAAGCAACAACATCAAACCAGAGAGACACGCGCAGGTTTAAAATAGTTCCTCTGCTCATTCAAAGTCAAAGGGGAAGCTGCAGGAAACGTAAAACTGGTGAGCAGCTGTTTTAATTACACCGACGCTGAATGTGAGGAGTAAATACAGACTGTGGCTTCCCTGTAGGAAGGATCGTGTTTCCTACAGGGCTACGGCCTTATTCTAACGTTGGAGAGTTTTTGAATTTTGTAATAATTTCTCTCTCTCTCTGCAGGCCTGTGGCAACACCATTTGAAGACGGTAAGTTCTCTCAGTTTCATCCCAAAGCTCTGGATGTGATTCGGCTTCTCTCGTGCACTGATATTTTAGTGGAGTTTTGGTGGTTGTGTTGAGAAAAGTCCTAAACGATTACAAACCGTATTTCTGAGTGTGTTTAAGTCTGAAAACGGGTTTAAATCGTCTTCATTTAAGGCCATGTAGTACTTCAAATAGTTTGTTTATACGTGCAGTTTTCAGACTTAACCATTTTTCTAAAGTTATGGCCCTACACGCACATTTGAGGTTGACATCATCGTCGTCACAATCACTAAGGGTCTCTTCTAATATTCATATATGCAGAAGTACACAAAATCACATACAATAATTAAAAAATACAGTTTATTGCTCCTTGCTTTAAATAAACAGCTGACATCAGCAGCTGAACATCCATCAGAAGTGTCTCGTTGGTAATGAACTCTCAGTTCTGCTGTATAACCAGAGACCAGAGACGGCACACATTTATGCACACGCACACACTTTTCTTTTGTGTGTCTGTATTTATGACTCAAGTCCAGCAGGAGAAGCGCTCTATTAGTGTTCATTTTCTTCTCCTCGCGGGCTTCTTCGGCCTTTTATTCTTTTTATTCTCCCTCCGGTGAAGACTCGGTTTCTCTTTCCAGTCGAGGCGGCTGAATATTTTTAGGAACGCAATAGTTGTCTCTCACTCCGTCACATCTGTATTCTCCTCACAAAATGACCTGCTCCTCCTCTGTCTCTCTACAGGAACATTTAAGCTGCTGATAGAGTTTTCCGAGGAGTACCCAAACAAGCCTCCCACTGTTCGGTTTGTCTCCAGAATGTTTCACCCGAATGGTAAGCGGCACGGCTGTGGCCTTCTGAGTTTCTTTCCTCCTCCAAGCAGCTTCCTCCCCTTTGTCTCGTCCTCTGTCCATCATTTAAATTAATTCAGGAGGTCGCCTCTCACCGGTCGCTGAGGGAAGTGGACCTCCGTTTTAATTTTTTCACTTTTTTAATTCAGAGCAAAGATGACACAAGCTTCCGTACTTTCCCCTCAAACTTGTGATCATTATTTACTTATATTCTACTTCAGTGGTTCTCAAATGGGGTTACGTGGAGGCACTCCAGGGGGTACGTGAGATTTCTTTTTAAAATCTATTTAAAATTAGCATCCATTCAAAAATCCTTTTTAAAATTGTAATTGAATAAATATTCAATGAAGTGTAAGTTCATCAAATTATTTTTTTCAACCAAAAATGCTTTGTGTTTGTAAAAACCGACACGGCATCTTTTACAAAGCAACATAAAACAGATATGAGGGATGAATTATGAACTGTTTAACTTCCTCACATTAGCAACCACTTATGCTTTTTTCATCATAAATACAATTATTGTTTCCTATCATTTGAATCGTGTGACTAAAGTAAAAGGAAAACAAGACAACTAACTTCAGAGTGCTGGAAATTATTTTTGGGATGGCAAAATTGCCTAAAGCTGTGCAGCAATCTGCTATGAGAAATATGGATCACTTATGTGCTGTATTTGCTGCTTCCACCAGATCCTACGCTGTTTTTTATGTTTCATTTCAAATGTATTGCTTGCTTCAGACATTGTGATGAAACCCTCGTTGTCATCTTCACCGTCTTCTATGATTTCTTTTTCTTTCTCTCGTTCTCCAGTTTACGCAGACGGCAGTATATGTTTAGACATCCTTCAGAACCGCTGGAGCCCCACGTACGACGTGTCGTCCATACTCACCTCCATCCAGGTTGGTTTGATCACTTCTTTCTTGTCAGGACGTCGTCAGTTGGGGCGACTCAAGAAAGAGTTCTCCTGAGTTCTCATCAAACTGTGTCTTATTGGAGGTGGGTGTGTCTTATTGAAGGTAGGCGTGTCTCTGCTACAATCCCTGTTTTTTTCTGGCTGGCCAGCATTTCTGAGATTGGAGTGAGACACGGAGAAAAGTTGAGGTCATGCTCTTGGCAATAGAACATATTTGATGTGACGTGTCGAGTCTTGGTCAATCAGCGTTAAGATGTCTCCAGCGTCTTCATTTCCCTCAAACTTGTTTTTAATGGAAGCTAGTCAGCTTGCTATCACGCTAGCTAACGTGTTTGGGTTGTGTATTGTCGTTAGAGTTATGTAATGTTCTGTTACAGTTCAGTCTTGCTTGGAAAAAAACGTAACGTGGTGAAACATGCCGTAACCCCCCGGTCTGGTTCACTTCACGCTGTCACTCGTTAACGTTAAACCGGCACACCGACCGATCTGGCTGCAGTTTTTTTTTTTTAAATTTAAGTAGAATGAAGCAAATCACGTAGTTGGGCTTAGCCAACAACGTGATGTTGTGGTCATAAGAGGCCCAGATATTGATTAGATGATGTAGTCCATTTTTCAGAATGAAATGGTTTAAGGAAGAGGACTCTCTATATGTAGTGCAGCTAGATGCAGGGCTGAGATGAAGTGGAGGTGAAAACAGACGTGAGAGGAGCAGTACAGCTTCCCACTGTCCCAGGATTTCATACATATTGATAAAGCTATAAAGGGTATGCTAAATGCAGCCTCTGCTCCAGTAAAAAGGGCTCACATTTGGCAGATGTAAAGCAAACATGTGTATGTTTTTTGTGTTAGTCCATTTTTATTGTATTTTTTTTAATTAAGAGATGTTCAAGTGGCAACCCGTTTGTGCACTTTCTGAAGATGTTTTTCACTGAATTTGCACTGTCAGTTCTGTTTTTGAATAAAGGGTTGGAAATTAATGCATTTTTGTTTTTTTATCCGATTCATCGAAAAAAATAATCAATCAATTAATCAATTATTACAATAAGCGTTAGTTGCAGCCCTAATATGGGGTGAACATTTTTCGGGTGGACACAACCATTGAAGGGAGACATTTACTTCACAGGACGAGGCTCACATGTACTAGGAACATGTGGAAGTTCATAGCTCCATCATTTATATTTTTATTCGTGGTTTATTGACGATTCACTAATTTTTCACCAGATTTTGAGCCTTTTTTTTAGGATCCCACATGATAGCTGTTTTTCGTTTTATGAATTCTATAGGGGAAAATAAAATAACAGTACAATTTGCCTTGTATTGTTATATTTTAATGTATTTTGATGAGAATTATATTTTATCAAGTACATTATATCGGGTGAAATATACCCGACGTTAGTGATGGTGTTACTATTTGTAACGTTAGTGTTCTAGGGCTAAACACATCTGATGTTTTCTGTTCCCAAGACACCAGGGATGAGAGACGGAATAAATAAACAAATAATATATACAATAATAGTAATGAAGCTTTCCTCGTGAATACCCTGTAGAAACTTAAGCAGGAAAAAGCGGAGAGCCGATTAATCGCTGTTGGTGCATGTTATCGGGGGAGAGAGGATCCAATAGAGTGATTTTAATCTCATGAACGAGTGTTTAAGCGACAGGATTATGTAGAAGAGTATTCGTGCCGGATACGACACGAATACCCAGTTAATAGCCCACGTTCTCTAAACGCCATCCTTAGAATAATGCGTTTAAGGAAAAGAAAGTTCTCAAACTAAAACGTGTTTTTAAAGTCTTGTTGCGCTTTTGTGGATGAAGCGTCCTCGCACATAGGGACAGTTCTCAATATTCCACACCAAAAATAGAATGAATATGTAATGCTGATAAGACAAGTGGGTGTAAATATTGTTTCTGCTCATCCCAAATATTGTCATAACTTTAATTTTTCCCGTGCAGTCGCTGCTGGATGAGCCAAACCCCAACAGCCCGGCCAACAGTCAAGCAGCACAACTCTATCAGGAAAACAAGAGGGAGTACGAGAAGAGGGTGACGGCCATCGTGGAGCAGAGCTGGGTGGACGTCTGAGCTCCTCTTCCTCCTCCTCCTCTTATCATCCCTGTACTCCAGTCTTTCATTTTTACCTCATTGAGAAAGGAAAAAAAAACAGCAACTATATCAGAAGAACTCAAGTGCCACCCTAAAAAAAGACGACGACCCAGAATGGACATTAACATGCTTTCAATACATCTGAGGAAGACGAGTGAGGGTCAATCAAATCTTATGTTTGTATTTCTTGTCCTTAATTTCTTTTCTTTTTTTTATTGCATGATATGAAATAAGTTATTGCTAACAGAATTTGTAATATATCTTTGTTTTGTTGATGCAGTTAGTGTTTGGAGTTGTACAATTTTTATTTAATTTCTTTTCCTTTTTAGAAGTCTTCCTTTCCTTTCTTTTGGCGCGCACACAACTCGGCTGTTTGGAAAAGAGCAGGGCGACAACCGAACCAGCGTATTTTGGAAGAATAACTATCCCAAAAAGTAGTTTCTTGACGACCAATCGGGTCGTTTGCAGCACATCTGATATCTTTAGGAGTCGCGGTGGGTTCACAGACGTCACAGTCCGGTGCATCGTTTCGTTTATTAGAGAGGGAGCATTGAGAGTAAACATCCGCTGCGCTCGTCCTTCCTGCTTGTTGTCCCGTTGTCTCTTTTGTGTGTCATTATCAGCAGCAGAAGGAGCTCAGGGGTCCAGCGGAGTTTTGTGCGATTTCATGAGCTGTGTTCTATTATAGACCTTTTTTTATTGGTTTGTCACAGCTCACGGTTTAACTTTGGCGAACAGAAAGAAGATAAATGCAGAATGACAGTTGAATGTTGTCTGTGCTTTGGGTCCTCTTAAAACATGTTCTGATGTTTTTTTAACGACGGAAGACATTCAATCAAAAGCCTCAATCAAGTGGTCTTCGTACCGGCATTCGTCTCCTGTTTTATTTGTACGCGAAACCCAATTTTGAAAAGACCACACGAGCGTATTAAACCTCCGCTCCAGATCAATGACCCGATGGTCGTCACAAAATGGAGATTAGCTTTTCTGACGAAGTGAGCGGTTGTGTTGTGGCTCGAGATTTATTTCACAGGAAAAACAGACGGGATATGTTACAAAGATTTGGTGATTTAAACAAAACAAATTGTATACTTATAACAATATGCTGTATAAACATAATAAAATAAATTTTTCAGAGTTTTAAGTCAAGACTTAATTATTATCGTAACAGTTAGCCCTCATTTGTCCTGTTTTCTGACAAACTGTTCATTTATTTCCATTGTTTTCTTTGGTTATGATTAAAGTTGAAAAAATTCATTTTCAGAAGGAAAAAGATCAGCCTGCAGATGACTGAAAGTAATAATTAAAAAAGAAGCCCAAACAGAACTGTGCTGGAATGTTTTGCTTCAATGTTGTTACGACCAACTGAACACTGTGGCACTGTAGACTAGAGAAAAGTCCTTGATTGTTTATTTACTATGAAACAACGATCCCACAATAAGAAAGTATTTTATTTTACATCAGAAAAAGATCAAATGTCAACGACAAGTACGCTTTAAAAAACTAAGTAAAACACGGATGTACAAATGAGAGACAGACACACACAGCAACAGTCTTTCTGCTTTTGATAAAAGATTTGAGATGTTTACACATCCGGTGATTAAAAACGTGTAGAACCATGTGGTCCGAGCTCCGCTCCCACTGGGCCGGTCATCGACCCTGTGATGGAAAAGAAAAGACATCAAGGATGTTATCGTGCGTGTGCGTATAAAGACTAGGGATGGGTATCATTTGTTTTTTTTCCGATACCGGTGCTAAACCGATACTTTTAAAACGATACCGGTGCCTAAACCGCTACTTTTTTATTGCCAAGGCAATTTTTTTTTCTTCAAATTGAACAATATATTAACCTTTTAAAGTATACTATAAATACATACAAAACACTTGTCTTCAAACCTTTTAACTTCAAACTATAAACAATATATATTTAAAAAAAAAAGAACAGACAAGCATCAGGTGGCCTGATGGGACCGTGTGCAACAGAACTCAGAAACCGTTGGATTCTACAAACTGCTGCTTTACTGGACTACACGTCATCATTCTGTGTGTGCGCGCTGTGTGGTGTGTGAGCGCTGGAAGCCCCGCCCCCTCAAACCTCGCTCTGCATGCAGGCGGACAACAGAGAGCGGAGCAGAGAGTGTGCTCTGATCCGCCCTATTTTAATAGTATCGATACATCAAAATCCTATCGTTTTTAACGTGCGGGTACCGCGCTACCTTTTTAGTATCTATATACTGTGCAACATTATAGAGTAGTGTAAAAAAATAAAAATATTTAAATCGACTTAGGCACCGGAAAAAAGCACCGAAATCTGCGTTGCTTTTCGGTCCGGTAGGTACCGGACGTGTTGGAACCGGTGCCATATTGGCACCAATTCCCGGTACCCAACATTAATAAAGACAAACCTGCTGCTTCTTCATGATCTCGTCCCTCGTCTTGAAGACTGGTGCGTCCTCCACCACGACGCCTTCGCCCATGTCCTTCACTTTCTCCAGCAGCTCTGTGTTGTACCTGCCATTGGTGAAGAGAAATTTACATTATTATGTATTGTCTCTTAAGCGTTGCAGTAGCCAAAACTATCTTGAGTCTTCATTTTAATAGATTTTCTTTGTTTTACGTAGCAATGAATTCAAGTTTTCTGACATTGAATTGGCCAAAATATTAACCCAAGAAAACAATGAAGAAATTAATTAATGTTAAAAATATTTGGATTCTTTATATATATATGATAGAACATTTAAGTAAAGGGCGTGTATTATAAATGTATTAATTAGCTTTGTCAAATTCTATATTCACAAGTCTAAGTTTACAAGCCAAAGACCTATTTGGGTTTGTTTGTTTTTTACAAAGTTTGAAATGTATATAAAAACTCTGAAAGGCCATGAGAACAGTATCAGCATGCGTTGCCTGTGCTATGTTTCTAATTATACAATCACACTTTGTGCCGTTGTCTCCTTTTTTACTGTCTTTTTTTTTTTGCCGGCCATTTTGCTGTGTCGTCTTTCGGACACTGGGGGCAGCAGCGAGCACATCTACAGTTAAAATGAGACGAAGAAGAGCGCATAACCCGCAAAACACAGTTTTTAAACGTTGTATAAAATAATGTGTAACTTTTAGACACGACTTCAACCGTGATGAGTTTTTTACATTTTTTTCTAGGAAACAAATCAAGCCGCATGTTTACGCACCGACAGCCGAGGAAGACGTTGTTGGCCCAGACCATGGACAGGGAGACCAGCTGGTCCAGGTGCGGGTCCTCGAAGTCGCTGATGTTCCGCAGGATGAACTCCCGCCTCGCCTGCCAGTGCTTCTCGCTCTCCCAGTAGCCGCGAAACGTCTCCACTTGCTCCGCCAGGGCTCTGTTCTGCTGGATGAAATCCTCCACGTCTAGGTTCGCCATCTTTGATTCTTCCTTCTCAGGACGAGTCGACAAAAGGGTGACTTCCGGTCCGGTTCTTCGTTTTTTTTCAACAGCGCCACCCCACGGTGGAACCGAGCTGGACATGAAATACCTTCTGAACAGATTTGTTGTTGTTGGGTAAACAGCTGGATAAAACAAAAAGCACAATAAATAGAGAATTATAATAATATTTAATAAAATTAACTAACAATATTGTTTGCTTTGTTTTGTTAGTTAAATTAATTTAATATTATTCTATTACATTCTTCTGATATATTGTGCATTTGTGTTATTATTCAATTTTCTTGTATACATTTTTTACATTACATATATACATACATATATATAATTGTATAAAGGCTGCTGTTGCGAAGAATTGTCCCCTTGCAGGATTAATAAAGTGACTAACTATCTATCTTATATGGAGCTAAAAAGTCTTATCAACATCTCTGTACAAAATTCCAAATAATTAACCAAATCATTGTTTCTATTTATATTGTATATTCAGTGCATGTATTTAGCGTTTAAGTATTAACGACGTTACCATTCACAACACAGCAATGGCATACTACATCTGCAGGGCCCTATTTCTCGTACCTGGCTTACTGAGTTAGCGGGCTAATTTTCAGGATAAGATGACGTAGGTCAGGCTTTTCGGTTTCTCGAAGCAAGTTTAGATAAATCACCGTAGCAACACAGCCAAAAATGTAAACCTGCTCCCGAGCAGGCTTACTGAAATTCACTGGATAAGCTGGCCATTCCCACCGGACAAAAAAGGCAGCTCCCTTCCTCATTGATGAAGGAGCGATATTAGTTATCTTAGTTTTATAGGGAGAGAGTTCTTTCAGATCACCAGGATCCGTTCTCACATCAGGATGACTTCCTGTACGCAGCGCTATAGATTCTGCAGACAAGGAATCATTTATTTACGAGAGCTTCTCAAGCCGCTCAACACCACACGCCCATTGCCCGTCTCAAAGACATAGACTATCACCCACTGCATGTCGTGCTGTTCGTAGCGTTTATTTAGCGCTTAAGAAACTTATGGATGTGTTAAAGCACTCATAATTATATGACACTGTTATTAGTACACCATACATATCATTATTGGAGAAAATGATTAAGGTGATCGTGATAAGAATACAGAAAATCACACATAATTTCTTTTCACTGCTTCAATTGATTGAATTACTGATTATGAATAATACATACATACTGATCCGCCCATACACATATTCAAACTCCTAGTTACATGGTAATCTACACATACATGTATATACACATATATAGTACATGATACATACGCACATACAGTACATATACCTAGGGCTGCAACAACGAATCGATAAAATCGATAAAAATCGATTATCAAAAGTGTTGGCAACGAATTTCATTATCGATTCGTTGTGTCGCGCGATTATTACGCCGGGCAATAAGTCGCGGAGAAGAAAAAAAAGAGCGGAGCAGAGCAACTGGCCGGCCAGCGTTTCTGAGATTGGAGTGAGACACGAGAAAAGCTGAGGTTGTGATGTTCTCAAAAATAGAAGATCTTTGACAAGTCGAGTCTTGGCCATTCAGCGTCTTCATGTTCCTCAAACTTGTTTTTAATGGAAGCTAGTCAGCTTGCTATAACGTTAGCTAACGTGTTTGGGTTATGTATTGTCGTTAAAGTTCCGTTATGTTCCGTTACAGTTCAGTCTTGCTTGTAAAAAAACGTAACGTGATGAAACATGCCGTCACCCCCCCGGTCTGGTTCAGTTCACGCTGTCACTCGTTAACGTTAAACCGGCACACCGGCGGATCTGGCTGCAGGTTTTTTTGTTTTTTTTACTCAAAGTAGAATGAAGCAAATCACGTCGTTGGGCTTAGCCAACAACGTGACGTCGTGGTCATAAGAGACCCAGAATGAAAGAGTTTAAGGAAGAGGACGCTCTATATGTAGCAGTACAGCTTCCCTCTGTCCCAGTATTTCATACATATTGATAAAGCAGGGCATGCTAAATGCAGCCTCTGGAGGGATCAATTACAGTAAAAAGGGCTCACATTTGGCAGATGTACAGTATACATGTGTGTTTTTAGTGTTAGTCCATTTTGTTGTTTTAATTAACAGCTCAGGGATGTTCAAGGAGCAACCTGTTTGTGCACTTTCTGAAGATGTTTTGCACTGTCACTTCTGTTTTTGAATAAAGGGTTGGAAATGAACGCTTTTTTGATAAAAACATTTTTTTATCTGATTCATAGATTAATCGAAAAAATAATCAACCGATTAATCGATTATTAAAATAATCGTTAGTTGCAGCCCTACATATACCGTCATAAGTATATATTAATTGTATACTACTGCCAGCAGATACATTTAAATAAATATAATCTGATTGATTTTGGTGATGAAGCACTTAAAATTAGCCGATACATTTTCCCAACACTGACGCATTTAACTTGTCTGATATATTTGCGATGCTTGTGTCTCGCAGCGGGGGCGGTGTTAAGCTGCGTTCACACCAAAAACGTTGCAAACACGTTGCAAATATTCGCAACTCGTTTGCTGTGAATGATTAAGGTGATGAATTCCTCATATGCCTTCATGATCATCTCCTGCTTCTCAGCGGAGAAATAAAAAGAGGTTCCTTTGAGTTTATTTTCCATTGTACTGTTAGAACATCGTGATATCAGTGCTCGATTATTATCCCTTCTGAAGAAGAGCGGGCACGCGCATTTATCCAGATAACTGACGTCTGGTTAGAATTAACGAGACCATTTCAGCACGGATCAGCCGTGAAGAAACCGAGTTAGCCTGACGTCAATCATCTTGCTAATTCAAGATGGATTATAGGACATTTGCTCGACTTTGTTGAGCCAGGTACGAGAAATAGGGCCCAGAAGTTTGACAATAGCGTTTACGTTTTCCTTTTTCGACTTCACCTTGAATAAGGACGGTAGTAGCACCGTAGTAGCACCGTAGTATCACTTAAATGGCACTTACTAGCACTTTGTGGTTAAACTTTATTGAAAAAATTGTACTTTCTTGTTGTTCTGAGTTTGTACTCATTGTTGAATGCACTCATTGTAAGTCGCTTTGGATAAAAGGGTCAGCTAAATGAAATGTAAAAAAAAATAGTCTTTTCAAAATAAACTTCCGTCTTCACAGGAAGCAACTCAGTTAAGTTGAGGCAGCAGAACTACTTTGTTAGAAACAGAATGACATTTGTGTTAAAATAATGACGAAAGTGATAGAATAGCCTTTTAGTGTAACGTCAAACTGGTAAAGTGACAAAAAACATCAATCAAATACAAAAAGTAAGTAGCTTCTTTTTTTTTAAAGAGATCATAAGAGATGTGTGCGAGAAGAATGAGGAGTGCACATTATTATAAAATCACACATTTTGACTTTTCAGAGCAGCAAAAGCGCCCGTGGGGCTCAAACGACTTAACACAGGGCCTGAAGTGTCTCAGTGAGCGTGCACGTTACCGGGACCCTAAACGGAATTCAGCCGTCCATAATTACACCTGCGTGCGCTTTCCTGCTACGACACGTTGAAATGTCTGCTGGGAAAAATACCTCTTTGGATCGCGGGAGTCTGTTTTAAATGAAAGCAGTAGCAGCTTCTTCCTGCTCCCTTACAGCTTGATTAATTCACACACACTCTTACTTCTTCTTCTCTCTCTCTCTCTCTCTCTCTCTCTCTCTCTCTCTCTCTCTCTCTCTCTCTCTCTCTCTCTCTCTCTCTCCCTCTCTTTGCACTTGACCGGTCTGCCAAGAATATGATCAGAGAGAAACACTGGACTTTTCACTTCCAGCCATGTAAAGAGGCTTATGGTCATTCAGCCTCACACACACACACACACACACACGCACACACGCACACACACACACACACACACACACACACACACACACACACACACACACACACACACACACACACACACACAGAGGGATTTGGGGCTTGTTTTGACATGAAGTCATTGATATGCAGAGGGATCCAGAGGAAGGAAAGCCAACATGAAGCATTCGATTGGTTTTGTTTGCAGTAAAAACTGATTTAAATGATGTGGTTGTAAAGGCCGCAAAAACATTTGGGAGGAATACAATAAAGGGCGTGACCTCTTTGATAATTAATCAAGAAGAGAGGGTCTATGAAAAATGTATGAATTAAAAAAAAAAAAGTTATTGCACCGGCAGAATGGAAATTAAAATGACTTTATCACATGCACCTGATTGAGAAGATGGAAAAAATTATGTATTTGCTTTTCCACTGTAAAATCTTGAAAATATATGTAAATTATTAGAATAAACACACACACACACACACACACACACACACACACACACACACACACACACCTCCTGCATACCAGGTGGATTATGCCAACACATTTGGTTTAAAAGAGAATATTGAGATTTGTAAACCGTCCGACTTTTCATAAAATCTCTTAAGGAACACCTGAAATTTGGCGCCTCGGAAGCGGAGTGGTTGCTGTGCGTGCCGTATAACCACTGCACAGATGCACACACACGCGCGCACACACACACACACACACACACACACACACACACACACACACACACACACACACACACACACACACACACACACCATGCGTTTCTATACTCTCGTGTCAAAAAAAGGAAACACAGCCAAAGGAAAGCAGCAGGTCGGAACAACAGCCGAACACTCTCTAACAATTGAGAGCCCTAAAATCTTCTCCCCTCAGACATTTCCCCCCCTGAGTCAATAGAAGGGCAAGAAGTCGTAAAAACCCACTTTCAACTCTTCCCTCACAGAAAAACCACCGTTGACACTCTTGAGTACTTGAGTGTGTTATATTTATATTTATATATTTTGGGCGGCTTCCAAGTCATACAAGTCGCCGCTTTATTGCGTAAACCAACAATTCCATTAGGTTTATGGCCTCCCCCTCACTCGGCCTGAAATACACACTGATGCTGAAATAATGCTTAAATAATACACTGATGCTGAAATAATACACTGATGCCGAAATACACTGCGCTCCAGAGAGTCGCTCTTGATGAGTCACCTAATGTATGCTTACTCAGGAGAAAACTATCATTGGGAAACGCTGAGACAACAAGTAGCCCTTTCAGCCGGCGTCCTCTGGGAGGGGAACTAGTCATAGATCATTGTGAACCTGTTCAGAGGGAGGATGGCAGACTCCTTCAAAAGCGTACTCATCAATGTCATGCTTTAAAATCTTAAACTGCTTAAAATTATTTTACCCCCAAAAAATGTGTCACAAAGTCCGCAGCTGAGTGTGCCGCTCCTTGTCTGTCTACGGCTATATCTCGCATCTGGCATCATATTTCCGAGGCTGCATGCTCAAAGACCTCCCGTGGGTTTCGGTGACTCAAGCTTTCACCAAAAACATCTTTTATTGTTCATAAATTCATAATTCATTGAATTCCTGCTGACTCCGCCCGCCAGGCGTACTCTCTTGTTGAGTGATCGAGGAAAAATATGAAAGTAAAAAAGTCAAACTATTATAAACGTATAATCATTTTCTTTTTCTTTATAGTATAGTATAATTTTCTGTATAGTATGTATATGTTTGTGATCCACATAAAATGCATAGGATGCTATAAGTTGCTATGTTTTATAATCTTTTCTATAATATGGGTATTGTAAAAAGCTCTCCTGCGTAATAGGATACAGCAGCCAGTGTTACCATATTAGGCAACAAACCCTCAGTGGTTGACCTTAGAGACAGGATCTAGGATTGACCCTTGAAGAAAAGGAGGAGGGGTTAAGTGTGTCTGTGAGGTACAAGAGCTGATGCACATGAGAGAGTAAAAAAGGAATTTCACCAGATCTCGGTCTGAATAGGGATTGCACCAGATTCTGAGAGAACTGGACTTAATAAGCATCTTTACTAGAAAAAGAGAAAAATCAGATTCGACCTGTCCCAGTCCTTAAGGGTTGGGACAGGGCTCCAGCTTTAGAGTCTAGAAGAAACTTTCTACTATCAGGAAGGGGGTGCCTGGCAATTCTGTGCAGAAGGAGAGAAGAGAGAAGAGGTGTTTATTCACCAGCTCTGAACTTAACCATTTCTCTTAGTTACTTCTGACACTGGAACTGTTTGATTTAATTTAAATTTTTGTATGTAAGATAAACTTTAAATAAAACTCGGCCTTGCCATTTGTAAGAGACTGAAACCAAACAAAGGATTCTGGTTCTTTAAAACAATTTGAACCCTCTTTCCCTGTCCATCCACCGTGGGATACAGAAGTGACGACTGAATCTACCAAAGAATCTTTAAAGCCCCGAATGGACCTATATAGGTCCTTTTTTTTATTTTAATTAAACTGTGTAAAACATTACAATAATCATGAACAAATATATTGATGCTACACATCAAATTAAACAAAAGAACCTGGGCTACAATAATTAGTCAGCCATTTTAACCCAACTCAAACACCAACTAAAATAATTATTAAAATAAAATAGTTATAATTTTGTCACGAGTCAGCCCACTCTGCATGTTTCTGGAACTAGCAGCCCATAGCTTGGTGCTATCAGAAAAAGACAAATAGCAAAAAGCAAGACAATTCCACACAGATTCCAAATATATTCACCAAATCCCTGTGCTGCAAAGCATCACCGAGATATGAACCAAAGAACACAGCAACATAAATCGCTGAGTCAGCACATTTTGAAATTTTATTTATTTTTTGTTGAAAAAATGCATTTCCCCCAGTAAATTCACACTGATACAAGTTTATTCAACACCATAAGTCATATGAAAGTGAAATTTAAGGTTTGCTACATGAAAAAATTCAAATGTCACAGATGTGCGAAAATATGCACAAATGTGCCGAAATGCAAATTTTGGAAACCTCGCCTGAATTCTCTCTGTACTTTACCCAATCTGACTTTGTTCTGCTTCACTTTTTCAAGTGAAAACATTGCAGAGAGACTGTTCACATATTGTGCTATGATTTGGGAGAGCTTCAGTGCTTAGTGAAGCATCATTTCAAGGAGATAATCATCCTGAAAGTGCTTTTTTCTATAGGCGGACCTGGAACTTCTATTTGTTCTGTGTTTCAATCTTTATTTACTCTTAGCCAGCAACATATATACTAATAGTTACACATCTGACCAAAAGCTCACAAGGGTTGCCTTTATTATAACACCAGAATTATTCAAATAGCCCTTGTGGTTGCAGAGATCCACCCTTTTTAGTTTGGGTATGCCATTTCGAGCTAAATCCTAAAAAATGCCTTGGGGCTTTAAAGGTTAAGGTAAGTGTCTTTGGTAGATTCAGTGAATAGCAGTATGCGCTACACAGTGCAGCCTGTACGCAGGTGTTTAACAGCGTATCCAGCCTGGTTCCTGCTACTCTCACAAGACAGGGGATAATTTTTTTTACCAATAAAAACACTGCAATAAATGACTTCTCTCCAGTTCCTGGAGGAGTCGGAACTGTGTGTGCGGATAATATTATGAACCCAGACACGAGGGGGGCATTTGATGTTCATAACAAGTATAAAGCAGAACCAGTGGTTATTTCAATGGTGGATGGCAGAAATGGTAACTGTTTTTACGGAGTTAAGCCACAGAGATAAGCCACGCCCCCGTTTCTACCGCGAATGACGCAAATTAACCACATATAGTCGAGTGAGTAAACTCACGCGAAAAAGCGTTGCGCAACAGCTTTTGGTGTGAACGCAGCATTAGTATGCAGGAGTTGAAGCAGGAATAGTAGCCAATTTGCCACCTTGAGACAAAACATTTGCACAAAAATAAAAGGAAAGCGCACAAACATCTCTGAAACCTTTGAGAAGATTTTTCTGCTTGTTGTTTTCTGCGGGACTCTCAGTAGGCTGCACTTGACATTGCATTGAATTAAGCCTCCAACAAAGTAGAGGGTGCTAAAAAAAACAGTATTTTTAGACTTGGGACCCGAGTGATAAAAGTAGCCCATCACTCTGGGACCCAGACTAATTAAAACTAGGGACTGGAGAAGATGCTGCAGCAGCCGGGCCCGCCAGCTACTCAGGTCCTGAATCCTGACCTATTGTTTCAAATAAAACGCGCCCCATGTGCCCAACACAGCAACGCGCCCCACACAGCTGCCTCTGGGTGAATACTGTCGTCTCTGTGCTTACATATTGATCCTATTTCCTGGAATGTGTGGTTATGGAAATCAAATGCATCTCATGTCATGGAAAAATAGCGTAATGTTGGCCGTCGCTGCACGTGTGTGTGTGTGTGTGTGTGTGTTTGTGTGTGTGTGTGTGTGTGTGTGTGTGTGTGTGTGTGTGCGTGTGTGTGTTGTTAGCGGTGGTTATTTGCGGCGCTGGGAAAGTGATTGCGAGTTGCCACATTTGTTACCACAGCTCCTTGTTGCTTCACTGACGTCCACATGCAGCGCTCGTGTGCTTTGTTGTTGTTGTTGTTGTTGTTGTGTACCTGTTGGAATAGTGATTAAATAATACCACAAATACATTGCATATGGTCCATAAATATCTATACGATCAAAACTACACAACATTTGACAACTGTGGCAACACGGCATCAGGCATTTATTAATGTATTTGCATTTTTGCACTTTCTGTATTATTATTATTGTTGAATTTCCCAAATGAATACACTCTGCTGTGTTTGCTCTTAACATTCCTGTAAAATTTGACGAAAAACGCCTATCCAGGTATACCCAAAGTAAATTGCAAGCTGTACTTGAACTATGTGGAGTAAATGCATGGTCTTTGTCTCTTTTGAAAGGTAACAATCTGAAGCTTTTTTCCCTCAATAGTCAGAATCACTTTAAGTGCTGCTGACACTGAGTTATATGAGTTTGAACACACTAAAGTATAAGGTTTTTATTTCCGCCTGAACATTTCTTTGTAAATAGATGCCTGTAGATGACTATAAATGGGACTTATGGACTGGAAAACACAATGGGACCATATCCTGAAGCCTTTTCTAGTCTAAGTAAAAAGCAGATAACAATATCACAGAAAATTAATATTTTACACATGTTTTTCTAATGAAATGTCTAGGCGTTTTTTCATTTTGAGACTGAAAATATTCCTGATATATACACTATATACCTATTAAAAAGGTGTACATGTGTAGATTACATTATATATATAAATTATGTAGTTCTGACACATGCAGAGGAGGAGGAGGAGGAGGAGGAGGAGGAGGAGCAGACTGCTTCTTGTGTGTATTTAAATGGCTTCTCAGGACAGAAGTTTCAGATTTCCTAGACTCTTGGAGACTAGACTGAGATCTGCCAGTTGTTTAGAGACTGTAAGAAAAAACAAACAAAAACAAGTCCCTTTGAATTACAAAGGATAAGACTTCACTGACAAGTGCCTTCACCAACAGAGGATTAAGACTTGACTTTCAAGTCTCCTCTACCTACGAAGGATGCAGCTTGAGATGGGAACTACACATGTAGAAGATCCCTAATCACTTTTTGTGTGTGTGACAATGGAACCAAACAACTAAAGACTCTAATTCTTTAGAAATGTAAACCTTCTTCCCCTGTCCTGAACAAGTGTGATACTGAGGTGACGACCGACGCGGCCAGAGGACCTTAAGGTAAGAACCCTGGTCGAAAACTGTGCAGTGTGTCTAAAATCTGAGTGTTCAAAATAGGCAATAGTAAACTACAGACAAAGTAAATGACTATTCATACTGGGTGTTAGGGTTACATCCTACTGAAAGCGCCTAGGGCTTATAGCCGTAAAAGACTTCTAGAAAGACAAATAATTCCGAAAAACCTAACGATCAAAGGCCGAGGCATTAAACTCAAATCGGTGAGTATTATTAAATGCTCCTGGATCACTGAGATAACAGCTGAGGAGTGACCACCGCATTAGGGGCAGAATCCACCCCCCTCCCTCTCCTCTTCCTGGAGCAGGACCTCTGCATACGTTACTCTATCTATCTATCTATCTATCTATCTATCTATCTATCTATCTATCTATCTATCTATCTATCTATCTATCTATTTTCTTTATTGCTTTTATTGTGTGTTTTATTTTACCTCTTGTAATGTTTTGGCCCCTTGTGGTCACGTTGTTCAGCACTTTGTGACCTTTGTCTGTAATAAGTGTGATATATGTATTATTCATAATGAGAAATTCAATCAATTGAGTTAGTGAAAAGAAATTGTGTGTGATTCTCTGTATTCTTATCACGATCACCTTAATCATGTTCAACAATAATGATATGTATGGTGTACTAATAACACTGTCATATAATTATGAGTGCTTTCAACACATCCATAAGTTTCTTAAGAGCTAAATAAACTTAAGAACAGCACGCCATGCAGGGGCTTTCCCGATGTTCTCCACATCGCGGACACTACAAACATGTACCACTTGCAAAAAAGCTCAAGGCTGTGATCCAGTCTGCATACAGTAGTGAGACGGTCGATGCTCTGCTGCGCCTGTAGTGTTTAATGTACGGCTCCAGAAGGTCTCGTAAATACATGATTCCTTGTCGGCAGAATCCATAGCGCTCGTACAGGAAGTCATGATGATGTGAGAACGGATCTTGGCCATCTGGAAGAACTCTCTCCCTATAAAACTAATATAACTAATATCGCTCCTTCATCAATGAGGAAGGGAGCTGCCTTTTTTGTCTGGTGGGAGTGGCCAGCTTATCCAGTGAATTTCAGTAAACCTGCCTTGGAGCAGGTTAAGGGATTTCAATGTGTTGCTATGGTGATTTATCCAAACTTGCTTTGTGGAACCGAAAAGCCTGACATGCGTCATCTTATCCTGAAAATGATCCAGCTAACTCAGTAAGCCAGGTACGAGGAATAGGGCCCAGGTCTTGTGCAGACCGGCCGACACACAAAGAGACAACAACATTAGAAACACCTACCAGTGCAACACATAGACACCACTTAGACTTAGTAATTGTTTTGTTTGTTTTGTTTGTCTCTGTCCTATGTAAAGCATCTTTGAGCATTTTGAAAAGCGCTATATAAAATTAAAGTATAATTATTATTATAAAGAACAGCGTTATCTCTGTAAAGGTGGAATTGACTCAGTAAACACAAGTTTATTCATCTCTGGGACTGATGTTGAGGATTTTTTACGACTTCTGGAAAAAAAAAATGTCCTGTCAAGCCACAAAATTTAAAAAAAGAATATGTGGCTCAAAACTTCATAAAGTCACGACATATGTGTTAGTATGTGTTATTAGCCAGCTGTTCGTGACCAGTGGACTTGTTTTCCTGCAGCGTTCCAGACCAGATTCCCCCAAATCACAACTTTAAAAAAGGGCCCAATTCAATAAAAAACAGCCTGGATCATAAACATGTGCAGAAACACGTGTTGTTAAACCATAACACGCACAGTAGAAAACACACCATGAGCCGACAAAGCTGTACTGTATAATTTAATGCACAAAGAGTGCAATCAGACCATCAAATGCAAATATTCTCATGTTAATGGAGGATGAATGATTGAATACAACTCATATCTATCAAATATTTCCCACATTAAATGAATACATAATATGAATGAATCATAATAACAAAGGACAATACAAAAATTAACTATATTTTGATAGTACTTGTAAAACATGTTACTACTGTCACCGAGTTAAATACTGTTTTGAGGTATAATATGATGATATAATGCTTAGAGGTTTTCATTATCCATTATCTTCACTACTGAGATTCTGCTGCCGCTACAATACAATGAAGGTGAATGCAATTTAGTTAATAACAATATATTAACCGTGACTGTAGGTATTTCAACTTTCACTCACTCAATTATACTAGTGTTGTATACAAGTATTTCAAATACAACCCCGGGTCTCCAGGAGCTGATGGACAGCTGATAAGGGCCCCTCAAACTATTTCAAGTATGTATATGACATGTTTGTGCGTTTGCACAGAAAGACAAAGAGCAAAACACCAGAAGGACTGAGGAGCCGGAGCTCGTTCCTGTTTTGTAAAAACAAAATCATCCAGGTTTTGCTGAAAATCGAGATTATATCATCCAAAAATATTCTGAAATGAACCCCACCTCCTTGACTCAATAGGTATTCATGCTAATAAACAAATACTAAACTAATACTCTTAAAGTACCTTTAACCATGCATCAATAACAATGCGGCTCTAAACTCCAAATAAAGACAATAAAAACAGAATACTGCAGCTATTATTTAACCCACATCTGGATCTGCTTCCTAAATAAACAATGTGTGCATCTATCAGACAGTAAATTGCATTACCTCGCATTAGAGGCGACCATGGCGAGAGTCACAGGCTGCTCCCTCTGGGGGGATGAAGGGGGCGGGGGGGCTCACCACCTGCGCTGTGTGGAGGGAGGACACACTGGGACGCTGGAGTTGCATTTGAATGTGTGCCAGAGAACTCTCCTCCTCTGTGTCCTTCACCGCCTCATTTCACTTTGTGCAAAACAGCTTTTCTCTCTCTCTCTGAGTGACACCTGATAAAGCTGAAATGAGCATTCGGAGCACCCTGACATCCTTTGGTTCTGCATCTTTGATACGATTCATCCCCTCCCTTTCTATGTTCATCCTGAATGACCGTAATGGTTTTAATGGGGCCCTTCTGGCCCCCGGCCTCCACGTGTGTTCACTCAGACATTATAAATGCAAAAAAGAATAGAAGAAAGTTGAGATGATCTGCTGCAGAGATGCAGAGCTAAAATCTGCTCTACACTCACAAGAGAAAGTAGTCCGGCTGGATACCGGGCAGAGGACAGTGATTTAGAGACCGTGCATGGCAGTAGTTACGCATTGATCAAAACACCCTCCTCCCTTTTTTAAATATGGATTTTTTTTGAGTAAATGTGAAGGAAGGTAATTTACTTGCTAACTATTCCCTTTTGGATCACCGAGAGGGGCCAAAATCAATCCCGGGCCCAGAGATGTTATCACTTACAGGAAAGTGCAACGACAGGCCTTCTCTTTGAACTTCTGCACACTATTTAGAGCGCAGTGATGGTGAGAACGCTAAACAAATAATAAACACATAAAATACTGCACTGTAAAATCTAATTAGTTGACCTTACTTAAAAAAAGTATGCAAACCTCAAAAACATTAAGCAAAGTAACCTTAAAATTAGTGAGTTAGAAAAGCTTGATTATTTTAAGTGTGCAGTACTAAATTAAGTAGCAATACTAAATAAATAAAATTAAGTTCATGTAGCTTAATAACCATGCTTAGTGTTAAGTTAATTTTTTCAATTTGTGTAAACTGCTTGGTACAAATTTAACCCCACTTAGAATTACTAAATAACTGCAACTTACTACTCACTAATTTTTCGAGTTCACTTAAATTAAACAAACTAATTTCCTTGAATGGGTCCATGTTCTCGCTCTCTCTCTCTCTCTCCAGCTGTTGTTACCTTATAAAGGCAAAAACACCACAAAGATATACTTTAAAAGAACACTCATTGGGTTGATTCAGCTGCATTACAACATTTATTCAAATAAATAAATAATTGCAACATTGACAGATCTAGGCCGAACAATAAACATTTGATATTGTTATTACTTTTAATTCCAATTTTCCCAATATAAAAGTTGTATTACTCATATAATAACCTTACAATAATCAATAAAATTACTGTTCTCCATCCTCTTGTTATATTACATTTATTTTTAAATCTAATTGTAAAATTGCTCATAGTGTGATCTATGTTAGGCTATTGTAATAACAATGTGCATTAAATCTATTTACAGCCTCAAGTGTTCTGTTCCCAAGTATCACTTTCTTGTACATTCAAATACAAAACAGCAGCTAAACAACAAACACGTGGTTTGATCGGACTGTTTACCATGACAAGGACGAGTCAAAAATAAACCTACATTTTTGTGAACTAATTCTATGCATGTAACAGTCTTACAATATTAAACAGGTAAACACCTGATAACTACAGGACTTCAGTGCATCAAAATTATTGCATTTCTGATCAAAACTGAAAGTACAACAAATGCTTTTGTGTCCCAAAGCGAGCATCAGTCCAAGGTTTAAACAAGGTTAAAGAAAAAATCACTCTTTGGGGTTTGTATTTGTACTACATTAAAGTTCTCCCAAAACACAAATATAAACAGGTCCACCTTGCTACAACAACTCTTTGTAACACAACGTGGCACTATTTCCACCATTAGCATACCAGCATAACATGGTACAGACTTGAATGTATTTTTTATTTTTTATTGAGATCGTAAACAAGCCAGCTCAGTTGCATGAAAGCATCAAACTTTATTTGAGAACATGAGAACATTATTATAACTTGCAAATTGCTGACAGCTGATGGCTCTTTACTAGTCTAATCCAGGAGACTGTTCTTCAAAGTTAACAGTTTTGGTGGGAGGTTTTTCTTTGCCAGTCCAAGCATCACATCTCATCTGAATGAAGTTGAGTGTATTTGCCATGCATTTTGGGTAATCCAAATGCAAAGCATATGTAAGCCCAAACAACATACAAACTGCCTGAAGCAAGTTTTTAATACGATCCATGACGATACCTCCCTCCAGAATGATGGTAGTGGAGATGGGCTGGAGGTCCACTGAACTTGGACCCTCGTGAGGACTATCTTCACTGACAACTGTCAGCACACCAACAGTGATGCATTCTAGGGCCTCGTCTCTTGCTCTATCCTACACACACACACACACACACACACACACACACACACACACACACACACACACACACACACACACACACACACACATCCTTCAGTATTGGCAATGTATGCTTTTCTAAAACATTAATTTTTAGTGTTGAAAGCATTTGCTAGATAATATGGTTTTAAATGTGTTCACATGGATTGTCAAACAGAAAAATTTGGTATGGTTAAACTGAAGCTATGGTCCACAAGGTCCATATATTCCTGAACAGTGACACCGACCTTTCAACCTAGACTTTTGCTCCTTAGATTTAAAATGAATTAATGTACATTTTTATGTACAGGCTATTTAAATAGCTCTCATATTGGCTGTGGAGTACAAAATGTACGTTGTATATTGTGCAGACAAAATTACATCTTCTGTCAGCACAGGTATAGTTTTATATTAATAAACACCAAACACCAAGTAACCAAGTCGTCACCAAGTAAAATCGGAATGCCTTTGAGGACAACAGAGCGAAGTACTGTCACGTCTGGTGTCTAATGATACAGAGAGAGAGAAAAGACTAGTTAACAGAGTTATTTGGCACACGCACAGGTCAGACAGAAAATAGAACAGGTTGGTCTGGATCATCTCATTTAGAACTTGATTGATAAACTATTATACAGATCAAAAGCAAAGTGAACCTACTTACCATCCAGCTCATGTGCTGCATCAGCTCACTGAGTTTCCGGCCAACAGTTCCCTCTTTTGTTTTGAAAATTTCGATGAACTGGGTGTATTGGTTCAGAGCCTCAAAGAAGTCTCCCTCAAGATTCTTACTGGCGATTCTGTTGAACTCGATGTGCCCAGGCACTCCTTTATTATGAAGGCACGGTAGTGGTGATATTCGGGTGTGGCACCCATGTTTTAAGTGGTAATGCTTAAGTAAGTGGCCTCTCTTTTCAGCACAAAATGTGCAGTACTTACACGTCCACTGCATAGGAAGTTTTTTGTCTTCTTAAATATCTGAAAGAAAAGAAAAGATAAGTTTAGCATCAAGGCCAGCAAAATAGAAAGAAAAAAACATTAACATGCAGTATCAGATTTGAAATACCAGAGCTATAAAATTAAAAAAAATCCTTGCAAAAATGTATCTAATTGTCAAGCTTTTAATCATTGAACTTCTTTAAGACAAGAACACCTACCAAATGAACACAGCAGTACAAAAGGTAAATGATAAACAACTCACTGATGTGGCTAGACATCAAGGGAACTGTGGATTGATCACTTTCTGCCTGAGCCTGTAAGGGGACAGTCATAAAGAATACAACAATTTAACACAACCAAAGCTCACCACAACTCACAAACATCTTGAGTCTAGTACAAGTAAAAATTGTATCATCGGCCTATTACCCACAAAGACAGTATTATAATGTACATATTCTAGACAACATGACCTTAAAGAATAACTTAGGCCACTGAGTATGCCAGCAAATACTTTGCCTATGATAAACTGGGTGTTAAAATCTTTTCAGATCGGGAGACACTTTTGTCTGTACCAAGTCTGATCTGTGGGCTCTCACTGCGTTCCCTCGTTTAATCAGACAAGCACTGAGCGAAGGTAAGCATGGAAACGGCACAGCTACAATTATTAACTAGTGTTAAGTGAGCAGGGTTAAATAAAATAAGATTAAGTGAGTTGACTGCGGTGATATCCCCAGTCACACACCTGTCTTTGACAAGCACAGACTAATATTGTTGGTGGCTAGGCTGCTAACCAAATTTAGCAGCCTAGCTTAAACTAGAGTGACCAGGCATCCTCTTTTTCCCAGGCATGTCCTCTTTTTGAGACCTAAATCATGTGTCCGGCAGGGATTCCAAAAAGATTTTGCCTCGTTGGATATTTGTGTTTCTCTGGGTCTTTCACAAACTAGTTATTACGCCCTTACAAGTTTTGGAAACGGTATCTTACGTTTACCTGCATTACGTGCATGTGACGAGCACGCCCTCGACCGTTCCACTAAAGTTTCTCCTCAACTTTAACGTGACAGTCTTTAATGTTCCCTATTTACAACACTGATGAAGAAATATAGAAACAAGATTAAAGCATTGACCAAGCTTCATCCAACGTTACGACCCACGTTATGTTTAACGTTAATATAGTGCAGCTAGCGTTAGCCGACATTACTACACACATCATTAGGCTACTAGCAAGCACGAAACATGGCGCTTACTTACAGAAAGAAAACGGTCAAAACAAGGGTAAAATATTACTCACCAAATGAGTGTGCCAAGCACAAGAATGCTGATGAACACGAGTGCTGTTGCAGCGATTAGGTGCAGCTCAATGCGGTCCAGCTCCATACAGTTCAGCTACACGTCGTGCGTTGCGTGAAATTACTGTTACAATACAAGTACATGTCCTGGAGTGAACATTTCAATTAAGTAAAAAAAGGAAATATTAAAAGTAAAAAGTAACATACTCAATAGAGGTAAATGGCTTGTGGTTATTATTATATATCACATATATTATTACATATGCAGTGAAGTAAAACATATAATGTTTCCCTCTGAAATGTAGTGGAGTAAAAGTACAAAGTAATATGAAAAGAACTTTGTTCTTAAGTGCAGTATTGAGTAAATGTATGTAGCTACATTCCAACACAGAAAAAAAACACAATTATCAAAAACTTACTTTTTCTAAATGAATCCAGCTCAAGCAGACTGAGCTGGTGAGATTTTACAACGACTAATTACAAGTAACTTACTAAAATTGAGTGTTAATAGCAATTTGATGAAACTGATTTAAGTCAATTTACTATTTTTAATTAAATACCATGTTTGCATTTATAGTGTGGTTGATGGATTGCGGTTGAAATGTAAAAAGATATGTACATTTTAAGTTGTGGACGAGTGAAAAATTTGAACACAAAAAGTCACATGTCAGTCAAAGGAAACAAGGTTCACTGTGATTTATTTATTCATGAAGACATTACTGTAATATTTCACAATAAATAAGATTATTCTAAATACAACACAGGTGTTTACTGTGATGTTTACTGTAGTCTGTGGATATGTAACAGTATAATTCAGCTTTCAGAGCTTATTTTAAGTCCCTTCTTAAAACCCATTTTTATAGAATTGCTTTTATGCAGTTATTTTAACTTATTTATTGATTTTATTTGTTGTTTTCTATTCCATTTGCTCTTTTTGGTTATTTGTTTGGTTTTGTTGTATTAATTTTCTTTATGCTCTTTTTTTGCCTCCTGTTTTCCTAAATGTTTATTATTATTATTATTATAGTGATTTTTAAGTTTTTTTTTTTACAGTAGTTTAACTTAACATAAAGCCTTTTACTCTTTTTTTTAAGTTGACATATTTTTGGGAGAAACCTTTAACAATAACTTGTATAATATGCAGATATTTCTCAAATTAATTCACTTTTTTATTTGTGTAAATTTGATTCTAACTAATATAAATTTTAAACATTATATATATATATATATATATATATATATATATATATATATATATATATATATATATATATATACAGTATACATGTATATTTATATATTTATTTATGTATATATACCTATATTTATGTGTATGTATGAATATATATATGTAGAAATATATAAATATACATCTCATGATTGAGTTCTCCATTAATAAATAAACCTATTATTTGTTTTCATTTCACTATTATCTTTTATATATTATGCTTTTGCCCCCTAAAAGGTGATTATTATTATTAATAAACCCCACCTGACGGCAGAGGCTACCTTTAGGGATTATTATTAATAATAATTTTTTTTTTTTTAATTATTATTAATAATAATTCCTGAAGGTGGCCTCTGCCGTCAGGTGGAGCTTCAGTCCCGGTCCTCTCCTCTCCGAGGCGCAGTCCTCTCGTTCCTCGGAGGAGGAAGTGCAGCCTGCGACACCATGAATTGAAAGTACGCCATAAATATGGCGCCAAAAGAGTTTTCAAGCTGATGATAAGAGCGGATTTTTCTCTCCCTGCGTGTTGTCTTTTTGTTGTTGTCTCTTCTTCCCAGGGGGAGGAGGAGAGAGGTGGAAAGACGAGACCCGCCTGAGCGGTTCTTGGAGCGGGGGGTGCGTGCACGTCCACCGGCTCGAGGAGTACAGCGAGGCGGCGGGTGAAGACGCGGCCGCTGCGTGTCGCTCCGGGAGGAGGCGCGTTGCGAAACCCACTCGCGATCTCTTCTGACTCATCGTTTGGAAATAAAGCATCCTTTTTCTTTTTTTTCTTTTTCTTCTTTTACATTTTTTTATACCAACCCTCCTTCTCTTGCTCCTCCGCCCCCCTTTTCTTTTTCCTCGCGTTCCGCTGGCACCGGAGAGAAAAACATCAACAGATTTCAACCAAAAAAATTGGACACCACGTTTGCTGCTGTTTTTTTTTTTTTTTGCAAAATGCGACATGCTTTCCTGTGAGCGGCATGTTGTGCGCACCTCGCAGCCCGCTACACGGTGAGCAGCAGCAGGACCAGCGGCGGACCCCAGCGGCACCAGCACACTGGACCGGTTGCTGTTGACCACTTGCTAGAAAGGCTGCAACTCAGTCCGGCTGCCACTTTGGGGTTTTGTTTTATTCCGGTTTGGGGCTCGGCGGCCGGGTCTTTGCGGAGCGACGCGCTGTCAACGCGGACCGCGGCGCGCGCGGGGGAGGGAGGAGGGAGGGACGGTCCTGTCACCCAAACGTGGAAGCCGGAGTCTGGGGCTGTTGAGCAGCCTGCCGGAGCACCGAGTGGGCAAAGCGAACCACTGAACCCTCCTCTGGGAGGACTACATGTGCCGGGCTCCCAATGACCCCCTAATCTCCGGGACTCGTCCAGGACCGTGGACGTCTCTGCATCCGGAGCTGATCGCGAGCAAGGTAAAACAAATAAATACCGTAATGCTCGTGCAGGGCGCGCGCAATACAATGTGGAAGTGGGAGTGTCGGTGCCGTGTCGGTGCTAGGCTAGCAGCAAGGCTCCGTACGCACTTTTCAGCAGCGGGCTTGTCAGTCACAGAGGTGTCGTGTGTGCGCAGCGCTGCGCAGCACACGCAAATACCAGAAGTCGAGTGCACACGCACAGGGAGAGGAATGATCCGAGGTAAACTTGGCCGCGCTGTAGCTCGGCAAAACCGCGAACATGAACGTGAACGCGCCCCCGGTGGGAATCAAGTGTGCGAGCGGGCACTTGGAGAGTGTCCAAGTGTGGTTATTGTTATTATCTTTATTTATTTATTTATTTTGCGCGTAATTGCGACAAATAAGGGGCCATTTGCAGCGTGGCGAGGAATGTGAGTTGTAACTTGCAGGCGAATTTGAAAAGCCGGAACACACACGCACACACGTTTATTGGCGTATAGGGTGTGATGTGAAGTTGTGTGCCGGTGAGGTTGCCTGGTGCAGCGGGGTGGAGGCTGCACCGTCTCTGGAAGATTTTTACCGGTTCCTTCACTCCTCGGTAAAAAAAGAAAAGGGAGAGGTGGTGTGTGTGTGTGTGTGTGTGTGTGTGTGTGTGTGTGTGTGTGTGAGCGCTGCTTTTAGGAAGGCTGAGCACGCAACCACACACACCAAGGAATTAGAGCAACTCCTCTCTGCCTTCTTCACCCTCTCCACCTCCTCCTCCTGCTTCATGCTGTGCCTCTATCTGGCTTTAGAGGGTGTGTGTGTGTGTGTGTGTGTGTGTGTGTGTGTGTATGTAGGGGGGTGGGGCTGTTGTTTACCTCCTCTAAGTCACAGCTGTCTCCCTGGTTGGTTGGATGCATCTTTACCTGTTTAGAAAACAAACAAAATGAGGAGTGCTGATGCTAGAGTCAGGTGTGAGCCGGAGTAACGGGTGATGTCGCAGGGCCACCCACCCTTCAGAAGTGCCTCGAGGGGGAAACCTGTAAAATAATATAATGTCTGTCTATTAGTGCGTGAACAGACTATGAAGCCAAATGTTTGTGTTTATTAAAAAATTTGTTTTTGATCGGACACGTGACGCTGAACTCCTGCAGCCTTCAATCCTCCAATCAATTGAACTGAAATCGTCTGGGGACTTGTTAAATGTTCCCAGTGGTGACAGCAGCTCCCCTCCCCCTTTTTCTCCCCCCCTCACCCACACACACACACCCCGCACATTGATTTGCACACCCCAAAAAAACTCTGTGTGCCTCTCGCTCACTCTAAACACATATTCAAGTACAGATGCACATACGCTCTTCAAACTCTCTCCACACACACGCACGCGCGCGCACACACACACACACACACACACACGCACACACACAACCCTCCTCCTGCTGGGTATGAAACCGGAGATGAGTCATGGTGTGTGGGGGCATAACATCTCTCTCTCTCTCTCTCTCTCTCTCTCTGTCTCTCTGTCTTTCATATCTCTTCCTGATGCAGTGCTGTCTTGTTTTCACTCACCCCCCCACCTCCCCTTTATTCTCCCTCGAGGCTCGCCTCTCTCGGTTGTTTACAAGGCGAATGAACAGGGATGAGAGCTGTTTTCATTTTTTACCAATCGCCCGTCTTTCAAATCCTTCATTCGCCATCCATCCCGTTTCCTTTTCATCCTTCTGTCCCATCCATCCTCTGCTCTTTTTTTACTCCCCATCCTCTCATCTATCCATCCACCCCATCTTTCTCCTCCTCATTATCGCCTCTCAAGCAGGAGGACGTGTGTGCGCGCGACCCTGTGTGTCGTAATGTACATTATGTCACCTTTATAAGCCTTGCATGTGTTCATACGTGTGTGTGTGTGTGTGTTTGGGGGGGGGGACTGGAGGCTAGCGTAGCGTGTGCATATGTATTTGTGTCTGCTGCGTTAAGCGCTGAGCCGGGATTGGCTGGGAAAGGGGGTAAGGACCCACGTGGTGCGTTGTATCGCATTAGCTGCTACGTGGAGGAGGATGAGGAGGAGGGGTGTTGTTCATGAATGGGACTGCTGACGTCACGCAAACTGTTCGTTCGATCCCTCACACACACCCCTTCCGTTGTGCACATGAATATCTTTTTTAATTTTTACACACATTGCTCGAGAAGGCTGCAGGGCAAATGTGTGTGTGTGTTTGCATGTGTGTGCAGAAATACATGTCGGATAAGAAGAATGGGATCCAACTGAGCTGAAAGATTTATGTGTGTGTGTGTGTGGCTGCCTGCAGGCGGGTTGGCTAGCTGTCATGCCACCCGCTCTCTGCTTACTAACTAACTAACCAGCATGTTGGTAGTATCACTACTAGCTGAGTAGGGTGTGCGTGTGTGGTTCCATGCGCTTAGTGAGTCGAGAACCCCCCCTCCTTAATGACAAATACTTCAAACTGCACGTAAAAAACGTGTGTGTGTACGTTTTTTTTGCTGCATGAAACCAGCCACGTGGTGGACTGAAGGCGGCAGGCGTGTGTTTACGCATGAACCCCTGTGTGTGTTGACAGTGTGTGCTCTCAGTGGACGACCCCGCTGTGTGTAGAACCTCATTAGTGTGTGTGCGTGCGTGTGAGAGAATGCTAACATGCTGTTTAGCGGGCAGGAGATGACATCAGACCTCCAAGGGGGAGGTCTGATGTTTATAATTTTTTTGCAGGAGTAATTTGAATATGCTCCATAACTCTGAGTCCCTCGCAGACTGAAGAAGAGCGCTGGGGGCGTTCGGTGCAGCAGATGGTTTTTCAGATGAAATTAATGAGCCATTTCTTTTGTGATCGTTCACAGAGAAGTCTCCGTTGTCACCACGCTCGTGTTGTCTTTCCTTCATACTTCATCACTCCTCTTCCTCCTGAAGGAATCCAAATCTTTTACATTATGTACAGGTGATATTTCAGGTGTTATTTCTTGACGCACAAATGCAAAAATTTGAGGATTTTGTGTTTTCCATCAGTGTAATTGGAATATCATTGGGAGAGTTTTGTATGACACAAAAAGTGAATCCTCCTTTTTAGTGTTTTCTAAAGAAAGAAAGTCAGCAACAGGTTTATTCATTATTTTTTTATATTTTGTGATATTATCATGTCAGACTATTTTCTCTCAGTCCGCCTGCTCTTCTTTAGGGGAAAAATAAAATAATAATAAAGTGTGAAGGCTACGCGAATCACCATCTTAACGTGGTGGAGGAGTTTGAGTGGCTCAATGATCCTGGGAGCTATGTTGTCCGGGGCATCAGCCCCTGGTAGGGTCTCCCAAGGCAAACAGGTCTCGGGGGAAAGCCCAGACTAAGAGCAGTTAAACAAACCCTGATGAATTACGGCCCACGGAATGTAGCTACCTCACCCGGACCAGGGAAGCCGGAGCCAGACCTGGGAGGGGAGCTCGTCAGCGAGCGTCTGGTGGCCAGGCTTTCGCCCATGGGGCCCGGTCGGGCTCAGCCAGAAGAAAGATCATGGACCAACCACCCTGTGGACTCACCTCCTGCAGGAGGGGGAAAAGGGTCGGGTGCTATGTAGACCGGGCGGTGGGAACGGGGCCTGGGTGGACCGCTCGCCGGCAGCATAGACTAGCTCTAGGGACGTGGAACGTCACCTTGGTAGCGGGTATAGAGCCAGAGCTGGTGCAGGAGGTGGAGCAGTACCAGCTAGATGTAGTTGGGCTCACCTCCACGCACAGCACGGGCTCCTGGAGAAGGGTTGGACTTTGTCCTTTTCTGGAGTTGCCCAGGGTGAGAGGCGCCGAGCGGGAGTGGGGATACTCACGAGCCCCCGTCTGAGTCGCCTCCCTGCTCCTACGGGTTGCGGGGAGTAAGGCTTTGACTGTTGTTTGTGCTTATGCACCGAACATCAGTCCGGAGTATCCTTCTTGGGGTCGGTGGGAGGGGTCCTGGAAAGGGCGCCGCCTGCCGACTCCATAGTTCTTCTGGGAGACTTCAACGGTCACGTGGCCAATGATAGAGAAACCTGGAAGGGGGTGATTGGGAGGAATGGTTTGCCCGATCTGAACCCGAACTTTTGTTGTTGGACTTCTGTGCTAGCCACGGTTTTTCCATGTTCGAGCATAAGGAGGCTCATAAGTGTACCTGGTACCAGAGCACCTTTGGCCGGAGATCGATAATCGACTTTGCAATCGTATCATCTGATCTGCGGCCGTATGTACAGTAAGTGAAGAGAGGAGCAGAGCTGTCAACAGATCACCACCTGGTGGTGAGTTGGATCAGATGGCGGGGGAGCCGGCTGAAAAGACCTGGCAAGCCCAAACGTGTAGTGAGGGTGAACTGGGAACGTCTGGCGGAGGATCCTGTCCGGGAGGTCTTTAACTCCCACCTCCGGAAGAACTTTTCACACATTCACACTGCTGACCCGGACGGGGGATATCGTTGGGCGGTGGAAAGATCACTTTGAGGAACTCCTAAACCCAGTCAACATGTCCCCAGGAGAGGGGGCAGCCCCTGAAGACTTTGGGGTGGTTGCACCCATATCCCTGGCAGAGGCCACTAAGGTAGTCAAAAAGCTCAGCCACAGCTCACGCCGACTCCTGCTGAACGTCTCTAGTCGGTGGTCCGGCCAGCCCAGGTCCCGATTGCTGCCTCCACGCCGCTCCCAGAGCGGGCCTGTGCGCCGCTGCAAGTCCAGGTCCCGACTGCTGCCTCCACGCCGCTCCCAAAGCGGGCCTCCGCCTGTGCGCCGCTGCCTGCCAGTGTCCTGCTGGCAACCCATCTGATTCCGTCCTCCGGCACGCGCCCCGGACTACTTCTGTCCGCCTGATGGCCGTCCTCTCGCCAGGCACCCGGACTGTTTTTTGCCGTGCTCCAGGTCTCCTCCTCCGTCGCCCCTCCACCCACCCTAGGTGACTAAGTTGATTTTTGTGTGTGTGTGTTTCTGGTCGTCTTTCCGGTCCTTGAGGGGGGGATACTGTAACGCCCGGTTAATTGTGTGTGTGTGTGTTTCTCCTGATTGTGTCATTCCCTTCACCTGCCCTCAGCCACTCCCATGTGTGTCCCCTAATTGTGATTCCCTTCACCTGTGTTTCCCCTCTCCTATATATATACGCTTTCCCTTGTCACTTGCTAGACTGTCTTTGTTGCGTGACTGTTCATTATGTGTCCCATGTCATGTGCCACCTTTTTCAAGTTCCTGGTTTTGTTTAGTTTTTTTCGAAGTTTGACTAAGTAAAATACTTTTTGGATTTTTCCTCGAAAGTGCCTCCTGTATTTGTCTTCTGCGCCTGAGTCTCTGTGCACCACACCCGGTTTTGACAACTGGAGGGGTCCTGGGAGTTTGTCCAACCAGTCTACATGTGCTTTGTGGACTTGGAGAAGGCTTTCGACCACGTCCCTCAGGGTTTTTTGTGGGGGGTGCTGCGGGAGTATGGGGTGCCAGACCCGTTGCAACAGGCCATCCGGTCTCTGTACGCCTGCAGTAGGAGCTGTGTTCGTATCCTCGGTAATAAGTCAGATATGTTCCCGGTGGGTGTTGGTCTCCGCCAGGGCTGCCATTTATCTCTGGTCCTGTTCGTGACTTTCATGGACAGGATATCTAGTTGAGCCGGGGGGCGGAGAAAATCAGGTTCAGGGGTCTCGAGATCGCCTCGCTGCTGTTCACAGATGATGAGGTGGTTCGGGCATCTAATCAGGATGCCTCCTGGACGCCTCCCATAAGAGGTTTTCCAGGCACGTCCAACTGGTGGGAGACCCCGGGGAAGACCCAGGACACGCTGCAGGGATTATATCTCCCAGGTGGCCTGGGAACGCCTCGGGATCCCCCAGAATGAGCTGGAAAGTATTGTGGGTGAGAGGGAAGCCTGGTTCAGCCTGCTGGGCCTGCTGCCACCGCGACCCAACCCCAGACTAAGCGGCTGATAATGGATGGATGGATGGATAAAGTGTGAAGGCGCTGAAAGAGCAGTGATGGACAGGCTGACAGATGCTGCTTGAGCTCCTGATGGGAAGAGTTTCAGGTGTGTGTGTGTGTGTGTGTGTTGAAGATTGAATTTGTGCTTAATGTGTATTTAAAAACCATCAAATATAATCAAAGTGAATACAAGAGAAGGCCACAGAGTTTTTATTTAAAAAAAAGAAAAAGAAAATGGTCGTTCAGGTGAGACCACAGAGGGGAAAGTTTGCAGACGATAAGTAAAAGAGACAATTGCGAAGACGGGAAGGTGAAGCCAGCGGGGAGAAGCATAGAGGGTCAAGATGACAGACGACAGGAAGCGGAGGAGGAGGAGGAGGAGGAGGTAGATAAACAGGGAGGTGGTATAGTCGGGGAGTGAATGGCATAGTGCTGCTCATCCTCCATCTCTACGTCCTTTTCATCCCCCCTTCGCTCTCTCTCTCTCTCCCACCCACCTGTCCTCCCCTCTTTTTCTTTCTTCACCCTCTCTCCCCTGGCATTTATTTTTGGCAGAGGGCCCTCCGCCGACCCTTCGTTCCCAGCAGCGGTGGCAGCAGGAGCTGTGACAGCGTCAATAAATATCTCGTTAATGTTCTGGTGGCTGGAGCCAGCGAGGTGATAATAAAGGGAATCTATTTGATTTCTGCAGCTCATTTGTTTCGGCCCGTCCGCTTGGTGTGGACACCACGTGTGTTTGTATGTGTGTCCATGTTGTGTACAGTTACACAGAATGTGTGTGTGTTTGTTGGGGCACAGAGTTTCCTCCTCCGCGTATTGAGACAATTCTCACTCTTGACACTCAAAAGCTCTCAGAATACTGAGAGGCCGCCGCTTTAAAACACTCTGATGTTTCACCGCTGGAACACACACACACACACAGCCTGCAGGAAACAGATCTTGACCGCAGGCTAACGTGCAGCTATACTGATGGCGGTGGGATGCGATCAAGGTTTTAGATCAGGGGTGTCAAACAATGTTCCCTCTAATTTATTTCAGCACTGAGCTAATTTTTTTTTTTCTGAGCGCACATTTCAGCACTGAGCAATTCGCAACCACGCGACCTGCCGAAAATGACCACAAGCCTGCGTTAGCCATAGTGGATTCAAAGAGATGACAGCAAATGCATCAATATGTATACAAGGTTGATATTTATTCAATATCCTTTATGATGGCTGGACTTTGGGAACATTTTAATGATGGTGTTTTACCATCAGTTTAATAAAAAATAAAAGTATCAAAGGTGTTTAGTCATTTCTCAGCAGGTACAACATTTAAGTGGAACTTCATTGAAAGAAAAATGCTAATGCAGTGCTTAACAATAATTATAGGCCTATTAAATTGACATGGTGTCATTTTTCCTAAAGGTAGCCTATATAAACAATTTAATAACTTCATATTCTTCATATTTAAATATGTCTGAAAGTTTCATCCTACCTGGGTCAGTTTGGACTATTTCATCTAGCCACTCATGTTTGAACGTTAGGCAGACCTTTTTCTGGGGCACCTGCTCTGCCTTTCTTTTCGCCATGGAGGCCTATAACTGCTGGAGCAGGGCCCGCCAAGAGGAGCCTAAACAGCGCCGGCCCTAGCTCATGTGGCGCTCTGGGCGAGCTTCGCACCCGGCGCCCGGCGGAGGACAGCGGGGGTGAGAGGTGCTAACGGAGGCAGAGCGCTAGCAGAGGTACAGAGAGCGCATGTCGAGAAACGGGACGCTGATTGGCCAAGAAGACTCGACACGTCACATCAAAGATCTTATTATTGTGAAGATGGCTCACTCCTATCTCAGAAACACTGGCGCAAGAAATATTTTTAACCCCTGGAAAAAAAATTGTTTGTGCGGTCTGAAAAATCTATTGCGCGGCCACTTCGACTGGCCTGCGCGGCCGCGCACGCGCGCAGTTTAGAGGGAACACTGGTGGCAAACTAATTTTGGTTAAGGGGCCACATACTGCCCATTTGATCTCAAGTGGGCCAGACCAGTAAAATCATAGCATAATATGGGGGGCTGATGGGAATGGTGATGGTGATATCAGCATCAGAGAGTGATTCATGACAGCTCTTAAGTGGCTCTGAGCCTTCCAGTCAGTCAGGAGATGTTGGGGTGTGTGTGTGTGTTAATGAACAAGGTTGTGCGCTCAACGTGACAGTTGCAGACTGCGATGAAGTTAAACACAGCGGTATGCTTTTTATATCTGTGCACTTCAGGGTTCTGTCTGCTGTTGCTCTGATGAGGATGTTTCATGTGCCTGATGTGTCAAATGTGCTGTTTTCTTCTTCTTTTCTTGCCTTTTCCTGTTATCTTTTATGTGTGTGTGTGTGTTTGTGTTCGCACACGTGTGTTTGATGTTGGGGTAAATACTTCATACCTGACATCACACATTTTTGCACACACAACCTCCAAGATGCACACACCCTGACATTTTGATTCTTTCAACTCATTCACAATAGTGAATGCCCCATCTCTCTCTCTCTCTCTCTCTCTCTCTCTCTCTCTCTCTCTCTCTCTCTCTCTCTCTCTCTCTCTCTCTCTCTCTGTGTCTTTTCTCTCCCCGGTCTCTCTCCCTCACATCTTTTCTTTGGTGCTCTTTCTCTCTCTACCTGTCAAACTCTTCTGTGTGAACCTCTCTCTCTCTTGCTCACCTTTTCCTCTGGTGACTCTGTCCAAAAATAGCTGTGTGTGTTTACGGGGTTGGGGTGGTAGACGTGTTAGGCAGGAGGCTGAAGGAAAGACAGTGAAAATAGTCTTGGGTGTGTGTGTGTGTTTGTCTATCTGTGTGTGTGTGTGTGTGTGTGTGTGTGTGTGTGTGTGTGTGTGTGTGTGTGTGTGTGTGTGTGTGTGTTGTGGTCTTCCCTGCATTCCTCCTAGCTGTAGCTGTCTTGCTTGTACACACACACACACACACACACACACACACACACACACACACACACACACACACACACACACACACACATATACACACACACACACACACACACATATATACACACACACACACACACACACACACTCCTGTCCATCCTATCTCATCCTGCCAGTCAAATATTCAGTGTCCTAGAGCGAGCTGAGAACAAACAGAGAGGAAGAGAGGGGTGTGACTGGAGAGAGAGAGAAAGAGAAGGGGTGAGGCAAAGGGGGTGAAATATGACTGGAAGATGGAGAGAGTATCATTCGGACAGAGAGACGGTGAAAGAGATGAGCGTGAGCGATGGGATGAGTGTGTGAGTGAGTGTGTGTATATGTGTGTGAATGTGCACCTCTGCATCTGTCTAAGTGTAATCTCGCATTCTGCTGCATCATGTTTTTGGGTGGCCAGTTATGGTGTCACGGCAGTTTTTCAATATTTTATTATGCATTTTTCATGCTGAATTCCTTTTTGTTCCCAAGGCAGGCAGCTCTTATTTCGTACACACACACACACACACACACACACACACACACACACACACACACACACACACACACACACGGCCTCAGAGAGATGGCTTGTTATGAAGCAATTTATATGCAAGGATTCTTTATCAAACTGACTGACCTCTGGCTCCTCAAGAGCACCGGCCAGGTGTGTGTGTGTGTGTGTGTGTGTGTGTGTGTGTGTGTGTGTGTGTGTGTGTGTGTGTGTACTGATTGGCAAATAGCTTCACTTCTACAGATTGTTGTTGTTGGTGCTTGTCTTGTCTGTGTGCATTTCTGCAGAGCACCGTCATCTTCTGCACTATTGATAATCTTTTTAAAGGCTGTACGTACATAAAGACAACTGTGCAGCTCAAGTCTCTTAATAATAAATCACCATCATGGTAGTGAGCTGACCTTAAATGCTGCAAAGTGCTGAAAAAAGACACCAAACCACAACCGTGTTTCTGCACCGTCATCTACAGACAGACAGGTAGATGGCAAGCTTGCAGGCAGACAGACGGATGGTAGGGCGCCAGTCCAACAGAAGACAGAGGTCTACTTGTACTACTACTACCGACTCTATTACTACATTACTACATTACTACTACTGACTCTACTACTACTGACTCTACTATTACTACTACTATTATTACTACTACTACTATTACTACTACTACTACTACTATTACTACTACTAATACTATTACTACTACTACTACTACTACTACTACTACGGCTTTAAAAGCTACTCAAAAGCTACATAAAAAGCATATAACATCATAAAAAAAAGTAAAGCTTATAAACTACATTATAAAGTAAAATAAATGTCAATCGACAGGCGATTCATTGCTAACGATGTTTTCCAGTCAGTGACATCACGGTGCTTCATTCAGCGACGATGAGTGTGTAAATTATAAGGTTTCCATGAAGTGTTCATCTCGTAAAATGTATTTGTATATGCGCATGTGTGTTTTTCCGATCCACAACTGTTTAACAGATAAAGTCCTCTTTGAAGCTGTCAAACATCAGCTGGCTGCAGCTTTTATAACGTGAGCGTTTTGCTTGTCCTCGTATCTCATGATGCCTTCTGGGTGTTGGAGAGTTTCACAGATCAAATGATGAATGCATCAATCACAAGAATTATCTGGAAAACCAATCGACAAGGAAAATCATCGTATTGTTTTTTTGCGGCCCCTCAAAGGAAATAAAGGAACCTGCCATTCAGGGAGATTACGGATTTTATCAGAGTCCGAGATTACTTTGTGTATTGAATCACATCACAGTTGCGGGGAAATTTACGACTCGACTCCATCGTTCTCACCCGACCAAGAAAAGGAGGAAATGCTGCTCTGAAACACGAGGAGTTTGAGAACACGTCGAGAGCACACAGAAAACAAGCTGCTGTCATCCAGCGTTTCCTTCCAACACCCAAACCGGGTTTCTGTAAAATAGCCGATGCAAGTTTTTTATTTATTTCTCTCCCACATGCAGTTTGCTCTCCAGACGTCTGTCGTCCTGTTGCACTGCAGAGCTGCTCCCCTTTAAGCGCTCAGCCAGACGCCGTGTGCTCTCGGCAGCGTCACAGTCAGCCAATTAATTAGCTCCCCGGGCGCCTTGGCTTTCCCACCATGCATTAGTCAACCTTTCTCGCCGTTTGCCTTATTGTAAATGTTTAGGGCTGACACTAAACTATGCACAAGAGACGTGGCCTCGCCAGCTGATGAGATTCTAATGAGAGCTGGAGGAGGCTGTCTCTTCACGTTTTTAAAACCTTTCTTCAGGATGTCAGGATGTCAAGTTAAATGTGCAGCTCTGTCGCCGATATATGCATTGATGGATGAAGTGGAAGTGATTGTTTTGCATGGATTTGGCTCATTTCTGTGACTTATAAATGATGATGGCGGTGGTATACACTTAAGAAAGGTGTTTTTATTTGGGCTCCAGGCTGGTGATGGATGGAGACTGTGGGCTTCAGGTGACGGTGATGGTTTTCTGTTCAGCTCGGTTCTCGGTTTATTCAGTTAGAACGGACAACCACTCCTTCACAACCGTGTAAAATAATGGCAGAAGATGGACACAAAAATGTAAACGAACTTGGAGGAGATTGACTGAGAGGTTCAGCTTGTTGTTAATCCACTTAAAGAACTCTTAAATCTGTTTATATCATATTTCTTTAAACACATTGTCCTCCAGCAAGTGACGCCAATGGGACAGATTGGTGGTCCACTCCTGAATCAGGCTATTCCCAGTTTGGTGTTTGGGCTTGTTAATGGGTCAGCGATGGTTTGATTGATCCGGTTCTTCATCACGCTGTTCAAACACCGGCTGTCTTTAAACATTCAGGAGTTGAGGCCTCAGCGGACTCAACTATTAGCCACGCTGTTGGCCATTTCCTCTGTTTTGTTTGTACCTGTGTGTGAGAGTGTGTGTGTGTGTGTGTGTGTGTGTGTGTGTGTGTGTGTGTTTGTGTGGGTGCATTGTCTAGCTGCCATTCAATGCCCCCTGGCTGATGTGATGTGAACCATGAAAACCCAGTCGCTCTGTAGCGTAATGGAGCTCAGTCACAGGGTAGCGGATAGCAGGCCAACTGTTACATCCTGTGTGTTCACATTATCTCTTCTTACTGTCTGGATTTTCTTCCAGTCCAACTCTCATCTTTCTCTCCATCTTTTGGGATGCACCGTGGTTTCACTGCCTGACAGCTGGAGGAGCGATTGTCCTGCTTCCACTCTGACAACGAGCAGGTTTAGGATCATGATGCAATAAAAACCACTGGTATGACAAGGCAATTTAACACACACACACACACACACACACACACACACACACACACACACACACACACACACACACACACACACACACACACACACAATGCTGCTCTGTTATACTGCAATACTTTACGTGGGATTAGATTATTATATAAAATTAATTTTCAACTTTTTTTTTAATATATATATATATATATATATATATATATATATATATATATATATATATGTATATGTATATATTGAAAAAATACTTGTTGGAGTTTAGCCTTTCAAAACCAACATTTTGACTGTTTACTCTCCCGCACGCAGCTCCAGCAGTAATAACAGCACCATAAACTACATTTTATACAACCACAGTTACACACATCCAATGTTCGCCTGCAGGTTGTTGCTCTCCTTCAAAGTACTGCAACAGTTCGGTGAAGCATCGAGACGGCAAGAGAAAAAGATGAAAAGGGATGAATTTAGAGACTTTTCTTGTCAGTCTGCGTCGTGCCTGTGTAGTGATGCTGCTCCTTACAGGCACAATAGCACGGGGCGACAGTGACATTTTCAATTACCATCACTTCTTTCACTTTGACGGGTCAGTGCCCCCCACCAGTACTGACTGGGCTACTACCAGAAAAAGAGGTTAAAGAGACTGTCTCAGGTGCATCCCCCCATCCCTCCCCCCCCCCCCCCAACGACAGCTTCATGCGACGGAGCCACCGGACCTGTGATCCGGTCTCCAAAGACACCGGTGGATGCACCGTGGAACACAATGCCTAAATCAGTTAGTCGGCGTAAATTGAATAAAAAGTCAAAAAAAGCCAGTAAATGGGATCAAAACTCATAATTTTTTTTTTTACGATTACGCAGTGAAACGGTTCGTTTTAACCCTCCTCTTACCTTCAAATTTACTGACATCTTTTACCCTTGGGGTCAATTTATAAACTTCAACTTAAACTTAATACTTATACACATACATACTTTGCATTTTTGCACTTCTACTGTTTAAGTTTAATGTAATTCCTAAATTAATACTATTTTTTTTTTCTTTCATCCCAGCTATTTTCATTTTTATTATTGTATATATATCTTTCATCCCTGTTTTTTTTATATCTTATTTTTTGTCTGTAAATTGCTGCCAAATTTCCCCTTGGGGATTAATAATGTATATTCATTCATTTGACCCCAGCAATTTAAAACTCCAGAAAATGATTATAATTTAAATGTTTTCCCAAGTTTAAGTGTCAGGTACTTTATGTTTGCTTTGTTGACTACCTAAATATCCCTTTAAATAAAACATTGATGGTGTTATGAAGAGCTCAAATGTTGTATGTCTTGGACATGGCTGACAGCGTCTCTTGTGGGGCCTGGAACCATTTTGATGACGTTAGCAGCACTAAGTCTACCCTGTTGTTCAAGTGGGGAGATCGACAATTATAACTTTAGTGGGAAGACAACAGGAGGGTGAACACTGAGGGTCTCATTCTCATCAGAAGAGGATGCCTCATCATCAGGGACCTCATCCCCTGTCTCAGACACATTCTCCTCAATGTCACTTTCATGGTCAAAGAGATGGGACAACACCTCATGACAGAAAACCTTTCCTGATAAGTCATTTTCAATTGAGAGAGAGAGCAGAAAGAAAGCACACAGAGCAGCAAGAAACATGTTTTAGAAGGCTGCTGTGCAAACTTTTACATGTTTGAACCATATTTTCCCCTCCCCCCATGCCATGTAAACTATCAGGGGTTCTCGCACTACTATAGTTTTTTTTTTTTTAAAGAAGATTCCAAACTGAAGTGTCAACCATCTGTTAAATGCAAAAGCTGTTGAAATAATTGGCATACAGAAAAGCATCTGAAGAGCAGTTTTCAAGCAGAAAGATGAACAGAGAGGAGTCGGGGATTCTTGCTTTTACGATTATTAAGTGGTGTTTTGAATATAAGAAAATGCAAAAACTGACCAACTATACCTCAAATGCACCCGAACCTTGTTTATCGAGATGTTTAAAGCAAAAATATTGTTGATCTCTGACATCTTATGGGTTTCCCGCGCTCCAGCTCTATCTGACAAGCATTTTGATGTTGAGTTTCTTTGCCGTGCCTGGAAGCGCCTGCAGCTGGGAATTGAACCCCCGGGTTGCTGTGTGTTTATGAGCAATGGAGGTAAAAGGAGTGTGTTTCCCCCACAGTGCTGCAACGGGATCAGCGGAGCTCAGATTGAATGGAATCTTGCTCGTCTCTCGAGCTAAAAGTCTGATGTTTGTCTGTCGTTTTGGAAGCATTAAAATGCCTCCTGGCTCGTGATGAATGCTCATCATAAACCGGTCTTTCCATTTCAAAACGGCGGAGGAGTTTCTTATGATGTCGTGCAATAAATCAAAGCCATCACGTTGATGGATGGAGCCCAGGAATGAAACATAAAACCCTGCACAGCTGCAGCCACAGGTACAGCTATCAAATATGTGGGAGACGCCTGAGTAAATATCTCGGCCCGAAAATGTACTTTCTTTTCTCTCTTTGTCCGTGGTTGGTTAAATGGAGTACCGATGAAATTCACACTTGCATTTAACTCCTGTGTGTTTGGTTTAGCTCGTTACCATTTCCTCAACCAAACACCCTGTTCTTGTAAAGACTTCAAAACAACTTGTAAAGCGACTCATTTAAGAGGTTTTGTATGACCAACACATCTTTCTTACTGTTCACATTTTCCTTTGCGTGGTCAGAAGAAGAAGAAAAAAAAGGAAAATGACTGGGCTGCTTTTAAATTAAAAAAACACAACTATGGTACCCTGAGTGTGGTTTAAGTGGGTCAGCGGAGAGTTTAACAGGCGAGGGGGAAACCCAGAGACGGATCCAAGCGAGCAGATGAGAGTCAGACAGACGGAGCTTGAGGAAGGCAATAATGTTCTTTACCTCCCTCCGCAGACTCCCCGTGTCCCTTTTGTTATAAGGAAGGGGAAGAGTAGGATGGCAGGACTTGGGGGAAGAAGCGCTGTTTTTTTTTTCTGTCAGCATAAATGTCAGAGGAGGAAAGTGTGCGCGGGGAAGGCCGGGATGCAGGAAGAGCCCCCTATATGAGGGAATAGCCCCGTTTTACGACCACATAAATCCTCCCCCCAAAGGTCTAACCTGCCTCCTCTCTCCTTCTTGCGGTAAAATCCTCCTTTTAAATCTATTTTGCTTCATTTCTCTCTCTTTCAGGCTTTCTTGACCCTGTGGCCCTCCCTTTTTTCTCCTCTTAGCGGGCACTCCATATACTTTCCTCCTTTTTGACCTTCAAGCGACCAGGGTCGAGAGATTAGAAACCTCTTCGTGGTGTTTTGCCTCTTGGTCTGTATTTATTTATTTCTCGCCGGGGACACTTTTATTATTATAAACCCCTGAGTTTGCACAAGTACGATTTATTTAATCCTGAATCCTAATAAAGCGTCACAATAACGAGGTGACCATCAGATACTTCTCTAACGCTTCTGGCTGTTTAGGTGAGAGCAGGTTCAGGATCAGTTCTCTGTGACCGGTGATGTCATCTTTAACCCGGGGACATATGATCAGATCACGGATCAATACTGTGTCCGTCATAACAAACAGTTTATTTTGCGAGTCGGGAAAACTTTATATACAACCGCTCTGATTGACAGATGTTCACAAGGTACATGATGAAGTAAATGTTGGAGGTACATGTTGAAGGTACATGTTGTAGTTTATTGTTACTTCTGCAGATTTGACATAGATTACCTGAAAGTGCCATTTTCGGGATATATTGTGATTCTGATATTTTTATACTCCGATACCAGTGTTTTGTTAATACGCTGCATGCCTCGCTGCGTGGATGTGACTGGAATCGTAATTTGTATTCTAATTGATATATTACTTATGTAATAAAATCGTAAATTGACTCTATTTGGCAACCCAGTAGCGATACTCGACTTAACATAAATAATGTCTTCGTTGGGGTGTCACCGACACCGGCGTGTGACTGCCGACCACGTCACTGACCCCGATTGTGGGATATATACAGATTAAGGCACTTTTAGTTTTCTTAGGTTTTAGCTACGAATGCTGGATAAGACCAGCCTTGTTTATTCAGATCCATCCCTCTAATTGGGTAGCTGTCTGTGTCTGTTACTCATAATTATGACAATAGTAACTGCATTTATCTGTCTGATTTCTCCCACTGTTATTGCATTGAGCTTTGGTCTCTCTTACGGAATCTGAATCTCTTCGTCTGTCGCCTATGAAGCCTAGTGTTGCTGCAGAATGTAATGAGTGCTATTTAAGATTTTGCAGGATAAATACATGTTTTATTTTTTTTTTCTCCATCAGATCTTATGCATTCGTCTCTCTCACTCTTTCTTGGAGAGCTCTTTGCCTGCAACATATACACATTTGGAGTGTTTCTTCTCTTTGCAACACTTTTAATTTGGGTTCAATGAAGCCTTGATACTCATATGAAGTCCACACAAAGGTTTTTAACTTCTAACTTCACGTCTTCTATCTCAGTGTTTTTCAACCTATTTGAACCGTGGCACATTTTCTACAATAAAAAAATCCCGTGGCACACCAACAACCCAAAAAGTTACAAAATGTCACATTGTAGCATAATACAGCATATATAGTAGGTACTTATTGCGCTACCTACTGGCATGGAAGAGTATTCAGTGTTTCAAGTAAACCAGATTGCTCCATCAGACAAAAAAAATTAAAATGAAAATAAAGTTATGCAAAAAATAACTAATATTTAGTTACTACTAAATAGCTTATTGAGGAAAACAATAAAAAATAAAATAGTGATAGCTTCAAGCAGCAAATCCCATTGTGAAAAGCATGCAACATATTTTTCGCTCTCTGTCTCTCTCTCTGTCCACTGTGTGCTTACCTGTGTGCGCTCTTGTCTGTGTGCAGCGCATCGGGCCGGAACTCCGCCGTGCGTGGAACAGAGAGCAGAGAAGGGTTGTAGACGCGACCCAGAAATGACAAGCTGTTGTGTAGATACGATCAATAACATATGGCCGTTTAGTTTGTTTAATAGCAGATCAAGGTGTAGACCTGTTCTATAGGAAATCACTCTGCCGGCAGCCACTATGTTGCAACAATAGAAAATTATTTGCGGCAACTAAATTATATTTTTGGGACCAATTAAGTGAAATTGGACATTTTCCCACGGCACACCTGACGATCTCTCACGGCACACTGGTGTGCTGCGGCACAGTGGTTGACAATCACTGTTCTATCGGTTGTTTAAAGTACGATGGAGGCTCATTCATGTAATGCCGATGCTCTGTGACAGAAATATTTCGTTGTGTCGTTGCTGTTGGGTTCAAGTAGGTCGGGTTTCTACTGAGAAAGTTGCGTTTGCATTTGTTGCTACTCGCCAGAAACATGTTGTGCGAATCCACAAGGTTGAAACAAACGTGTTGAGTGCATTTCCCTTTTCTGGCGGAAATCTTGTGCAAAAGGAGGGGGCATATTAGATTTTTTGTAAAAGCTGACATATGCCTTTCATCATAACGAAGAGAGAAGTATACCGTACCGCATTAACAGAGAAGCTGACTCGAACACAGCGCTGAGGCTTGATGAGAACACTTTACTGTGTCGCCGTGAAGTCCGGAGGCACTAATGTGACGCCGATGGAGCCGGCAGATTGGTGCCATCGGAGCGTTATTTCATTAACACGTGTGTTTTCATAGTGACCATCTTCTCACCTGTTGTTTTCTCTCCCTCTCTCCTCCCACCCTCCCTTCCTGCCACCCTGACAGATGGAGAGCGAAAAGAAGAGGAGAAAATACTCCACAAGCAGCAATGACTCAGACACCACCGACAGTAAGTGAGAGAGTGAGAGTGAGTGAGTGAGTTAGTGAGTGAGTGAGTGAGAGACTCATTTTCTGACCCCCAAATAAAACGGCACCTTAATTATCTCCGCAACCACATGGTTGTTTAACTTGTGATGAGAGACCTATGTGTTACGGAACAGGACCACGATGAGCAGGACCCACAAGGCGAGGTAGTTGCTTTCAAAGACAAAGTTTAGTACAGACATCAAAAGACAAACTGGCACAGGGAGTTGACACAGACTAAATACACAGGGGAATGAGACACAGGTGGAAACAATGAGGGCGGGGCTTGCAATCACACAGGAGGGCGGCACACGAGGAGGGAGGAGGGAGGAGTCTGGAACGAGAGACAAGGTGACTGACAGACAACACAACAAAAACAGACAGTGAACAACAAACTACCCAGAAGGTCTGGGTGTAACACTATGGTTAAACAATTAAAATTAAATAATGCACCTTTTTTCTTCTCATGGTTAAAGTGGTTAAAATAGCTCCGCAGGTCGGTCCACACACCCCGTGTGACCTCCCTCCATGCACGTAATAGTGCAAAAAAATCGTCAATGAAGGCCTAGGTCGAAAGCGGACGGCCCGCCACTGATATATATTAACATATGTTGCATATATACATTACACTGTTTTCTGTTTTCCTTTGGGCCGTGATCGAGCTGCTGCAGGACGTAAACATGGCAGAGAAAATAAATCCAAAGAGAGAAACGTGAGACGCCATTGGCCCAAAAACAGAGTCTTATAATAAAGTTATAATAAGTCTTACAATAAAGTTATAATAACTCTTATAATAAAGTTATAATAAGTCTTATAATAAGTCTTATAATAAAGCGTAGCAATAATCATGAACAAACATCGCATCTGTTGAATTGTAACAAAAAAAGTGTTAGTTCAACTTTGTTGTTGTTCTTCTTCTTCTCCATACTCTTCTTCTTCTTCTTCTTCTTCATTCTCTTCATTCTCTTCTTCTTCATCCTCTTCATCATCCTCATCCTCTTCATCTTCATCCTCTTCTTCTCCTTCTTCTTAACGGGCTGCAGCTGACGGACACAGTTTGATATCGATAGACTTAACCAACCACTGAGACACACGACAGACCGGTTCCAGAGTCTGTCTGCATGTAAAGATTAGCCGGCTGGATATTTCTTTACGAACGCCGTTGGAGCCGGAGCGCCGTGACGAGACACGCTGCATGATGGGAACATCTGGCCTGTCCGACACGTTGCCGACAATGGCAGCTTTCTGCTGAAAAAACAAAACACAAACAGTCTCACAAGCACGCTGGGCTCTCACAGCCGGTTGTAAAAGAGGAGGACTTAGTCATTTTGATTCCATTTTTAAATGTCATTCTTCTTGGCTTTCTCTTCGGCAGTAGCGTGACTAATTACTGGCATTCTGCATCTGGTATGCATCTCACAATAACAAGCGAATACATTTATGTGGCTATTCCTCCGACACGTCACACCGGCTCAGACAGGGAAAAATAAATGCATCGAATTGTGAGTCTACCTCACTTTTGGTTTTGTGTCTTCCTGCTGAATTGATAGATATTTTAAGATATCTTCAGAGATTTTCACTCCTTTTAATAGGCTTAGTTTTTGCCCGGGTAGCAAAGGAAACCAACGCAAAGGGACTTCATCGTCCTTCTTTAATTTATACAAGAGTGATCAAACCCCAGAGTTTGGGTTCTACTCATCCAAAGCCGGTTGCTGTTTGGAACCGGGTTTCGGGGGGGTCCTCACAGGTCTGTGTGTAAATCACTTTACAGCCGGTTTAACAGGCAGGTTTTTTTCTTCTTTCAGCCACCCCTTCGCTTTGTAATTAGCCGTTAGTCGTTAGCTTCCAGTGCAGGCGGCGAGGCCTCCAGCTGCATTTGTTGACTGCAGGGTGATCGGGTTAACAACAAGAAGATAGCGTAGATGAGATTTACACTTTAAATCAGACACAGAGTGAATGTGCACAAAATACATGAACCCTTTGAACCCCAAAACCCACCTGTGGGATTGAAAAGCATGTTTTCTTTGAAACAGTTGCTTAAACTTCATTGGCCAGAAGCTAAAAAAATAAATAATAAAGTCAAGCTAACGCCTTGCCTTGTAAGCTGTTAGCTGTTAGCCGTTAGCTTCCAGTGCAGGCTGCGAGGGCTCCAGTTGCATGTGTTGACTGCAGGGTGATCGGGTTTCTAATTGAAGGATGCCCATGATGTCTGCCTGCCGTGCACCAAGCGGGGCTTTTAATTAGCACACGGCTGATGATGGAAACCTCCCGCTGCGCTCAGGCTCACTGTGATGATGCGGTGTAGCTGCCTCGTCCGGGCCGCGTGGATTTAACCTGTAACAGACACACACACACATTCAAGTACAAAAATGGCCAGCAGATTGGCACACAGGGTCATCGATTATATCCACATACACAGATCCGTGACGAATGAAGAGAACAAACAACATAATGTGTGTTAACGAGGCATTGTTGCACAACAGAGGTCGCCCAGGTTACTTTGTCGCTCCCCGTGGGGTTCAGGTGTGTTGGAATTGAAGACAATGGCCGCACGCTCACAGAACATCTGGACGCGCCTCTTCTGGTTGTGGTGGTTTTGATGTGAAAGTGCAGTAGCTCTCCCAGTTTAGAGGGTCCCCCTCTCTGTCCTCCACACAAACACACACACCACACACTCCGTCAGGTTATTACACTTTGACAACAACACTTTGGACGATCGGTTGACCCGTCACCGTCCCTTCTGTCGGCTTCTCTCTGAAAACACACACACACACACACACACACACACACACACTCTCTCTCTTAGATAACGTTTCTTCGGGGAGGGCAGTTAGTGACAGTGTGGGCTCCATGGTAACGTAGCACTGACAGCTTACAGCTTGTAGCAGCAGGGAGGGGGCGGGTCTTTGAGGAAGGATCAATTCACCCCATTTTTCTAGTCATGCTGTGGCAGTGAAAGTGTGTGTGTGTCTCTCTCGTGTGTGTGTGTGTGTTTGTGGGCAAAATGTGTGTGATGGTAGGAAATATCTGTGGGTGTGGGTGACAATGAGCGTGCATATGTGGCAAATACGTGGATGTGTTAGCAGCTCTATATACAGTATACATGTGTGTGTGAATTATGTGTGCGTATGTGTGTCTGTGCAGGGAGAGGGAGTCTGTAATTTGGAAGACGAGCCTGACAGCAGCTCGGCCCCGGGCGCTGTTGTTTGGACGTCACAAGTAAAATTAGCACGGTGGCAACACGGCTCTGGTGGCGAGGGAAATATGTTGAGTGGGAGGCAGCAGAGACACACACACACACACACACACACACACACAGACACACACGTACACACACACACACACACACACACACACACACACACACACACACACACACACACACGCACACACACTTACATACACGGTCACAATGTGCTATAATACACAGTATTGGCAAATCTGTGTTCTCCATTATGCCAGTGTGATGTAATTTTGAATGACAGCCTTCTTCGCGGCGGACAGATGAAAATGATATATATATATATATATATACACTCACGTAAAGGATTATTAGGAACACCAAACCGTGTTTTACCCCCTTTCGCCTTCAGAACTGCCTTAATTCTACGTGCCATTGATTCAACAAGGTGCTGAAAGCATTCTTTAGAAATGTTGGCCCATATTGATAGGATAGCATCTTGCAGTTGATGGAGATTTGTGGGATGCACATCGAGGGCACGAAGCTCCCGTTCCACCACATCCCAAAGATGCTCTATTGGGTTGAGATCTGGTGACTGTGGGGGCCATTTTAGTACAGTGAACTCATTGTCATGTTCAAGAAACCAATTAGAAATGATTCGAGCTTTGTGACATGGTGCATTATCCTGCTGGAAGTAGCCATCAGAGGATGGGTACATGGTGGCCATAAAGGGATGGACATTTGAGCAGTTGCCACTAGTTTTTAAATCGTGGCGCACCTCGTAGACTTGTGTTAGACCCGTCACAGGTCTTTTATTTTGAAGGAATTTTTTAATGCAGCATAGTGCCGTACTCACACTCCTCAATACTGCGTTCACAACATGCTTTACTTGCATGAGTTTACACGCCGGACTATTTGTGATAGTTCACTTCATTCACAACCTTTTTATTTATTTAATATTAGCTTAAGCAGTTCAGAACCACTGCCCCATAATAACGTGCATGTAATCTTTGTCTTTGTTATTTTCTTCTGTTTTAAGTTTGATCTTGAGTAATATGGGTTTCTTAACCCTAAATTAAATGGATGTCATAATAACAGAACAATTTACTTCCATATATTTTTACATTTATATAAATCCATGTGCAATATTTTTACACTTGAATAAACAATAATCAAATACAAAGAAAACAACCTATTTGTGGCATCTGGTGAGATGCCCAGATGCATAGTTTAAGGATGTCAGTCGTCAATGTTGTACTCCCTAGAAGTAGCATTTCCATCATGTGGTATTTGCATTCATTTGCAAGGTTTCCCTGATTTATTCTTCATTATTATTTTTACAACTACCAACAGGCATACCTTCCGAGATCTTAATGTGTTGTCATATATTATATATACCTTCCAGGACCTTAATGTATTGTCACATATTATATATACTGTAGCGACCCTGGGTCAGGAAAGCTACGAGACGTTAAATGGCTTATAGTGTGTTTATTACGGGAACAATAGAACAGGCTACTGTGGGCCGTAGCCTACGCCAAACAACAGTAGAACCCCGTGAAAACCTCTCAACAAGCTTCACTCCAGGACCTAAAGCAAGTTGCGGCACCACTCTCTCAAACACAGGCAGCTGCCTCAAAAACTAGTGGCATGAGTGGCAACTCGTAAGTGCCCCGCCACCTGAGACGTGCCACCGGAAATGCTGCCTCTAAAGCATTGGCAGCTCGTAGAGGGACTTCCGGCACCGCGGCACCTGCCTTCGCTCCTGCGGCACCTGCCGGTGCCACTATTTGAGCTTGCCCTCTCTCTGGAAAACAAGTCTAGCAGCGAGCACTCCCAACCTCGCGAGCTAGCAGCGCGAGCTAGGTTAGCTCTATGGAAGTGGGAGCCAACGGAGAGCCAAGCGGGGGCAAAAAACAAACAAACTAAAAAAGCTGAAAAAGCTGTGCACTCACCCAATGCTGTCCACTTATTAATAAAGACAAAGTCTATCCGCCTCTCGTTAACACAGGGCCCTATTTCTCGTACCTGGCTTACTGAGTTAGCGGGCTAATTGTCAGGATAAGATGACGTAGGTCAGACGTTCTCGGTTTCTCGAAGCAAGTTTAGATTAATCACCATAGCAACACATCCAAAAATTTAAACCTGCTCCCGGGCAGGTGGACACTTAAGCTGGACACTCCCACCGGACAAAAAAAGGCAGCTCACTTCCTCATTGATGAAGGAGCGATATTAGTTATATTAGTTTTATAGGGAGAGAGTTATTCCAGATCGCCAGGATCCATCCTTTACCTCATCATGACTTCCTGTACGCGGCGATATAGATTTTGCCGGCAAGAAATAATTTATTTACGAGAGCTTCTCGAGCCGCGGACATTGATCACCACAGGCGCAGCTGATCGCCCGTCTCAGACACAGACTATCAGCCGCTGCATGCCGCGCTGTTCTTAAGTTTATTTAGTTCTTAAGAAACTTATGGATGTGTTGAAAGCACTCATAATTATATGACAGTGTTATTAGTACACCATACATATCATTATTGTAGAACATGATTAAGGTGATCGTGATGAGAATACAGAGAATCACACACAATTTATTTTCACTGCTTCAATTGATTGAATTTCTGATTATGAATAATACATACATACTAATCCACCCATACACATATTCAAACTCATATACACATAGATAGTACATGATTCATACGTGCAGACAGTACATATATCCTCATAAGTATATACTTATTCGTAAATATAATCTGATTGATTTGGGTGATGAGACACTTCAAATTAGCCGATACATTTTCTCAACACTGACGCATTTAACTTGATATTTTGCAACGCTTATGTGACTCTAGCCCGCAAAGCAGACCAGCGCAGGCACCGTTAAGCTGCATTCACAAACAGGAAGTGTTGCGAATATTCGCTACGCTTTGGATGTGAACGCACCATTAGACTTTGCCATGATTATGGATTTAAATTCATCATATGTAGTCGTGATCATCTCCTGCTCCTCCACGGAGAAAAGAGACGCTCTTTCTCAGAGTTCATTTGCCATTGTAGCGTTTGAAGATCATGCTATCTGTATTCGACTCCTCCCCCTTTTGAAGAGGAGCATGCACACGCATTTATCTAGATGACTGATGTCTGGTTAGAATGAATGAGACTGTTTGAGGGCGGGTCAACCTTTGAAGAACCGGGAAAGCCTGATGTCAATCATCTCGCTAATTTAAGATGGATAATAGGACATTTGATCGACTTTGTTGAACCACATACGAAGAATACCCCCCAGAAGTGTTCACAATACAAAATTATCCGTAAAAAGCAGCTCATCAACGTCACAAAATAAATAAATAAAAAGTTGTTAACTGAGCATGTGATGAGAGTTCATATATTTGCGACGCTTATGTCTCGCAGCCGGGGCGCTGTTAAAGTTGCGTTCACGGCAACAATGTTGCAAAAACGTTGGAATATTCGCAACGCGTTTGCTGTGAATGACTACGGTATTGACTTCCACATATGCGTTCATGATCATCTCCTGCTTCTCAGTAGAGAAATAAAAAGAGGTTCCTCTGAGTTTATTTGCCATTGTACTGTTAGAACATCGTGGTGTCAGTGCTCCATTATTATCCCTTCTGAAGAGGAGCAGGCGCGTGCATTTATCCAGATGACTGACGTCTGGCTAGAATTAACGAGACCGTTTCAGCGCGGATCATCCGTGAAGAAACCCAGATAGCCTGATGTCAATCATCTCGCTAATTTAAGCTGGAGATTAGGACATTTGCTTGACTTTGTTTAGCCAGGTACGAAGAATACCCCCCAGTTCAATGACGTGGTTGTTCAGTTCATCTGTGTGCTTCAGTGAGGATCGTCAATGCCAAAACATGCCCAACACTCCATGAGAAAGGCATGAAGTAAATCCCCCACTAAGTCCAGGTCTCCCCTTCTTCAGCCATTAAGTGTTAAAACATGTAAAACACTAAACATAACTTCTCTTATGTTTTAGCATGAACTCTTCTTAATCCTGGCAGCAAGGAACTTTCTGTTGTGTTGACAGAAGTCATGCTGGCACACTGACCAATCACAGCGCATGTTAATGGTCACACGGGCCCTGTGACCAATCACACGTCCTCCCCTCCCCCAACCACACACACACACACACACACACACACACACACACACACAAACACACAGGGCAGCTGATTGAAGCGGTGGGTGGGATATCGGCTCCAGCGGCGGGTTAATTGGCATTAAGTTGTGTATTAATGAGGTTGTAAAGGACCACAGTGGACTAACTGCTTAACAAGATGCTATTTATACTGTCATTACTTATTAAACCTCTTAATAGATCATCATCAGTCGACTTCAGTTAAAGGCCTTACTCAGCGGTAGAGCTGCCATCAGTGTTTGGCTGCTTCCTTTCAGTGCTGCTCTGAAGTGTTCGGCCTCCATCGGTGTGACTCACTAAGGCCTTGAACTCTCATCACATGCTCATTTAGCAACTTTTTATTTATTTATTTTGTGACGTTGATGAGCTGCTTTTTACGGATAATTTTGTATTGTGAACACTTCTGGGGGGTATTCTTCGTATGTGGTTCAACAAAGTCAATCAAATGTCCTATTATCCATCTTAAATTAGCGAGATGATTGACATCAGGCTTTCCCGGTTCTTCAAAGGTTGACCCGCCCTCAAACAGTCTCATTCATTCTAACCAGACATCAGTCATCTAGATAAATGCGTGTGCATGCTCCTCTTCAAAAGGGGGAGGAGTCGAATACAGATTGCATGATCTTCAAACGCTACAATGGCAAATAAACTCTGAGAAAGAGCGTCTCTTTTCTCTGTGGAGGAGCAGGAGATGATCACGACTACATATGATGAATTTAAGTCCATAATCATGGCAAAGTCTAATGTTGCGTTCACATCCAAAGCGTAGCGAATATTCGCAACACTTCCTGTTTGTGAATGCAGCATAACGGTGCCTGCGCTGGTCTGCTTTGCGGGCTAGAGTCACATAAGCATCGTAAAATTTTAAGTTAAATGCGTAAGTGTTGGGAAAATGTATCGGCTAATTTGAAGTGTCTCATCACCCAAATCAATCAGATTATATTTATTTAAATGTGCCTGCTGGCGAATTAATACATACTTAGGATGGAGGATATAGGAGGATATATTTACTGTATGCGTGTATGTATCATATATCTATATATACATGCATGTGTAGATTACCATATAACTGGGAGTTTGAATATGTATACAATAATGATATGTCTGGTGTACTATAACACGGTCATATGATTATGAGTGCTTTCAACACATCCATAAAGTTTCTGATAGTCTCGAGAAGCTCTCGTAAATAAATGATTCTTGTCGGTAGAATCTATAGCGCCGCGTACAGGAAGTCATGGTGTGAGAATAGATCTTGGCGATCTGAAAGAACTCTCTCCCTATAAAACTAATATAACTAATATCGCTCCTTCATCAATGAGGAAGAGAGCTGCCTTTTTCGTCCGGCGGGAGTGGCCAGCTTATCCAGTGAATTTCACTAAACCTGCTCTGGAGCAGGTTAAGGGATTTCGATGTGTTGCTATGGTGATTTTTCTAAACTTGCTTCGAAGAACCGAAAAGCCTGACCTGCGTCATCTTATCCTGAAAATTATCCAGCTAACTCAGTAAACCAGCTACGAAGAATAGGGCCCTGGAGAACAAATCTCTCCAGCGGTACAATAAAGTTTCTTTGTAGTTAATTTCAAGGCACGCTGTGAAAACACACAAACATTCTTGACAAATCAAAGACAGATTAAGTTTCTCTTTATAACTTCGTTGCACGCTAGTCTTTAGTGGAAACTAGTGGAAGTTTAAGATCTCAGATAGTAGGAGTTATGGATCTCAGATAGTGGGATTTTAAGATTTCAGATAGTGGGAGTTTAAGATTTCAGATAGTGGGACTTTAAGATCTTAGATAGTGGGAGTTTAAGATTTTTTTTGTTAATGAATCTTACTTCCACTGAGCATGGTTTTATTTATATATATATATATATATATATATATATATATATATATATATTTATTTCTGCAGGCACTTCTTCCATGCTCTCTACGTGTTGATGTGTTGGTGTGTTGATGTGTTGAGTTGGTGTGTTGGTGTGTTGGTGTGTTGATGAGTTGGTGTGTTGATGTGTTGATGTGTTGAGTTGGTGTGTTGGTGTGTTGTGTTGGTGTGTTGATGTGTTGATGTTTTGATGTGTTGATGAGTTGGTGTGTTGGTGTGTTGGTGTGTTGATGTGTTGAGTTGGTGTGTTGGTGTGTTGATGTGTTGAGTTGGTGTGTTGGTGTGTTGATGAGTTGGTGTGTCGGTGTGTTGGTGTGTTGAGTTGGTGTGTTGATGTGTGGGTGTGTTGATGAGTTGGTGTGTTGATGTGTTGAGTTGGTGTGTTGGTGTGTTGGTGTGTTGATGAGTTGGTGTGTTGATGTGTTGATGTGTTGAGTTGGTGTGTTGGTGTGTTGTGTTGGTGTGTTGATGTGTTGATGTTTTGATGTGTTGATGAGTTGGTGTGTTGGTGTGTTGGTGTGTTGATGTGTTGAGTTGGTGTGTTGGTGTGTTGATGTGTTGAGTTGGTGTGTTGGTGTGTTGATGAGTTGGTGTGTCGGTGTGTTGGTGTGTTGAGTTGGTGTGTTGATGTGTGGGTGTGTTGATGAGTTGGTGTGTTGATGTGTTGAGTTGGTGTGTTGGTGTGTTGATGTGTTGAGTTGGTGTGTTGGTGTGTTGGTGTGTTGATGTGTTGAGTTGGTGTGTTGGTGTGTTGAGTTGGTGTGTTGATGTGTTGATGTTTTGATGTGTTGATGAGTTGGTGTGTTGGTGTGTTGGTGTGTTGATGTGTTGAGTTGGTGTGTTGGTGTGTTGATGTGTTGAGTTGGTGTGTTGGTGTGTTGATGTGTTGAGTTGGTGTGTTGGTGTGTTGATGAGTTGGTGTGTCGGTGTGTTGGTGTGTTGAGTTGGTGTGTTGGTGTGTTGGTGTGTCGGTGTGTTGGTGTGTTGAGTTGGTGTGTTGATGTGTCGGTGTGTTGGTGTGTTGATGTGTGGATGTGTCGGTGTGTCGGTGTGTCGGTGTGTTGATGTGTTGGTGTGTTGATGTGTGGATGTGTCGGTGTGTTGGTGTGTTGGTGTGTTGGTGTGTTGATGTGTTGGTGTGTTGGTGTGTTAATGAGTTGATGTGTTGGTGTGTTAATGAGTTGATGTGTTGGTGTGTTGATGTGTTGGTGTGTTGATGTGTTGAGTTGGTGTGTTGGTGTGTTGATGTGTTGGTGTGTTGATGAGTGGATGTGTCGGTGTGTTGCTGTGTTGATGTGTTGGTGTGTTGATGTGTTGAGTTGGTGTGTTGGTGTGTTGATGTGTTGATGTGTTGAGTTGGTGTGTTGGTGTGTTGGTGTGTTGGCGTGTTGGTGTGTTGATGTGTTGATGAGTTGAGTTGGTGTGTTGGTGTGTTGATGTGTTGATGTGTTGAGTTGGTGTGTTGGTGTGTTGGTGTGTTGGTGTGTTGATGTGTTGATGAGTTGAGTTGGTGTGTTGGTGTGTTGATGTGTTGAGTTGGTGTGTTGGTGTGTTGGCGTGTTGGTGTGTTGATGTGTTGATGAGTTGAGTTGGTGTGTTGGTGTGTTGATGTGTTGAGTTGGTGTGTTGGTGTGTTGGCGTGTTGGTGTGTTGATGTGTTGATGAGTTGAGTTGGTGTGTTGGTGTGTTGATGTGTTGATGTGTTGAGTTGGTGTGTTGGTGTGTTGGCGTGTTGGTGTGTTGACGTGTTGATGAGTTGGTGTGTTGATGTGTCGGTGTGTTGATGTGTGGATGTGTCGGTGTGTTGATGGGTTGGTGTGTTGGTGTGTTGAGTTGGTGTGTTGATGTGTGGATGTGTCGGTGTGTTGGTGTGTTGTTGTGTTGGTGTGTTGATGTGTTGGTGTGTTGCTGTGTTGATATGTTGGTGTGTTGCTGTGTTGATGTGTGTTTTGCTGGTTTTTGCACCTCAGGGCTTCTTGCATGTGTGGATGAATCGTGACGAACCTGAACTTGAGGTTACGTCTTAATGTAGAGGTATGTTCTTCAAGCGTCAATCCAAGACATGTTGATACAAATTGCAACAGCAGTACATTATTGTCAATATATAAAAGTGCAACTCACTATATAATTACACTGAGTGGGTCGACTTGTTGAGGCAACGAAGAAGTAAAAGAAGACGAATAATTACATGTTTGAGGATATATATATATATATATATATATATTTATTTATTTATTTATTTATTTTATTTCTGCAGGTCAGGTGACGTCGTGGTCCCGGTCGTCCAAGAACACGGGCACCAGCAGCACATGGGTCCGCCACCAGCACAAGAAACCGTCAGAGGTGAGTCAGCGTGGCGGCACGGTCCGGTCCGCCGTGCACAGATACCGTGCACAGAAAATGCACTGAATGAAACGCGGCCTCTCTTTGCCCGTCACAAGCTCACGGGTTCTACTCCGCTTCACTTGCCGTCTGATATCTGTTGTGGCTCGGCTGGGCTGTCCTGAATGGTCCGGTTCCAGCATTGTGTCTGGTTTGTGGTTGTTGTTGTTGTTGTTGTTGTTGTTCAGCAGCGAATGTAAACGCTTAATTCTGAGCCTGCGTTTGGGGTTTTCCGGATGAAGTCGAGTGGGAGAATGGCTATCGGGCCGGTTCTTGTGCAGAGCTGGTTCCTGTAACGCTGAACAACAACATGGACGTGAGAAAAAAGGGAGCAAATACAACTTTTGGAGATCCACCATTCACGCTTTCTTTTACTGCCGATACCAAACGATGCTTCCTATTGGCCGACACCGAGGACTCTGGTTGAGTTACAGCAGCTGCTCCACGAAGCTCCAGGGTATTCGTTCCCCTTTTACTTTGTTATCTTCATCTTTAGTGGGGTTTTTCCTTCATAAAAATACATAATTCAAATGATAAGGAAAAGATTTTTATGGATTAAAAGTTAAAGATTAGACGTTTTTAATGATGCGTCATAAGATGAGAGCTTGTAAACATCTCATAAGTCTCTATTTTTGTTGCTGTGAAACCATTTCACTCAAACAACTGTGTTTATGCAAGCCTCTCATCAAAAACTAAATTTTATCACGTGACTCAATGGGAACCTCTGTCCGTTAGCGGTTATCCATTAGCGTGCTGCTAACGCTAGTCGGCGCTTCTCCCGTCAATTTCAACACGGACTTGTTGTTCACAGTGAAACACTAACAAGGATCGACAAATAGAAAAGCATAAATGCCCTGATTCCACATTTTTATTGAATCTCGGCCGATATCTCGTCAGTAAAACTTTATTTCACACTCTGATGTATGGTCCGTTACACCACTATGTAGCCTGCACTCAGGCACCATACAATCCCAGGTCCGACTGCTCGCAGCTCAAAGAGGAAGAGAGAGAGCAAGCACTGGATCTGGGCGTCTATATATCCAGCCCACTGATTGTCTGCTGCCTCTCAGGTGGCGCTGCTCCAGGTGCGCCAGATCTGAAAGAGGATCTAAGAGGCAGAGTTAAATCAGGGGGCGTAACAGGGAGCTAAATCAACCGGGCGCATGGACGGCACAGAACGGTTGGCTTCAGGTAGCAGGCCGAAGCGTCCACACGGTCCCCAAAGGGGTCTCGGATGACCCCCCCTGAGGAAGAAGCTGGCACCCTGCAATGCTCTGCTGGCCACCAGCACACATTCCTCCCGCTCCCTGTCAGTGAAAAGGGTTCAAATCTGTTTCAAGGAGAACTCGTCTCTCACTTGTTTGAAGAGTGTCACTCCCCAATTTTTAACTATCGATTCGGAACAGATTTACATCTGCTCTTAAAAAATTTGCATTTCTTGTTATGAATATCTGAGAGGAGGTGACCACCTCTGACGGCACAAATAATTTTTTACAAAATGAATTAATACCATGTTTTGAGGGTCGTGCGCTCTCGCCTCGCCATCATTTCTCGTCCGTCCTTCCTCCTCCTCCCCGTCACGTGTATAAATATGGCATGCATGCCCTGAATCACCCCGATGTCCAAGTCATCCGTCACACCGGTGCAGTTGAAGCGTCCTCCCCCTCAGCTCCTTCCAGTTAACCACGGGCTGTTGGAAGGTCCTGTGAGCAATCAGTCTCTCAGTAATTACTCCTGTGGCTCTCCGCTCTGACCCTGGGGCCTCGGCTGAGGAGCCGGGGGCCACGTCCCCTTTTCAGAAACGCCCCCCACCTCGCCTCGCGCTGCTCTTTTGAGCAAAGTTTTAAAGTCCAGAATGTGCATCTGAGAAAAAAAGCTCCACTTGTCCAAGTGTGAAAAGTGTGTTGATGCTGACGCAGCGGAACATTTTATTATCCACTTGCACTTCTTCCATGCTCTCTACGTGTTGGTGTGTTGACGTGTTGATGTGTTGATGTGTTGATGAGTTGGTGTGTTGAGTTGGTGTGTTGATGTGTTGGTGGGTTGATGAGTTGGTGTGTTGGTGTGTTGATGTGTTTATGTGTTGAGTTGGTGTGTTGATGTGTTGGTGTGTTGCTGTGTTGCTGTGTTGATGTGTTGATAAGTTGGTGTGTTGATGTGTTGGTGTGTTGGTGTGTTGCTGTGTTGCTGTGTTGATGAGTTGGTGTGTTGATGTGTTGATGTGTTGGTGTGTTGATGTGTTGATGTGTTGGTGTGTTGGTGTGTTGGTGTGTTGATGTGTTGATGAGTTGGTGTGTTGCTGTGTTGCTGTGTTGATGTGTTGATGAGTTGGTGTGTTGATGTGTTGGTGTGTTGTGTTGGTGTGTTGATGTGTTGGTGTGTTGATGTGTTGATGTGTTGGTGTGTTGGTGTGTTGCTGTGTTGCTGTGTTGGTGTGTTGCTGTGTTGGTGTGTTGATGTGTTGATGTGTTGGTGTGTTGGTGTGTTGATGTGTTGATGAGTTGCTGTGTTGATGTGTTGCTGTGTTGATGTGTTGAGTTGGTGTGTTGATGTGTTGGTGTGTTGATGTGTTGGTGTGTTGATGTGTTGAGTTGGTGTGTTGATGAGTTGGTGTGTTGATGTGTTGGTGTGTTGATGAGTTGATGTGTTGGTGTGTTGATGTGTTGATGAGTTGGTGTGTTGATGTGTTGCTGTGTTGGTGTGTTGGTGTGTTGATGTGTTGGTGTGTTGGTGTGTTGATGTGTCGATGTGTTGATGAGATGGTGTGTTGGTGTGTTGCTGTGTTGATGTGTGTTTTGCTGGTTTTTGCACCTCAGTGCTTCTTGCATGTGTGGATGAATCGTGACGAACCTGAACTTGAGGTTACGTCTTAATGTAGAGGTATGTTCTTCAAGCGTCAATCCAAGACATGTTGATACAAATTGCAACAGCAGTACATTATTGTCAATATATAAAAGTGCAACTCACTATATAATTACACTGAGTGGGTCGACTTGTTGAGGCAACGAAGAAGTAAAAGAAGACGAATAATTACATGTTTGAGGATCTTGCAGTCTGGTTTATGGAGGGATGGATAGATGGATAGATGCATGGCTGGATGAATAGATGCATGGATGGATGGATGGATAGATATACTAGAGATACTTTATTTATCCTGTGAAGGGGACATTTTTTCACTGCAGCATTTATACATACAGTTAAGCAATACAATATACAAAAATAGAATAATAAGAAAAATGCACAATATATAAAACAAATATAATATAATATAAAATGTTTTTTTCATAATCCTAAACCAGAGATTAAGTTTAATTGAATGAATGAATGAATGAATTGGCCATTGAGCATTATTCGGGGAAACATCATGCAACATCATGCAGTGAATTCATTTAGCGTTCTTGCACATTAACTGCTCTCTCAAACTTAACTAAAGCATTCAGTAGTTTGTGCTATTAGTCCGTTTGTATGATAACGGCTCATGTTTCTAAAGCAAGGTTTAACTCTTGTAAAACAGCTGGTTGCGTGTCAGCGTTCCAGCCAACGATCTGCTGTGTGTGTCTGTGTGTTTGTCATGTCAGCGGTCGTGATCCCGGTCAGTTGACATGACCCCGCTTTTGGTAGAAATACTTTGGCCTGAGCAAACACTCAGGGTCAATTTCCTCATTTTCATTGTTTTCTCTCGTCAACGTCTCTGCAGCTTTGCAGGAGAGGAGCGCTCAGCTTTGAGTTTTGTGTTGTAGCCTCATTAAAAGGCTGAAGAGGCTTCTGCAATCCATCAGTTCGGCTGACGGAGATCAAGGAGGAAACACAACTTCCTGCACCG